>NW_022111369.1:53787746-53789006 GCF_000313985.2 Echinops telfairi
GTTGTGTCGGGAAGGTGAGCATCATAGAATGCCAATTTAATAGAAGAAAGTATTCTTGCATTGAGGGAGTACTTGAGTGGAGGCCCAATGTCCAGAAGGCACCATTTTTATTCCTGGCGGGAAATGTGAACCTGATTCTGGGTCTTATGGTCGCACTGTCTAATAACTATTGCACAACACTGGCATGTATCAAGGGTCTGCAGCTGTTTTTGGTAAAGAGCCAGGTGATAAATATTAGGTGGGTTTTTGTGAGGTGTTTTGTGCTGTCGTTAACAAACCGTTTTAAAAATGTAAAAACCATTCTTAGCTCAGAGACATAGAAAAACAATCCATAAGCCAAATTCAACCCACGGACCAAGGATTCGGGCTCCTAGAAACGGTACTTAGGCAGCCGTCATGCCGGCTGCATCTACATACACCTAAGTTGTACAGACTGGGCTTTTCCATTTAAGTTTCCTACTATCCTTATAAGGGTCAACTTGATCTCCTGACTCATCGGCCATGACTCGTGACTATGTGACCACCAGTGCTCACCCAGGGCGGTGACTTCCATCAAGGACATACCTCAGCAAGCCCCTTAGAGAGAGACAGCCCCTCCCTGGGCCGGCCAGAGAGAGGTAGAGACAATCCACGCTCCAAGACATTCTGCCCGAGGGCAAGATGATCTACATCCTTGGTTCATGATCAGAAAGCATTCCCTGGGGGCTTAATCTACATCTACCTGGGGACTCTGCAAATGGATTTTGGGCTGCTGCTGCCATCCACAGCCTTTTGCAAACCAGGGGGCTCAGAATTTAAGCTCTACTACAGTAGGGAACATTTGGTGACACTAGTCACTGGTCCTGGTGTGATTCCTGATGGCCGCCATGTTTCAAATGAAGACGGATGCTGTCTTGGACACACTGGAGAAGCTCTAATAGCGTTACCCTGGAGGCTCCCCCCACCCCACCCCCAGACATTTTCCTGAATGCTTGGAGAAAGAAGTGAGGGCTCCTCTCAGGGGTTGGACACAGGACTTATGGACAGACGGAGAACAAAGTGACAGTCAGAGGAAACAGCTGGTTTCTCTGCAGGGTAGGGGAGTTGTTTGAGGGGAAAGAAGCCCAAGGCCCATTTCTGAAGAACGATCGGTACAGCCTTTTCCTCCCTTGGTTTCCTGGACCTCCACTGTAGCTTTTCATGTATTTATTTTTTAACATAAGTGCGTGGTTTCAAAATCCCCTGCCCTAAACGAGGGAGAGGTACTCACAGAAAATCTGG
>NW_022111369.1:53789238-53792077 GCF_000313985.2 Echinops telfairi
ATCCATTGTGTCAAGCACACCCGCACACCTGCCGCCATCATCACTCTCAAAACATCTAACCTTCCACCAGAGCCCCTCCTACCAGCCCCTCATTTCTTCCCCTCCCTCCCCACTACCCCCTCTCCCATGAACCCTCCACAATTCACAATCCATTATTATTTTGTCATATCCTACACCGTCCGTCGCCTAAATGTGCTCTTTTAGAAATTGTTTTGGTTATGACTGGGGAAAGAATGAAAAGAGAATGTTCTCGAATGTATGTTGAGTTGGGCACACTGACTCTAATCATCTATTTCTTAGCTTAAATCTGTTCATAGATTTGATCTTGAGCTGTGCTGAGCTTATTCCCTTTCTGGTTCCCTGACAAAGGTCTGTAGATTTGTGTTTGCAGCTGTTATGTTTTAAACTGAGTTTTTTGTTTTGTTTTTTTTGTTTAGTTTTTGCAATGTCTCTTTAAACCCAGCTTTAAAAACGATGGGTTTCACAATGAAAGTGCCCTCAGCCTCGGAGGACACTGAGCAAGGATCTAAAGGAGTTTACAGAGACACCTGGTGGTTGATAAAGTGAAGTACCCCAGCATTGTGCAAACTGACGAATTTTGTCTAACATTAAGGTTTTCCTTAGGGTTGAGAATTTCATTCTTTCTTTCAGTTTTGTTTTGTTGGGAAGATTTCAATCATGTATTTAAGAAATAGACTGTGTTTTTTAATAGCCATAAAGAAACCATCTACCAGGCGAATTCACCAGCCCTACCTGCTTGCCACCTGACACCCCCACCAGCTTGGGCTGTGAACTGGAAGGTGGTGGTTCAAACCAGTCGTTCCTCTTCAGCGATCTGTCCGGTACAACCATAACATTATTTTCGTTGCTACTTCATAACTGTAATTTCACTATTGTTATGAATCAGGCAACCCTTGTGAAAGGGTGGTTCGGCCCCCAGGTTGCGAACCACTATTTTAATCCTTAGAAATTTCTGTTAAGCTTCATGGTACACAACACAGACTGGCCTTCTTTTCTGTAAAAGTCTAGTTGGCAAATATGTCCGGCTTTGTGGTGTATATGGCCTTTGTTGTAGCTACTCAGCTCTGCCAGTGTGGGGCAAGAGGCACCTTGCTATTTGTTGTTGGGCGTCCTTGAGGGAGTGGATTCTGACCCACAGCACCCCATGTGACCCAGTAGCACCGTCCCACCGGGTTTTTTTGGTTGTGTTTGTCCCGTTGGGTTTGTTTTGCTGTAATCTCTGGGAAACAGATCGCCAAGTTTGGGGTTTGTTTGTTTTTTCCCCAACAAGCCCCTGGGTCAGTTTGGACTGTTGATTTTTGGCCAATGTACCACCAGAGCGTCTTTAATAACCATGTTGTTGTTGTTAGGTGCTATCCAGACGGTTCCAACCTACAGAAACCCCGTGTGCAGTAGGAAAACATGCTGAGCAGTGTGCCAGCCTCACAGTGCTTGCTGTGTGTGAGTCCAGGGTTGAAGCCAATCCATCATCTTGATCTCTCCCTCCTTTTTGCTGGCCCTCCACTTTACGATGTCCAACACGTGCCTTCTCGGGGGCTATTCCCTCCTGACAACATGTACAAAACATGTGACACCGAGTCTCACCATCTGGCTTCTAAGGAGCCTTCTGGCTGTACTTCGTCCAAGACAGCCTGGTCCGTTCTTCTGGCGGTCCACGGTTCTTCGCCACCTCCGTGTTTCCAATGCATCCATCCTTCTCCACGCTTCCTGTTCGGTGTGCAGCTGTCACACACAGATGAGGTGACTGGAAATCCTGTGATGTGGGCCAGGCACACCTCAGGCTTCAGAGGGACGTATTTGCCCTTCCCCACCTGGAAGAGTGCGCTTGCAGCAGATTTGCCCAGGGCCGCGATTTCGGTTTCCTGACTGCTGCTTCCACGGGGTCTGATTGTGGCTCCAAGCCAAGCACAACCTTGACAACTTCAATTTCCCCCTCTGTTTGTTGTGATGTTACTTATTGATCCAGGATTCTGACTTTCTTGTGTGTTGAGGTGTCATCCGTACTGAAGGCCGTCGTCGTTGGCCTTCCTCATGGAGGGCGTCACGTCTTTCCCTTTCGGCAAGCAGGGCTGTCTTGTTGGCATACTGCGGGTTGCATTTAGAAGCCTTCCTCCAGTCCTGACGCTTCTCTGATTATTTTCTGAGCATTCGGATGGACTAAGTATAACGAAAGCTAGAGCCCGAATGCACATGCTTCGTAATTTTAAACCACATAATATCCCCTCATCCTCGTGGTCTGTGTGCAAGTTCTGCATGAATACAAAATGAGGTATTCTGGAATTCCCATCTCCCCCACCCCTCCAGTGTTACCCATAATTGGCTGTGATCCGCACAGACGAATATCTTTGTATAGTCAGTAAAACACAAGTAAATGTGTCTGGTATGCTCTACTTTCAACCAAAATTTATTTTTCCCAACCAAAATGTATTTGATATCAGCAGTCATGTTTTTCCCACACCCTCCTCTGAATCCACCTTGAATGTCTGACCGTTCCTTGTCAATGTGTTGCTACCACCATTTTAAAAATCGTCTTCAGCAAAATTTTAACTCCAGGTGATCTTAATGATCGTGTTTGATGAGATCTACATTTTGTAGGACCACTTTGCTAAGGGGTGGGCATGGCTATTGATTTCGTCCAGTACCCTGGCCAAGGAACTGTTGTCCAAAACTTAGTACAGAGGAGTGAGCACCTCCAGTCTTGCATCCCTCCGTGGAAGCATTTTCTTTTTTTAATCATTTTAGTAGGGGCTCATACAACTCTTATCACAATCCATACATACATCAATTGTGTAAAGCACATTTGTACATTCATTGCCCT
>NW_022111369.1:53794793-53811061 GCF_000313985.2 Echinops telfairi
AAACAAAACACAATAAGAAAGAAAAGCTTGTAGTTAATTCAAGGACTGTTTGTTAGCCTTTAGGAGTGTTTTCCAGTCCAGTCTGTTGGGGAACCATGCCCTGGCCCCAAAGTCCACCTTCAGCATTCTTGGGAGCATTTTCTATGGCATTCCATCAGTTCTTGCGGCCTTGTTTCTGTGCAGTTTGGGCTTCTTCCTGCAATCCCACCAGTTCTTGATCATATGCTACCTCCTAAAGTGATTGAATGTCGACTGAAACCAACTCACTGTCACCACGTGGGTCCCAAGTCATAGTGCTCTTAGAGGAAAGCCCGTGAGCGTCTGAGGCTGTCCCTCTTTACGGGAGCGGAACCCTTTGAAGCCTCCGGAGGAGGGGCTTGTGGGTGTAAAGTGGAGACTTTATGGTTGGCATCCCACCCAGTAGCTGTGTATTCCTTCCCCCTTCTTTGGATGCCTCCTGCATTGTTCAGTGATTTTAACCCTAGAATGCCTTAGCACTTCAACTTGAGGCTTGATTCTTTAGACAGATGTATTGACATATCATTCACATATCATACAATTAGATATTTCAATCATATTAAAAAGGAGTTGCACAGTCATCACCAAAATCAATTTTAGACCGTTTTCTTCATTCTAGTATTCTCTTTGCTATTAATGCCCCATTTCCCCTCAACCTTCCCTGCTGTCCCCCAGGAAATCACTAATCCAATTGTTATCATGATAGACTTACCTATCCTGCATTTCATATTGAGAAAAACATAACAACAACAACATTCAAATAAAATAAAGCAGAAGAAAATCTCAATGGAAAAGACAACAGAAAATGTTAAAAACTAGAACATATTTTAAATGGGTCAAAAGGGAGATCAAATGATAGCATGTTAACTTTTAACCCAACTGCCTCTTCAGTCATGCACTTTCCAAGGCACCCTGCATGATAGCGAGGCTATCCGCGTGCCTGGTCTATGGTCAGAGGAAACCCACTGGAGGCTTAATCCACATGTGTCTCTTCTTCACATTTTTAAAATACTGAAACCACTTCAAAAGGATCAAAAGGAAGATTAAATAATAAGGTATCACATTTTAATCTAACTACATCTGTCACACACACACCACACACACACAGCTGTGTGGTAGCAAGGCTGCATGCACAGCTTTGCATACCCCTCCAGTGTGGCCACAGGAAATTCCCTGGAGGCTTAATCCACTTGTGGACCATGCAATTGGATTTGGGGTTTCCAATGTTATCCACAGGCTTTTTGCAAGCCAGATGTTCACACTTTAAGCCTTTCTTCAGGTTTGGATTTTATTATTTATAATCCTGGGATCACACAGGGTGATGTGCTTCTTCCATGTGGACTTAGTTGGTGGCTTTACTTAAATGGCTGCTTCTCTTAAGACAAGGCTTTAAGACTCCAGATGCTATTATTTCTAATAGCTAAGCACCATCTGGCTTCTTCGTCCCATTTTGCTACAGCCCCCATATCTTCAGTGATCCCCTCGTGAGGGTGAGTATCAAGCAGAGTCATGTCATAAGAACCAACTGTTCTCAGATTGGAGCTAGAATTCATTGGGAGAGGCTTGCATTTTCCCCTCAGTTCTTTATGATTGAGAGGTGCTGAGCATGTTCTTTCCTTTTGATTTTCTAGCTCCGGGATTTTGCACCCTGTCTTGTAATACTTTGCTCTGTCTTCCTGAATTGAAGCCACTCAGGATACCCGTTCTGTTCTAATGACTGCCCATAGGTCCATGCACACGTTCTGGGGGAGCACAATGAAGTGATTTGGGATCCCTGTTTTTCTCAAGGTGATCCATGAACCACAAAGTCAATAAAACAAAAGTAAACATCATTCCGGTACCTCCTCTTTCAGTCAACATCCATCTGACATCAGCCATGGTATCCCTTCTGCCACATCCTCTTCAGAATCTGACTTGAATTGCTGGAAGCTCTCAGTTGATGTGGTGCTGCAACCATTGTTGAATTATCGGTAGCAACATTTTTCTTGCATGTGATATTAAATATATTGTTCAATAATAACTGAATAACCCAGCCTGTGTCCTCCCACCACCACTGCTTTCTGTCCATCAGCTTCCAGGAGAAGCCTGACTTGAACCAGACTGGACTTATCTGTTTCTACAGCCTTGTGAGCCATTTCCAGATGTACATCTATCTATGTACAAACACATACAAATATCACTGGTTTTGTATCTATTGAGCTTGGGGATCCTGGTATGGTCCGGGGTTGGGTTGGATCCCTATAAAACCTGGTACCTACAATTTATCTTGGGTTTTAGGCTGCAAGACAAAAGTTTTTAATTGCCAAGGGGGTGCTGAGTAATGCGATTTCCTGAAAAGAGAGTGGTGGTAGGTCACACAAGTTTGGGAACTTCTAAAGCATTCATTCACGCTGGGCCAAGTGGACCAGAGACAAGAGCCTCAGCTGCTGCGGGCAGACGTTGAGAAATGGAGGAGGGCACTGCTCTGGTGGACCGTTTTTCTGCTTTGGCCCATTCAATTCCCCCTTACCAGGACCAGGCCAGGTGTGGGGGGTCAGGCAAACAAAGATATAAAACTGCTACGAATAGTATCCTCCCAAAATACATGTTGGAGTCCTAACACCTATACCTGTGAATGTAATCTAATCATATACAATGACCTTTCAGCATCCAATCAAGTGTAATATAATCAATCACTTAGTTGAGGTCATGCCAACACAGGGTAGATCCTGTACCTAATAACTTCTGGGTTAAATATATATGTATATATATGTGTGTATATAAATATATGGCACAGAAGCATGCACACACAGGGGAAGAGAAAGACAGACAACTGTGACAGATGTATCGATAAGCCTGCCAGCGCCAATGACTGCTGACCACTATGGTGCCGTACTGGGGTACACACTGGACAGCTCACCACAAGGTCAGTAGTTCAAATCCACTAGTTGCTCAGCAAGACAAAAGATGAAGCTTTCTGCTCCTGTAAATATTTACAGCCTCAGAAGCCCACAGGGACAGTTCTACCCAGTCCTAGAGGGGCACTGGGATTTGGAATCAAGTCCATGACAGGGAGTTTGGGTTTTTTAATTTTTAGAAGTGGCAGTAGATGAGCAAAAACCTTTCTGTAGGCCACATTCTGAATTCAGACTTCCAGCCTCCTGAGCTCTGAGGAAAAGGACTCCTGCTGTTTAGGCCACTCCCCTGTGGTATTACTGTGAAGGTAGCCCTAGGAAGCCGAGACTGCCCCCCAAGCAGCCTGGGAAGGGTTTCAGTTGGGGGTGCTGGGGGCTGTCCCTGCAGTTCTCAATTCCTCTTCAAGAAGGCGACCAGCCTTCAGCAAGCCAGCATGCGGCTGTTACCCAAAGGGCCCTCCTGCCTGTTCTCAGGCTGGTCACTCACGTCGCTCTTCGTTCTCATCAGAGGACAGGGGAAGGCGAGCATCACGAACATCCTGTGCCACCGGAGTCACAGCAGCCACCAGGGAAAGCCGCCAAGGGAAGCCAGCAGGGAGAGGAAATACAGGAATGAGAAGATCTCAGAAACTCGACAGCAAAGGAGCAGGAAGGTTTTCAAAGCCACAAGAAGCAAACAGCTTACTAAGGAGGCAAGGAGAGTCCCATGGATGGAGCTGTCTTGGCTCCTGGTGAAAACAGACCATAGAAATAAGAGAAAGCCAAGAGATGCTCACTGTACCACTGTGTAAAGTTTTATGGCTTTCACATATATTCCCACAGGGGATTTCAGGGAGAATAGTGTTCACCCTCCAACAAAGCAGAGACATCAGAGCCGTCACTGTCCCCAGATCATTCACCCTGGACATATCAGATCCTCTGTATCACGTATCAGCTGTCCTCCTGACCCAGAAAACAGCATGTCCCTTATCTCCTACTCATGTCTCTTCATGAACTTGGCTCATTCTTTTGTTTGGACTTGCTGGGTTTCTTTTATTAAAGGAAGCTGTGCTGCCTACTGGAACTTGTGTGGTTTAGCTGGGGGATCATTGTGATATTTATTGAGGGCCTGTTGTAAAGCAAGTATGAGTGACACCCTTTGTTTTCTCTTTAGTCCCCACAATAACCCTTTAGGTAGATATTATAATTCTCATTTTTACAAGTAAGCAAATAAGCTTGGTATAATTATGTGACTTGTCCAGGTTCACTTAATTAATAAGTGTTGGTGGCAGAATTTGAATTGGAGTGTGCCTGAGTACTACTGGATTAGGCTGGGTTCTCTGAAGACAACCAGGTGACACTTCTATATCTATATAAAGAGAGAAAATTATAACAAGAAAATGGCTCACACAGTTATAGAAAAAGTCCAGTCAGGTTCAAGTCCATGGGTCAGATGTCAATCCAGAGGCATCTCCTGACTTGTGTAGCTGCAGGGGCTGATGAACCAAGAAGCAGGAAGACAAACCGGGAGATCACAGACTGGTGGATGCAGGGGCAGATGAACCCAAGGTCAGATGGCAGTTCACTGATAACTCCCAGGGTTGGTGGGCAATATGGTGGGCCCTTTAGCTCAAGTCCAAAAAATCGGAGGCTGATGAGCCTGATGCAGGATCCAGATGCAGAAGAGATCACAGAGCCTGCTTCTATAGAAATTAGGCCACACTCTCAAGAAGACTTCCTTTCGATTGCTTTAGGGCCATAATCTGAGTGATGAGTTTGCACTCCACCCTAATCTTCTGACCACTGATTGTCTGCTCACAGAAGGTCCCATTATGGAGTTGTATATATTGTGTTATATAATATCATGGGGGATTACACTACACTGTGCCTTCACAGTCATACCACTGAGAGTCTTGATCCAGCCAAGTTGACACAAACCCTAACTATCATGGTTACTCTGTCTTTATGTTCCTTCTATTGCAACAAGTCAGCAAAAACGGGGCAGACGTCTTCATACCTCCTTTGGCATCTGTGAGGGATGTTGATAACTGATTTTGGAGATTGTTCTCCTTGAGCTAGGACCACGTATTTCAGGCACATACATAAATGTGTCTATACTCATAAGAGAGTAAGTGAGGAAAATTGCTACAAAATCAATTATTAAACAGAAATGTGAAAACATGAAGCCATTGTTTCCCAATAAATCTTCCGTGGAGGTCTGCACACTTCTGAAGGTGGTGTTTCCATTTGTCCGACCATTCCCAGTAGTCGTCTGTGTTCTTCGATTTACGCCATGTCAAAATGATAGTTTGGACGTCCTCAAGGGACTCAGAACATGTGCCTTTTCAACGCCCTTTGAGTTTGGGAAATCAAAAGAAGTCTAAAATGGTAAAATTGTGGTTGTAGGTTGAGTAGGGTAAGGTTTCCCAGTAAAATTCTTGTAGGAGAGCCTTTGATACTCTTGAAGAATGAGCAATTGCCTTGTCATGATGGGGGGAAAAATTCTCAGCGCGACTCTCTTTGCCTTTTTCTCACCAATGCAGTTTTCCATTAAAAAAACTACCCTCCCCCCTTTTTTTTCTGAATTAGCCCCCCTTTTTTTTCTGAATTTCAAGTCACATCATCCTGTGACTTGAAAGAAAGTCTAACCCCGGCCAGAATTCCCCAAACAGTTGCCATAACCTTCTGAGCGAATCTCACTCTGTCTTGAGTTGAACTGGCCCCACAGAGGCACTCAGAGATCATTGTTTTGATTGGACCTGCGTTTTGAAGGCACTTTAACAAGACAGACAAATGTAATACTGAGCGAATGTGTCTGCAACCATCTCCTACTGGCAGAGGCATGCTTAAACATGTTTTGTTTGGAATAAACCTGTGCATACATGAACTGGAGCCCTATGAACAATATCATTTGGTTTGCTTTCACTCATGAGAAATATGTTATGGTCCACATTCTCATATAGTTTCGCTTGGACCCAGGTTAAAATATAATAGAGCAGTAGACTAACAACCAAACTCGCCATCATAGAGTATGATTCATAGCAACCCTACAGGACACAGCAAAACTATCCCCGTGGATTTTCAAGGCTGTAAAACTTTATAGGAAAAGAGAGCCTCATTTTTCTCTCCTGCAACAACCAGTGGGTTTGAACTGTTAACCTGGTGGTTAGCAGGCCAACACCTAATCAATCACACCACCAGGGCTCCTTAGACTGACGACAGAAGGTTGGAAATAACACTCTTGTAGAATGAGCCTTAGAAGTACAGACAGCAAGGCTTCATCTCACATACTTGGCACATGTGTTAGGGGAAGCCAGTCACTCACTGGGAAAGGCCATGCTGCTTGGTCAAGTTGAGGGTGGTGTAAAAGATGAAGACCCTTGATGAGATGGATTGACACAGCAGTTGCAACCATGGGCTCGAGCACTACATGGTGAAGCTGGTGCAGGACCAGGCAGGGTGCCTTCCATTGCACATAGAGTTGCATGCTTTCTGCATGGTGCTTGGAAGTACTGAGAAGTGTGCGGCGTTTCTCTGGGAAGAGGCTTTTCATCCTGCACACCTGTGACTGTGCTAGAGGCTCAGCAGGGTGCACTTGAAAAAAGACAAATCTGCCATCTGCACCACCCCCTGCAGCTGAGAGCATGTAGCCCAATGGTTCCCGTATTCCCAGGAGACGACCCCCAATCCTGGTTCTGATTTGATCTGCATTTCTCCAAATCAAATGGAAGCTTTGGGATCCTAGCAGCAAAACATTGCCCTAGGACTCAGTCAGCCTCCTAGTGAAGTTACTAGAGCCCAGGCCTATGAGCTCCCTCCATCTCATTCATGTGGGCCTCTGCTTGCACTTCTGAAACACACGCTGTTGTTCTTGTTGTCACGATCTGGCCTGGCAAAAGCCACCGTTTCTATTTGTCCTGGGCATGTGACTCATATTCGGGACTCTCATCCCATCCACGTCTCTATGGTCACTATTTGGCAGCTAGAAAGCCCATAAACCACCAGTCATCGCACAGGTTACCACGTGATCTCTAGTTCCCACGTGCCTCTGGCTCTTCACTGGAAAGACTCTTGGGCATAACAGCACCCCTCTCTCTAGGCATCTGGTATGAGGGCCCTTGGGACATCAAGGTGGTTTGAGCTCAACTAGTGGGGCTTCAGTGCGTGTCTCTGCCCTGACCCTGTCAGGCACCTGCCCAGGTCAAGCTTGTGCATTGTGACTCTGTTCCCTTCAGGCCACACTCCTTCATTGATGATTCTCCTAATTGACGTCTTAGCTTAAGCTTGGGTGCGTTTGCTTAAGCCTGACTAAATGAGTTTATTGGAGTTGATGACTTAGATCAGGGTCAGCAATTTATGGCCTGCTGCCTATTTTCATCAGTGAAGTTTTATTGGAGCATAGCCAGACTCATTCTCATCATATTCCTCACAGTGGCTTTCATGCTACAATGGCCAAAGTGAGTGGTTGCTACAGAGACTACATGGCCTGCAAAGCTGAAAAAACATTTACCTCACTTTTCACAGGAAGAGCTTGCCAAGGCCTGCGAGAGATTTAGCTGTGTCAATTCTTACAAAGTGGAGAGGAGGATAAAACAGACCGCTACAAAAATAAATATTTTTTATATACTTCTGCACAGAGATGGGAAAGCCAACCTTCAAATTTACAAATTTACTTATTGCCAATGAGTCAGCATATACATAAATAAATCTATGGTGAGTTGTCAGTATATCAGCAGTGCAATAAGAAATGGCAATAAGAAAGTGTCAGTACTGGTATTTTCCCACGTGGACTGTGATCCACATGGTCAGCAGTTCAAAACCACCAGCAGCTCTAAGGGAGAAAGGCTAGGCTTTCTACTCCTTTACTGTGCACAGTTACAGTCTCAGAAAGCCACAAGGGGTCTCTATGAGTCAGCATGGACTCGAGGGCAGTACGAGAGAGTACAAAGTTGCTTATCCGATAAAATAGTTATACTTTGATCAGATCCATGGGAAAGTCCAGAAAGAGAAAGAAACCACACTAGATATGTTGTTAGCTGTTAGGTGCCACTGAGGTAGCTCCAACTCCCAGCAATTCTATATGCAACAGAACAAACCCCTCCCCGGTCTTGCCATGTTTGAGCCCATTGTCTCAGCCACAGGGTCAATCCATCTCAGCCAGGTCTTTCTTTTATTCCACTGACCCGTGTCTTAACCAGCATTATCGCTTCTCCAGGGTCTGGTCTCTCCTGATAACACGTCCAACGTATGTGATAAAATCTCACCATCCTCACTTCTAAAGTGAATCCAAGCTGTACTTCTTTGAAGACAGCTTTGTTCGTTTTTCTGGCAGTGCACAGGGCTTTCAACCTTCTTTGACAACCCCACAATCCAAATGCATCAATTCTTCTTGGGTCTTCCTGATTCACTGTGCAGTGTTCACACATAGATGAGGGAATTGAAAGTACCATGGCTTGGTTCAGACACACCTTAGTCCTCAAATGGTCATTTGTGCTCTTTAACCCTTTAAAGAGGTCTTATGTAGCAGATTGAGCCAATGCAATATATTGCTTGACTGCTATTGCCATGAGTGTTGATTGGGATGGATAGGAAAATGGATTGGATGGATGGATGGATAGATGGATGGATGGATGGATGGATGGATAGATGGATGGATGGATACCAAACCAAACCCATTGTATTTGAGTCCCTTGCAATTGATAGTGACCTTTTAAAGACGGAGTAGAACTGCCCTATAGAATTTCCAAGGCTGTAAATCGCTACAGAAACATCTTTTCCCCATAGAGAAGCTGAGAACTTTAACCATTATCGAGATCTCCTAATATAGAGATAGATATTATTGTTGTTATTGGGTGCTATTGCATCTGTTCCAACTCATAGTGGCCCCGTTCTCAACAGACAGTAATAGAAAGGTGGTGAGCCATACTCTAGTAAGGCATGAGAGAGAAGAAGATAACAAAGCAGTTTGATCCAATTCTAATTCTCACAGTTCTGAAGTTCACTAAGATGGCCCAACAAATGAGAGGCATGGCTCAACCCTAATGGGCAAGGTTTTCTCAACAGCTTCAGGGGACTCTGGAGAAAGGACGTCTTGTTGCCGCTGTGTGCCATCAACTCAATTCCAACTCACAGCTATCTCATGTGTCAGTGTAGACCTGCTCCATAGGGTTTGTGGGTTGTCATCTTGATAGGAAGAGGTCACCAAATCTTTTCTCCAGAGGAGCAGCTGGTTGGTTTGAGCTGTTGATATTAAGGTTAGTAACCAATCGCTGAACTGTCAGCGCTCCGGTGTGTGTGTGTGTGTGTGGGGGGGGTGACAGGGAGGCAGAGGGACAGGAAGGGTAAAGGAAGAGAGATGAACTAAGGTAGGCCATATGTGAACTCCAAGTCAGCCTCATGAGAGTAGGGACACTCTTCTCTGTACTTCTATATGCTCATGGTCTGCATCGAGTGAGAGTGAGGCCAGGTAATAGCCTGTGTCTTTCCAATGTTTGCACAACAGGACACCACAGTTCACATGAGCTTTCTAAAAGATCAGCAGCCAGATGGACCCCTGAAATTCTTGCTCTTTAACCTGCAAACCAAAAACATCCCTGCAGTCTTCTTAAAATAAAAGCGCAGTCTAGTGTAGCTAGTGAAACATGCCTGCCTTGAGCTTTCTGTTCTTTGTAAGAACTAGCTACAGAGGAGTCTACCACTTGTCGGTCAAAAGAAGATAGAAAGAACACACAGTCACCGCACCAAACAGAACTACTAGACATTCCACCATTTTAGAAGGTAACATATGAGGAAGAACCAGAGGTGCTGAAGGAAGAAGTTCAAGTTTCACTGAAAGCCTTAGCCAAAAATAAGCCTTCAGGAATTGGTGGACTACCCACTGAAATGTTTGAACAAGTTGGTACAGTACTAGAAGCACTGATTCATCTCTGCCAGGATATTTGGAAGATAGCTACTTGGCCAACTGACTGGAAAAGCTCCATCTAAGGAAGGTGATCCAACAGAATGCTCAAATTATAGAGCAATATCATTGATGTCAAAGGCAAGTACATTTTTGCTGCACATCATCCAACAACAGTTGCAGCAATACATTTACAGCAGCTGCCAGAGGTTCAGGCTGGATTCCAAAGAGGTTGTGGAACAAGGAATATCATTGCTGATGTCAGCGGGATTTTAGCTGCAAGCAGAGAATGCCTGAATGACGTTGATTTGTGTTGTATCGATTATGCCAAGACATTTGACTATGTAGACCCGAATAAACTATAGATAGCCTTGAGAAGACTGGGAATTCTAGAACATTTCATAGCGCTCATGCAGAACTTGTATGTAGATCAAGAGGCACTTGTATGAATGGAACAAGAGAATACTGCATGGTTTAAAATCAGAAAAAAAAAGTGTGCGTCAGGGTTGTGTTCTCTCACCACATTATTCGATCTGGATCCTGAGGAAACCATTAGAGAGGCTCAATTATATGAAGAATAATGTGACCTCAGGATCAGAGGAAGGCTTATTAAAACATGTGGTATGCAAATGACACAACCTTGATTTCTGAAAGTGAGGAGGACTTGAAGCACTTGCTGATGAAGATCAAGGATTGAAGCCTTGAACCGTAGGAGAGGATCACCACCTTATGTGAGCCACTTAGAGACAAGAACACTATCTCCTGAAAGAATATTAGAAACAGGTCCAGCTACAGACTGTGAGACTGGAGCAGTTGAAGGACTTGGAATATATTTTTTAAAAATCTATCATCCAGAAAATAAGCTATTGACTATCAAACATTTATTTTTCACATGTTGCTGCTGTTGTTCTTGTCTGGTACCAACCCATCATGACTTTATGCCCAACAGAACACAGCACTGCCTGGTCCTGGGCCATCCTAACCACTGTTCCTGTGCTCGAGCCCAAGGTCAATCCATCTTCCTGAGGGCTTTCCATTTCTTTGTTGGCTCTCTACCAAACATGATGTCCTTCTCCAGGGACTGGTCTCTCCTGACAGCATGTCCAAAGTTGGTAAGATGAAGTCTTGCCATCCTTGCCTCTAAAGAACACTAAAGAACACTCTGGTTGGATATCATTATTGCGAAAGAAGGCCATCCATGTCAAATGAGATGCGGATGTTCTTCACTTGTCTCTGTTCATGTCTCCATGGCCATGTCTTCACTATTCCTTTCCAAAATGTTGAGTGCCTTCCTGTAGGCAAAGAAGAATTCTTAAACACCATGATTTAGGATTTCATCTCCAGCTACGTATTGTTGTGGTCATTAGATGCCATTAAGCCCATTCCAATTCACAGTAAAGCCATGAACAGCAGAATGGACCACTGCCTGATCGTGCGTCGTCCTCACGATTGCTGCCATGTCAGAGTCCACCGCTGCAGCCCCTCGTCCATCCATGTCATCCGGGGTCTGCCCCCTTTTTGCTGACATGCTACTGCACCAAGCGTAAAGTCCTTTTCCAGGGACTGGTCTTTCCCAAAAACATGTCCCAAAGTACGGGAGACAAACTCACCCTCCTCCCTTTGAAAGAACCTTCTGGCTCCACTTCGTCCAAGCAGATTTGTTTGTTCTTAAAGGATTCCTTGCTGTAATCCATGTTCTTCATCAATGCCACAATCAAGTGCATAGATTAGTCTCAGGTCTTCCGTGTCCATTGTGCAGCTTTCACACACACACACACACACACACACACACACACACACACACACGATGCTACTGAAAATACCATGGCTTGGGTCAGATGCACCCTAGTACTCAACTTGACATCTTCTCTCTTAAACACTTGAAAGAGGTCTTTGGCAGCAGATTCGCCTCGTGTAATACATCGCTTAATAGACTGCAGTCTATTCACGCAAAATGGAAGCCTTGGCAATGTCAGTCCTTTTCACACTTACCGTGATGCTGTCTATTGGTCAAGTTGTGAGGATTTTTATTTCTCTACCTTGCATTGCAATCCCTACTGAAGGCTTCGGGCCTCGATCTTTATCACTAAGGACTTCAGGACCTCTTAACTTTCTGCAGCAAGGGTGTGTCATCTGCCTACCGCAGGTTGTTAGGCCTTCCTCTCAAACGCTGCCGAATTCTTCTTCATGGTACTCCAAATCTGGAAATATGTGCTCAGCAGACAGACTGAATCAATACAGTGGAAGAATACAGCCCCAACGCACAACCTTATTGACCTTAAACGATGCTGTATCCCTTTGCTTTGTTTGAAAGACTGCCTCTTGATCTACGCACAGGTTCCTCATGAGCACAATGAAGTGTTACAGAATTCCCATTCTTCCCAAGGTTATACGGAGTTTGTTATGATCCACACAGTTGAAAGCCTTTGCACAGTCAATAAACAGTTGTTGTTGTTGTGAGACACCGTCAAGTAGATTCTGACCTAAAGTAACCTTATATTCGACAGAATGCAATACTGCTCACGCCTGCGCAATCCTCACAAGGGTTGTTCTATGTGAGCCATTGTCACAGCTACTACATCAGTCCAGCTCAGTGAGGGTTTTCCTCTTTTTTGCTGCCTTTATACTTCACCAAGTGTGATGGCCTTTCCCAGGGACTGGTCTTTCCGGTTTACATGTTCAAAGTACAGGAGACAAAGTCTCACCACCCTTGCTTCTAACGTGCATTCTGGAAGTGCTTTTTCTGGCATTCTGGAAGTGCTTTTTCCAAGACAGATTTGTTTGTTCTTTTGGCAGTTCATGGTACTTTTTGGCCAGCACCATAATCAAATGCACTGATTCCTCTTCAGTCTCCCTTTTTCAATGTCCAACTTTCATATGCGTATGAGATGATTGAAAATATGATGGCTTGGGTCAGGCACACCTCAATCCTCAAAGCGATAGGCTTGCCCTTCAACACTTGGATTTATTGGCTAAGAAAACATTAGTAAACATCTTTTTGGTGTTCTCTGCTTTCAGCCAAGATCCATCTGAATCAGCAATGATGGCCTGTGTTCCACCTCCTAGGTACAGAACATCAGTTTTCGCTCCACTTATAACACGCAGCTGCAGTTCTGATGGCTTTTTCATAGCCATCGTCTGACAGAATTTTGAAAAATGTTTGTTACGATGACCTTTATAAAAGAACAGTTTTATTATCATTTTATCCACATGTCATACAATTCAATAATGCAATCATATCAAGAAGAGTTGTACCATTGTCATCACATTCAATTCTAGAACATTTTCTTCTGCCATGTAGTCATTGTAGTCACCTTTATACGTCTTTAAAACTCAGGCTTTGCCGCATCCTGAGGAGCCTGGATACAGGCCACAAGAAAGTCTTTTCTGCACCCTACTCAATCAGCAGCCAGCATGTATTACTTCTATAATTGAAAAATATATCTATATTTTCAATGTTAGAATCTTGTGAATATGTTTGATGTCTTAATATCCTGTTTTGGAGAAAGAAATGCTTCAAAGTTTGTCTGTGTGGGAGGGTTTGGCTTCCCGCCACTCTGGAGAAGCTGGGGAAATGTGAGTGTGTCAACTTGTGACGGGGACTCTTGCTTTTTTAAAAGGGCAGATGTTGAAAGGAGTATGGTGCTTTCTAGAAATTCTTCAGAGTGTGGATCCCTTTTTGTCTGAGCGGGATAAGATCTCCTGGGTGCTGATATTACACAAACCAAGGTGAAATGCTGGTCAGACTTTCCATTCCTGGGCCCTGGGAAAGGGAGCTGCTGCCAAGAGAGCCATGAACTCCCAAGGTTACATAGTTTAACACTCTGTTAACTTGAATTAATATTCCAACAGATCTGACCCGAAGTTCACTGAGGCACTCCCTCAGGAAGTCTCATATATTCTGAATAGGAAGTTGCTGGATAACTCGCTTATTCCGTCTACTTTCGTTCCTGAGCCAGCATTTTAGAAACTCAGTCCAATGTGTATGGCATGCTATATTCATTTCTTGCCATGCTATAACAAAGTCTCAGCAACTGGGCTTATCGTCTCATAGTTCTCCAAGCTAGCAGGTCAAAATCAAGGTGTCGGCAAGGCTACAGTCTCTATGTGGTAGTTACATAATCTGTGTTTGAGACTTAATAGTGAAGGGGTGGAGTTTAGCCTGTCAATCGGGTCACAGTTTGATGACCTCATTTGGAAGCACTAAGGAGATAAATAGCTCACTGGAGGGTAGATACACACTCACTCCCTGCGAGACATTCTTGTTGAGAAGATACATGGAGCTACGCTACAGCCCTGAAGCTGAAGGAACCACAGAGAGACCCCTGCCAGTGCTGAGATGCTTACACCACCACTGGATCCACAAGACTTTCCACCACCGGCCTGTGATCTTCCTGCATTCGGTGTCATTGCACGTGTTGCGGGAGTCCGAAGAGGAATTTATAACTTGGTATCTGACATATGGGTTAATATCAGACTTAGGCACTTGATCTGGCTGGCCTGGGATGTTTTCTCAATATTCAATTGCTGTTGTATCTAAAACTCTTTCTATACACATATGAGTGTCTATGGCTTTGTTTCTCTAGTCTACCCGGACTATCACACTCTGGAGGCTCCCGGGGAAGAGTTCTTCTTGTCTGTCCCAGCCACCGGCAGCCTGAGGCGGACTTTGACTTGCAGCGGCACCTACCTCAGACACTGCTTCTGTCTTCTCATGGCCATCCTCCCTCCTTGTCTGTGTCCCTCCTCCTCTTTTACAAAGACACCGCTTGTGTTGGATTAGAACTTCAAGATGCAACAAAGCCTGGGTTTTGAAGATGTACGAAGGTCATCATAATAAACATTGCCTTACAATTCTGTAGAGGATGGTTATGAAAAAGCTATTGGGCCTACAGCTGTGTGTTACCAGTGGAATGAAAAATGATGTTCCATAGACAGGATGTGGGATGTGGGATGCCATTGCTGATGTCACATGGAGCTTGGCTGGATTAGTGAGGAGGGATGGCAGGGGGAGAATAAAGAACCACAGATATGGTGGGTTGAACAGGATATTGTTGTCGATTTCATTTCCTGACCTGGGCTATGTAAATATATGTAGTATGTTGCTCTTAAAAAAAAGCCTTCAGATTTCTAATTCCTCAAACCAAAATAGTGATCTGAGTGGCTTTAAAAAAAAGTTTTTTAATGGATTTGGAGTCTTTCGTGACAAAAAAAGTTCATCTCAATCAAACAAACAAAGCAGACTCATCCTACTCCGAATGACGACGTGTGTGAGTCTGGGCGCTTTAGAGAAACAAATCCACAGACACTCATATGTATAAGAGAGAGTTTTATATAAAGGGTGAATGCACATCAAGAAAACATCCCAACCCAGTGCTGCCCAAGCCCACAAGTCTAACATTAACCCATATGTCCGACACCAATCCACAAAGTCCTCCCCCACAAAACACACACTATGATGCCAACTGCAGGAGGAAAGTCGAATCAGTGAACATGTAAACACCTCAGCGCTGGCAGGGGTCTCCACATGGATGCTCCAGCACCCAGGGCTGCATGGGGTAGGTCCACGTGGCTTCTCCTTGAGTATGTCTTGCAGGAAGTGAGCCTTGTGGGCTGAAGCAGGGAACTGGCTAAGGCAGCTGCACCCTGGTCCAACCATAAGAAAGCAAGAGACCCAAGAACTAGAAAGGCAAGGTTCACCGAGCCATTTATCCCTCCACCCTTCAATTAATCCCACGTGTGCTTATTGGCCAGGTTGGCACAATAAACTAACTACCTCATCATGTTACCTGATAACATCTTCCAAGACCTTCTTTTTAAACAAGGTCACATTCACAAATATCAAAGCCCTCAATCCCCTGCTAAGTCAAATTCAGCTCTCAGCATTGAATCAGAACAGGGTACCATCGACTCCAGAGGGTTTGTGAGACTGTAAATCTCTTTCAAAAACAGCCAGCCTCCTCTGTCTCCCACAGACAACTGGGAACACAAACGACTGACCTTTTGGTTAGCAACCCAACACGTCTTTTTTCTTTCTTTTTTTAATAAAAGGGATTTCAACAGACCTTTGTGGAGGTGCACAATTTAGTTGATTCCATTCTCCCCAACTTTATAGAACCCTACAGGGTGAATCCCATGGTTTTCTTCTTCCATTCAAGCATCCTACCCATGAAGGGACCACTAGCTTGCAGGTCTGGTTTGCGTGTAAGGGTTGAACCTGAGGGAGGGCCACTGATTGGGCTGAAGCTCAGCAGGTTCCTGGGAGAACAGCTAGTCTTTTCTTTTTTTTAGAATAAAGTTGAGAGGCATTTCCTAGTCATTTACATCTTGTTATAAATGGGTAGCGTCATCTCCTAACAAGTTTAGGTTTGAGTTAACGTAGAGAGGTGAGCACCAACTGCTAGTATCTTTTTTTTTTTTTTGAGTTCTAATTCTTTTTTTATATATCGTTTTATCAGGGGCTCATACAACTCTTATCA
>NW_022111369.1:53812105-53836501 GCF_000313985.2 Echinops telfairi
TTGGGTTTCAGTAATTCCTCTTTGTTACATTACCCTTGATCATGCCCTACCAGGCCTCCTACACCCTCCTCACCACCGATTTGGATCACTTGTTCCCTTGTCCCTGGGTCTGTTAACACCACTACCTTTCCCCCCACCTCCCCCTCATCCATGTTCCCTCAGAACTATCGGTCCCATTGTTTTCTCCTCCAGATTGTTCATCCAGCCTATCTTATTTAGACAGACCTGCCAAGATAATAACATGCACAACAACAAGACAGAGCAAAACCAAGCAATAATATACACCAAAACAATAACATCAACAAACCAATAACAAAAAACAAAACACAACAAGAAAGAAAAGCTTATAGTTAGTTCAAGGACTGTTTGTTGGCCTTTAGGAGTGTTTTCCAGTCCAGTTTGTTGGGGCACCAAGCCCTGGCCCCAAGTCTATCTTTGGAATTCCCTGGGGACCTCACCGCTCTGTTCCCTTGCTGTTCTGTTGCACCCCCTTAGTGTTTTGCCTCGGTGTGGCGGGATCAGATCAGGTGCAATTGCCACACTATGTCTCCGGTGTTGTCCCCTGTAGGGCTATGGGTCAGTGAGGGGCATCGTGCCTCATAGTGGGGCCAGCCATGTGGTTCTCTCTGTGGACTGGCTGCTCTAATTGGGAACATCGTCCTCAAGGCTTGGTGAGCCAGGATGTGCTCCACTCTCTCCTCCTCCCCCTTCATCTGCTCCCATGTGCTCCGATCAGATATGTTCCTCTCCTATAGCTGCATGTTCAGTGACGTCCTTTGAAATAAATTCTTCTGTGGGGAGTGGCAGGTGTCCACGTAGTAGTTGGGATTGGGGCCGGCCCCTCAGACCTCTCCACTGGTTCCCTACTCCGTGCCGGCATGTTGCATTCACACCTTGGAGCACTGAGTTGAAATCTGGTCCCTCTTTCCCTGTGGAGATATGAACAATACCCTCTCCTTGGGTGGGTTAGTGCCCTGTGTCCCCGGTACCCATTTCTCTTTTATTATTTTTTTTTCCTTTCCCCATCTCCTTTTTAGTTGGCTGCCATATGTATCCCTGGATTTGGTCTGGCTAGCATCTTTTAAAAGTGGTTCTCCAGCTGCATGAAAGAAACCCATCAACATCAACCACGATTCCTGGAGAGCCTTTCCTTAGAGGGCACTCATAAGAGGCAACTGGAGAAACTAGCCCTGAGCTGTCACTGGCTGCCTATTGAGCCAGCAGCTGCTGTGAGTATTGGAAAGAATTGCAAGAATCCAAAGTAGGAGACTCTGTACTGCAGGTGGTCCGCCCTTCCCAGGCATCAGTGTCAAGGGGATGAACAGAGGACGTAGTGGCTGCCACAGTGAAAGCAGAGGCAGTGGTAGTGCTGCAGTGGGCGTGCTTGCTTGCAGAAGGAGGCTTGCATTCTGCTGTTGACCGACCATTACGGTGGTCAAGCCCCTTCTTAGCTGCTGGCCTCAGTTTCCTCATGTGAAACCATGGGATCAGACCCAGTCTCCAACTCAGCTTCTGAGTTTCCCCAGCGGATAGTGGCTAAAGGATGGGTCTGATGACTCACTGAGAGCCTCTTCAGGACTACATCCTGTGAGTGGGACAGGCTCTCAAGCCGTCAGTTGGGCTTTGCAGCCTAATGTTTGCATTTCCTCATTGTTTGTGCCCTGATGTTGATGGTGAGGATGTGGTTTTCCTGTGCCCACCCAGTGACGTCCTTCCTGCTGCCCATGCTCAGGCCTCCTTTAGCAACTATCCGCTCGGTTTCATCAGGAGCCCTCCAGTTTCCTCACTCTGCTTCCAGACATGGAATGATCTTTCTTTTGATTCCCAAGGCAGCTTCCCCTTCCTGGAGGAAGAGTTCCCACTTGGAAATCAGTCTTTTTTTGTGACAGTAAAATTCGATCACAGATGAGAAAGTGTGTTAGTCTGGGTTGACTAGAGAAACTAATCCAGAGACACTCATAGGTGTATGAGAGTGTTTTCTATCAAGAGGTAATTAGGCATCAGTAAAACATCCCGGTCCAGTCCAGATCAAGTTCGTAAGCTCAATATTAGCTCATGAATTCCTCTCACGCAGCACATAAAATGATGCCGAATGCAGGAAGATCACAAGCCAGTGGGTGGAAAGTCCTGTGGGTCCAGTGGCGGTGGACATATCTCTAGGGCTCTGGCTGTTATTAGCGTGGCTCCATGTGGCTTGGTAACAGGAAAGTGAAGCAGAAAGAGCATGTGTGTGCTGCCTCCAGGGAGGAAGACAGGAGTTCACAGAAATCCTCAGGAGAAGCCCATGGCCACACAGAACCAGCATTGGCTATGACTTGATTGACAGGCTAGACTCACTCTTAGCCATTGCCTTATTTGTTATGAATCCTTCTCGAATGGATTTGCTTCGTCTTTGCATTAGCTTTTTAAAGCTAGCGAGTCCGAGGTGACTTGGTAAAGGTCAGAATTCTAGATCTGCAAGCTGATGAAGGGTCAGAACTCCTACCACTTACTTGTTGGTGTCTGTTGCTATTGTATAGGCTCTGACTCAGCATGAAACCACGACTGGTCCGGTGCCGGCTTTGCTGCCCTTGGTATGTCGGCGCCCATGGTTGGGGTTCATGTGAATGCTGACTACCTTCCCACGATGGGATAATTCTCTAGTACCATGTGGGACAAGAATCATTTATTGTGATTCGTAGGATTTTCATCGACTAATGAAATTGCCGGGCACTTTTCCTTAGTCTGCCATATTTGGGAAGTTCTGCTGAATCTGGTTTACCGTGGGTGACCAGATTAGTATTTGAAATGTCGGGGGCACAATTCCCAGTGTGATAGCAACATGCAAGCCACCACTGTATGACCAACTTATGGACAAGCGGTGGAACACGTACATGGTAGTATTATTGGTCAATGTTGTTGAGTTGGTTCCAGTTCATAGAGCCACTACGTAGAGGAGGGAAAAGCATGGCCTGTCCCATCCCCAGTCTCACCATCATGACCACGTTTGAGCACACTGCTCCCCTAAAAAGTTACGGACTCGGAAACCTATAGGGGCAATTCTACCCTGCGAGACAAAGACTCGACTTCGTCTCTTTCTTTTGAGGGGCATTTTGGTATTTCTTCCAAGACAAGATGTATTTGTTCTTGTGGAAGTCTATGACGTCGTCAATGGTTTTCTTGGCCAACAGCACCGTTCAATTGCATCAGTTCTCCTGGGCTCTCCCTTACTCCTTGTCCCCCTTTCACGTGCATATGAAGTGATGGGAAACGCCATGGCTTGGGTCAGGTGCTCCTTAATTCTCCAGGGGACATCTTTGCTTTTAAACACTTTTTTTGTTTGTTTTCCCTTTTGACCTATTTTTAATTTATTTAATTTATTTTTTAAAATCAATTTACTGGGGCTCATACAATTCATCACAATACATAGATCAATTGTGTAAAGCACATCTATACATTTGTTGTCCTCATTATTCCCAAAATTTGCTTTCCTCTTGGGTTCCCGGAATCAGCTCATTTTCCTTTTTCCCCCCTCCCCTTCCCTTTCTCCTCCCCTCTCCCCCATGCACCCTTGATAATTTATAAATTATTATTGTATCTTATATTACACTGTCTGGCATCTCCCTTCACCCACCCCTCTCCTGCCCATCCCCCAGAGAGGAGGTTATCTGTAGCTCCCTGTGATCCATTTCCCCTTTCTATACCCCCTTTCCCTCCTGGTATCGCCACTGTCACCCATGGTCCTGAGGGGTTCATCTGTCCTAGATTCCCTGAGTTTCCAATTCCTATCTGTACCGCTGTGCATCATCTGGTCTAACCAGGTCTGCAAGGCAAAATTGGGGTCCTGGTAGTTGGGGGGAGGAAGCGTTTAAGAACTAGAGGAAGGTTATGGGTTTCATTATTGCTATACTGTACCCTAAGTGACTCATCTCCCCACTACCCCTCTGCAAGGTATGTCCAGTTGTCTAGAGATGGGCATTGGGTCTCCATCACGCGCCACCCTCATTGACGAGGATATGATCCACCCCCACCCACCTTTGGTGTTTAAAGCTTGGTCCCTTTGGCCCTTCATGATCACACATGTTGGTGTGCTGCTTCCATGTGGGCTTTGTTGCTTCTGGGCTAGATGGCTGCTTGTTTACTTTCAAGCCTTTAAGTCCCCAGACGCTATAGGTCTCGATAGCCGGGCACCATCAGCCTTCTTCACCACACTTACTTATGCACACATTCGTCTTCAGCGTTTATGTGGGGTAGGTGATCACACAATGATGGTTTTTGTTCTTTGGTGTCTGCTGCCTGTTCCCTTCAACACTTCGTGTTCGCACAGGCTCGTGTGCTTCTTCTCTGTGGACTTTGTTGTTTCCGATCTAGATGGCCGCTTGTTTGCCTACAAGCCTTTAAGATCCCAGACGCTATATCTTTTGATAGGCGGGCACCATCGGCTTTCTTCACCACATTTTCTTATGCACACATCTGTCTTCAGCGATCTAGGTGCAAATAATTATTGGTTTGGTAATAGGGTGGCAGGTGGACTTTGGGCCTCCTTGTGTGCACTCCCCTAATACAAGAGCACCTTGCTCAACTAAACGGTCATTTTATGATATCTACCTTCCCGACATGATCGCTTTAAAACACTTTAAAGAAGTCTTTGGCAGCAGAATTGCTCAGACGAAGATGCACTTTGAACATGTTATCAGGAGAGACCAATGCCTGCTGAATAAGGTGGAGGGTCCGCCAAGAGTAAGACCCTCAAGGAGGGGGATTGACAGTGACTGAAACAATGAGCGCCAGCACCTGGAGGAGGGCCCGGCCCCAGGCCGGGTTTCACTCTGGTGCATGCTCATCAGCACCTCATGCCGACAACAAAAAGCATGCTAGTCTGAGAAGAAGGGCCTTATGACCTACTTCCCAACATCCGTCACTGAAGGGCATGTGGATCACCCTGATCTGATTGCACCTGAACTTGGGAATGCCTTCAGGTTGGGCCGTGTTGGTGCTCTTGCATACCGCAGGGCCAGGTGCTGAGGCGGACTCCAGCAAGTCCCTTCCTGCAGACGGAGTTTGCTCGCTGCAGATGTAGACAGCCTCCCTTCTGCTTCAGCGAACGAGGACATTGTACAGGCCCCTGAGATCTGCTCCTGACTCTCCTAGAAGCCCTCACCTGGGACAGCTCCCCGGAATCACGCTGCAGGATGTAAACCACCCCAGAGCCACGCATCTCAGCCATTGGAGCTGCCGGTTTTAGATTACTTGGCGGTGAGGGGAGGAGGCGAAGCAGGCTGGGCTCCCAAGACCTCAGGTCCTTTCCGCAGTGCCAGCCTGAGCTCTCCACCTGCCACAGTGAGACCGGGCAAAGGGAGGTCTTGTACCGGGACGCATCCCATTCACTGAGGGGCAGGAAGACAGCACTGCCTGGCTGGGACGTGATCGTCCCGGGAGAAAGATGAATTGGCCCCATTCCTGCATCTCCTTTTGTTGGATTTACTTGGCTGCTTCCAGGCTCAAAGGTGAGTGAGGGCGGCACGTAAGCACCCGGGCTAATTTGGGGGCCTTTTCTTTGGTGGGGGTGGAGTGGGGTGGGGCCTGAACAAGGGCACACATGCTCTAACTGCATGGAAATGGTCCAGGCTTCTTCCTGACTCATGTGGATCGGGGTCAAAAAGCCAAACCAGCTGCCAGAGAGCCGAGTCTGACTCATGTGTTTCCGAGTGAAGCGGCACTCTGTGAGGTTTCCAGTGGCTGTGATGCTTGAGAAGTAGGCCGCCAGGACTTTCTCCAGTGGGCCTCTGGTGGGTTCATTAGAAGCTGTGCATTTAGTCATTTGCATCATCCAGGGGCTCCCTGATCTGAGTCTCTCTCTCACCACCACCCCGCCACCCACCCCCACATACAAGCAAACCCACTTCACTGCCGTCCACTCCATCCTGACTCATAGCAACCCAACAGGAGACGGTAGGACTTTCTGACACCCTAACTCTTTATGGACGTGGAAAGCCTCATCTCTCTCACACAGAATGACTGGCATTTTCAAACTGCCGACCTTGTGGTTGGCAGTTCAACGTGTAACACGCTACACCACCAGGGCTGAGTAGAGCATATCAAAAACAACTCTTATGGATCCAAAGTTTATCTCTAACCAATGGCTCGGTTGGCCAGGGCTGTAGACCTCAGTCTGGTACTCTTTGCCTTGAAATACACAGGACACCTCAAATTTTGATCCGGGTCCCTCTTTTTGAGCAGCTGTAGAGTCAGCAGATGGAAAGTATGCTCAGAAGTTGTTTAATGACCTTTTTGAAGATTACACCAATGCTCTCCGTCCAGTGGACGACACGGATACGGTCCTGAATGTCACCCTACAGATCACGCTCTCTCAGATCAAGGACATGGTGAGTAACACAGGGTGGCGTCTCTCCTATGCTGCTTAGAATGAAACGCAGCTGTCCTTGTGAAGGGAATGGCTGGGGGCTGACGAGGGATGAGAGCAGACAGTTCTGTGTGCACGTTGGTGGAAGAAAGGAGTTCTAGGGGAAGTGTTCTCCCAAATTGATTCCACTACATGTTATCTACTGCTAGCCATTCAGCATAACCACTGTAGATCATCTAGAAGAGCACTGTGGGCTGACACACTGTATGAGTCCATTGATAAACGCGGGGTCAACCCACAGAGACAGAAAGCGGATCAGTGGTTGCCGGGGGCGGAAGTCAACGGCTGTGGGGAGTGACAACACTGTCGAATGAGGGGACTGCTCTGGGGTTACTGGCAATGCTTGCACAATATTGTGAAACCATCTAATTATGAGTATCAAAACACCTTAAAGTGATGAAACTTGTGATATATACATTTTACGTTAGTTATTTGTAAACACTGGTGTTTTAAGATGGCACGCCTTATTCGGGGTTTGTGTGTATTAATGATGGAAAACTATGAAACCTCGGGGATGGTTTGCTGCTCCTGTTCATTGTAGATATGCACGACTTTCTCAGAGATGTCTATTTCGTGTGCATGGGGTCTCAGAGAACTTTGACCCATGATATGTCTGATTTGTCTACTTGACATCTTGAACCCTAAGTCGAGTATGGGAAAATGTGGCCTGAGTCACTGGAGATCCCCTTGCAGAGGGGATTAGGGGAGGAGATGAGCCAGTCAGGGTGCGATGTAACAACGATGAGAAATACAACTTTCCTCTAGTTCCTAAATGTTTCCTCCCCGCTCCCACTACCATGACTTGAATTCGACCTTTCAAGGCTGGCTAGACCAGAGGATGTACACTGGTACAGATAGGAACTGAAAATCCAGGGAATCCAGGGCGGATGAGCCCTACAGGACCAGTGGTGTGAGTGGCGAAACAGGGAGGGTAGAGGGACAGTGGGTAGGAAAGAGGGAACCGATTACAAGGAACTATATGTGACCTCCTCCCTGGGGGACGGACAACAGAAAAGTGTGTGAAGGAAGACGTCGGACAGGGCAAGATATGACAAAATAATAATTTATAAACGATCAAGGGCTCATGAGGGAGGGGGGAGCGGAGAGGAAGGGGAAAAATGAGGACCTAATGCCGGGGGCTTAAGTGGAGAGCAAATGTTTTGAGAATGATGAGGGCAATGAATGTACAAATGCGCTTTACACAATTGATGTGTGTATGGATTGCGATAAGAGTTGTATGAGCCCCTAATAAAATGATTTAGAAAGAAAATGTGGCCTGGGTCTCCATCAAGGGAATAGAATTTTAAAAGCTCTCACCCTCCATACTAAAATTTTAAAAATTATAAATTTAAACCACTACTGTCAAGTCTATTCCAGCTCATAGTGACCTTCTAGGACAAAGGACAACGGTCCCCTGGGGTTTCCAAGGTCATCATCTTTACAGAAAGAAGCCCTGGAGGACAGCTGGTTAAACATTCAACTGTTAGATGCAAGGTTGTTTGTTCGAAACCCGCAGCCAGTCTATAGGACAAAGATGTGACAGCATGCTTAAAAAAAAAGATTAAACCAAAAAGCCCATTGCTGTCGAGTGGATTCCAACCCAGAATGACCCTGCAGGGTGGAGCCAAACTGCTCCCCGCTATTTCCAAGACTGGGATCTTTATGAAGGCAGACTGCTCCCCTGTCGAGCTTTCGGTTAGCAGCTGAGCACCGGCCCCTGCGCCCTTGGCTCCGTGAGAACAGGTTCCTGCTGTGGAACGTCCACTGTGAAGAACAAGTGGTGGTCTCCGCTTCCTCAGGCTGCTCTGAGAGGTATACCACAAGAGGGTGTTTCACAACACAGAAATCGACTTCCTCACAGTTCTGGAGGCTGGGAGGATCGTCTGGTTCTCAGCAGTGACTATTCCTTCTGGGAGCTTCTCTCCTAGCTTCTGGTGTTTGTTGGCACCACTTGAGGTCCTTTGTTTATAGCCAAAACCCACATCCATCTTCTGCCGTGTGTGTGTGTGTGTGTGTGTGTGTGTGTGTGTGTGTGTGTGTGTATCTGTGCTACTTGTGATATAACTCAGAAGTGGGTCAGTTTTAGTATCCACCCTACACTGGTAGGGCCTCGCCTGATTAATTGACTACAGTATTAGATTGCATCAGGGAAAGGTCGTTCCTCACATTACATTAGCTACAGGCACAGGGGCTGGGATGCCAGTATATACTTTGGGAAAACATCATTCAATCCATAACAAAAATCCTTTGGTCAAGGCATCTACTAGATAATGTGACATGGAGGTTCATTGTGCAGGATGAAAGAAACCAAATTCTGACTGCCTATCTATGGATCCGACAAATCTGGCACGATGCGTATCTCAAGTGGGATCGAGACCAGTATGACGGATTGGACTCCATCCGCATCCCCAGCGACCTGGTCTGGAGGCCGGACATTGTCCTCTACAACAAGTAAGCACACATCAGGGCTGAAGTTCGTCGGAAACGGGTTTCAGTGGGTTGACTGAACAGAATGAAAACATTTTGTCTTTTCTTTCTTTTCTTTTTTAAGGAATGTTCCAGACATAGATGGTGTTAAGTACCAATCCATGTGTCTAGCCTTTGCCATCAATTTGATTCAGCCTCCTAGTGATCTTAGAGGACAGAGTAGTGCCTCCCCCTCTCTAGACCCTTATGTTACTATTATTTCATGACCTAAATCTTATGACTATAAAAACTTTGAATTAGAAGAATCTCAAATCCAGCTGATCTAAATTCCTCCCTTTAGCTACGAAATTGAAAACCCTCACTTGTCCAAGATCTGACATTAAAAACAATGACATTGTTTTTGAAAACAATTGAATTGTTTTGAATTCAAAAGGAATTGAATTCAAAAGGACTGACTATGAGCCATATTGTGGATTTCAGATTGTGTGTAGGGTGAAGGATAAATTAGATTATAAGATCACCAGTTGGCCTATTCCTGGTCTCAGAGCAAAAGTCCTCAGGTTTATGTTTCCCAAACTATCTTATGCACACAAATAATCATTTGGAATCTTGCTAAAATACAGATTCTGATGCAGTAGGCCTGGGATGGGGCTTGCATTTCCAGATAATTTCGGTGCTGCTGTTCCACACACCACACTTTGAGAAGAAACTAGATTGCTCCATCACAATATCAAGTCTAATTGCTCTGCCTGGGTTCACCCTAATTCTATTTTGGACCCCACTTCTGTGGGTTGTGAAAGGTCCTTCTGTGAATGAGGTGAATTTGGGGCAGCAAAGAGAAGTCCCCTAGGCCTTTTGGTAGGCGTGAACTTCCCTTCGAGAAGCAACTTTGGTAAATCTAGCGTGGATTTCAGTCAGTTCTGCTTATTACTCAGAGCTTGTCCGTGGGTCATGATTTGAACACAGCCCTGATCCTGTTGTCCATGTCTCACTCTGAATGGCCAGAGGTGTCTTCATGGCCCATCCCAAGGACGCTAACATATGAGAGCTCATGCTCTGTCACTACAGTCAACCCCTCTCTCCGTGAACATGTGCTCTCTCTCTCTCTCTCTCTCTCTCTCTCTCTGTCACACACACACACACACACACACACACACACCAATAAAATGAGCCATAGAATCGATTCCCTCTCTCTCTTGCTCACATTCTCTAAGTTCTAACAATTCTCTTTGGAAACAATTAGAACGCTGGTCCTCTTCTTTATCCTGCCTTTGACTGACTGAAGCAATGACCAGTTCTTACTGAAATCACGTTTTTGGCAAAGTTGTATGGTGTATTACTTTCCTAAGGCTACCATAACAAAGTGACGTAAACCGAGTGACTTAAAAGAACAGGAAATGGTCATCTTACCGTTCTGAATAGTGCAAGTCTTACATGAAGGTGTTGGCAGGCCCATGCTCTGGGGAGGCAGCCTTCTTCTCCTCTCCAAGATTCACATGATCCCACATGTTACTTGGCTCATGGCAGCAGAACTCCGATCTTGCCCTCCATTTCCACCTGGCATCATCTTTCTCTATGTCTGTCTTCACATGGTGTCCCATCCTCTGCATCTGTCTGTCTCTCCTCTTCTTACGTGGACACCAGTCATATTAGATTAAGGGTCCACCCTACTCCAATATGGTCTTACACATTGTGCCTGTAATGATAGCATTTCCAAATAAGGTCACATTCAATGGGAAGGTGATTTGAACTTAAGCGTATCTGTTAGGTGTATGCAATTTAACTCATAACACATGATAATCTAAGTTAAGCCTACTGCAATGCCTTCTTATGGGAGGAGCCTGTTACATGCTCCTGAGCTCACAGAAACCTACCGGGGCTTTGATCGATTCGCTCACTAATTACTTTCCCCTTCAGATGAGGGGTTTGAGAGGCCGCGTTAAGTTCTTTATCCTGTGCCTTTATCCTTGTCACATAGAGCCATTTCACGAGGCGGGTAGATCCGCTCATTCCTGTAGCTCAGGGTTGATTTTGGAGGCATTTCCTCTTTGGCCATGGACAATTCCATTTCTGATTCTTTTGACCATTTGTCTTCCCAGCAACTTCAGCATTCTACAATATGAAAGGAGCTCTCAGGGAAGCTATCCACCACTCCTCTGTCATTTTGTCACACTGTGGTGGTTTCCATGGTGGTGTGATACTGGAAGCTATGCCACCACTACTTCAAAGGCCACCAGGGTTACCTGTGATGGAGAGGTTTCCCACTGAGCTTCCAAAGACAGAATAGAAAGAAGGAAGAGGCAGCTCATGCCTGAAAAATTGGACATTGAAAATATTGTGAATGGTGGCTGATCGTTATCTGGCACAGTGCTTGAAATATGCACTCCCACCATGTCATGTGGAAAGCACACAAGATATGACTGGGGAAGAGGCACCTCCTCAAAGCAGAGCAACCCTGAATAATGGAGATTGAGCACAGCTTTGGGGATTTCATTGGCTGGTGGGGCTCAAAATGAGTAGAAACAGCTGGAAACGTTCATTCATAATCAGAAGGTGGAATGTACAAAGTATGAATCAGGCAGATTGCAAGTTATCAAACGTTGAAATGGAACGTGTACAAGTCAATACCCTAGGCATTTGTGAACTAAAATGGACTGACATGCCCATTGCCAATCTGAAGGTCATGTTGTTTACTATGCCAGGGACAACACGTTCAAGAGCAATGGCATCACACTGGTCATTAAAAAGAACATCCCAAGTTCTATCCTGAAGCAAAGTGCTGTCCATGATGAGGTAAGATCCATACATCTGTAAGGAAGAACAGTTAATACAGCTATCATTCAAATGTTGGCACCGACCACGGAAGCCAGTAATGAAGAAATTGAAGGATTCTACCAATTTCCTCAGTCTGAAATTGATCAAACAGGCAATCAAGGTGCATTGAAATTATTGGTGATTGGGATGCAAAAATTGGGAAAAGAAAGGAAGGATCAATAGTGGGGGGAAATGGCCTTGGTGAGCAATTGAAGCTGGAGAGCGCATGCCATCATTTGGCAAGACCAACAACTTCTTTGTTGCGAAGACCTTTTGAACAACATAAACGGCAACGTGTGGGCCTTGGTCGATGGAATGCACAGGAGTCAAACTGATGACACCCGTGGAAAGAGATGCTGGAGAAGTCAGTATGTCAACAAGTAGAAAAGACTATTAATTACTAATATGCAAATTCAGGTTGAAACTGAAAAAAATAAGTACCCATTTACGAGAGCCCAAACAAAACCTTGAGTGTCTCTCATTTGAATGCAGAGACCCTCTGAAGAGCAGACGTGCCATAACTGCACGTTAATTACCAAGGACCAGAAGCGCTAGATGTGGGAAGACACGAAGAGACAAACGGTCATTAAAAAGAAAGACCAAAGTGGGTGTCAGAAGAGGCTCTGAGACTTGCTCTTGAACATTGAGTAGCTTCAAGAGAATGGAGGAAACGATATGGTAAATAAGCTGAAAGACATTTCAAAGGGCAGCTCAGAAAGACAAAAGTAAAGCAGTGTAATGATTTTTGCAGCGACCGTGGCTTTAAAAACCAAAAGGGAAGCGCATGCTTGATTGTTCAAACTGGAAGAAGTGAAGCAAAAATTCAAACCTGGAGTTCTTATACTGATGGATTCTATGGGCAAAATATTCAGCAATTCAAGAAGCAGCAAAAAAAGATGGAGACACTGTAGCAAAAAGAATTGATGGGCCCCTAGCCGTTCCAAGAGGTAGCATATGATCAAGAGCAATGGTATTGAAGGGAAAACTCCAAGCTGCACTACAGGCAGAAATTAACCAACGATGTCACTTCTATCACAGACAAGTAACATGTTACAACAATGGCTGTAGCAGTACATCACAGGGAACTGCCAGAAATTCAAGGTAGAGTCAGAAAATAGCATTTTTGATGCCAAATGGATCTTAGCTGTAAACAGAACATATCCTAAAAATGTTTGCTTGCAAGGAACTATATATGTGACCTCCTCCCTGGGGGACGGACAACAGAAAAGTGGGTGAAGGGAGACGTCACACAGGGCAAGATATGACAAAATAACAATTTATAAACTATCAAGGGCTCATGAGGAAGGGGGGGGAGGGGATGAGGACCTAATGCCGGGGGTTTAAGTGGAGAGCAAATGTTTTGAGAATGATGTACAAATGCGCTTTACACAATCGATGTGTGTATGGATTGTGATAAGAGTTGTATGAGCCCCTAATAAAATGATTTTAAAAAGAGATGTCTGCTTGTGTTTTACTGCCTATGCAAAGGTATTCGGCTGTGTGGGTCATCAGCAGCTATAGAGAACTTTGAGAAGAATGAGAATTCCAGAACACTTCCTCGTGCTCACTCACAGCTGGGACACGGGCAGCCAAATTGGCAGTGGTGGCCGCGTCAGTGTAATTCCCTACGGGAAACTGAAACGCGATCACCCCAAAGAATCAGCATCGATGTTGATCAAGAAAAAGAGAGCATCGGTCTGTCACAAATGATTAACTCCAAGATTATGAGTGATTGATTTTCCCTCGGTGTTACATAAATGTTTGATAGTAAGTATACTCAAAGGGGCTTCAAAAAGTCCCTGGGGAAAATGCCATTCCCTTTTCATTCAGTTTTTTCCCACAAACTTTTTTAAAAGAAGCCCCTCCTTAAGACAACCCTGACAACAGTAGCAACAACAACAACAACAACAACAGAAACAATCCCAGCAGCCTGGTTCTCAGAGGTAACAAACTCCGAAAAGCAGAGCCACCTGTCAAAGTTTAGCCTCGAGAAGGGTGATTTTTAGTTTTTGTAGGGTTTTTTATCTGGATTTTTGCACTAGGAGTGGCATTGGGAATGGAGAGCCAGGGCCATGGAGCGAGATGCTTTAAAGAATCTAAGGAAATGTGGGCCCGGGTTGGTTACAGGCACTGGAGAAAGGTAAAGTTAAAGTTGAGAAATGTGGCGCGTTGGTAAAGACGTTTGAGTGACAGCCACGGGCCAATGAGCTGTCTGGGGTAAGAAAGATGACGAGTTCTAGCCAGTACCTTCCATCTCCCTCTCTGACCCCTAGGGCAGACGATGAGTCTTCAGAGCCCGTGAACACCAACGTGGTCCTGAGGTACGATGGGCTGATCACCTGGGACGCACCAGCCATCACCAAGAGCTCCTGTGTGGTGGATGTCACCTACTTCCCCTTTGATAAGCAGCGGTGCAACCTCACCTTTGGTTCCTGGACCTACAATGGCAATCAAGTGGACATTTTTAACGCCCTGGACAGCGGAGACCTCTCAGACTTCGTTGAAGACGTGGAGTGGGAGGTTCACGGCATGCCTGCCGTGAAAAATGTCATCTCTTACGGCTGCTGTTCTGAGCCTTACCCGGATGTGACCTTTACACTCCTCCTGAAGAGAAGGTCGTCCTTTTATATCGTCAATCTCCTCATCCCCTGTGTCCTGATATCTTTTCTGGCTCCCTTGAGTTTTTACCTCCCAGCTGCCTCTGGGGAAAAGGTGTCCCTGGGAGTGACAATCCTCTTAGCCATGACTGTGTTTCAGCTCATGGTGGCAGAAATCATGCCGGCCTCAGAAAACGTCCCCCTGATAGGTGAGTCCCAGGCCCTTGCACTTGGAGCCTACTCGGCGTGGCTGCCTGGGGCTGTGTGTGTGTGCCTTTCAACTCCTAACCCTGGGACCAGCTTCAGCCTCCGTATTGGCGTCACATAATTCATTCGGTGCCTGCCGTCGGCCTCTTGGATAGCGATACGGCTTGTTTAAACAAGCCCTCTGCGTGATTAGGATGCACTTTCTGTTCCACTCTGAAAACCTCAGGTCAAGGGCCCTGATTTTGAAGGCAACAAAACCTGCATTTGAACTCTGATTTCACTACTCACTGTAATCCATACTCTTGGGCAAGTTGCTTCATCTCCGAGCCTAAGCAGCTTCCTCTGAGGTCTTGCTACCTCCTCGGCCTGTCATTGCTGAGCAAAGGACAAACACTGACTAAATAGGGAGGGGTCTTTGCCCCCCACACATTTGAGTTTTCTTCCTAGAAACAGTGGAAGTTATGATAGAAACAAGCTGAAATGTTTAGCTTGTCCTTGATAGTATAATTCCTAAGTTTTACTGGGTACAAAAGCTGTGGGAGAGCGGATTCCCATACCCAGAGAGTCTGATTTAGCTGTTTGGGACAAGATTTGAGAATAGTTATTTTTTAAGAAGCTCTTTTCCAAAGAGCCAGTGCTAATGAAAGGCCCTCCTGATGGTTGGGGTGTGGAGTAAGGCCACCTGCCTTGCCTCCCTTCACCTGGCCCTGCCTTCTTCTGAGCTCCGGCCTCCTGCCTGTAGCACCTACTGCTTGCTTCCAAGCCCACCCCTCAGACCCAACACCTAGCTCAAGGGCTGGCTGTTGTAACAGTTGCTTGCCAGAATCAGAAGCTCCATCTCATATTGAGCTCCTGAAAGTCAACAACGAAGAACTCGCAGAACACCGAAGGCCAGTAACAAATGCAGGTTCTACAGCCTTTTGACTCTGTGGACTTCAGTATGCCCCAATGTTCAGACATGACTACATGGGTTTGACTGGAGCTTTGTTTCTTTGATGTCCCTTCAAACAACACACACACACACACACACACACACACACACACACACACTCCTTCTCCGAAGTCTTCAGATAAAGAGGGGAGTTGTGTTGGCACTGTTACCTCTTCTGAGGCAGACATGAGCAATAGTGAAGAAGCTCAATCATAACCCTGTTTGAGGCAGGATCAACTGGCAAGCCTCACTCTCTCTTCTTTAATCCACCCCCTGGCATCATGTGGATGCCAACTCATAGCAACCCCATAGGGCCAAGGAGAACGGCTCACGAGAGTTTCCGAGGCAGTAAAGAGGCAGCAAATCTTTCTGGAAGCAGAATGCTTTCTCTTTCTCCTGAGAAGCAGCTGGTGGGCTAGGCTAATGCCGACCTTCCAGCTAGCACCCAATGCTTAACCCATCTGGCCAACAAGTTTTAGTTAACTTTAGTTAAATTCCTGAACAGAAATGCCTCACGGGAATTTTGTAAGCATGACATGTTCTGTGGTGTGATCGTGTGAAGTTTGTCTTTCCACGTGCACACGTATCCCGAGAACAATTTTTAATCATTGTAATTTGTTAGTTGCATCCATGTACTCCCCAAAGGAGACACAGATACATATAGGTGAGGGTTCAGATCAATACGATGAAGTTGTATTTGTTCTGTTATTGATTTATTAACTTAACAAATGTTTATTGAGCACCTAACATGCCTAGTTCTGTTTGAAGCGCTGATGACAGAGTAATGGGCACATCTGCTTAATGTGTGTCCCGGACTTCGGGAACCCCAACCTTGGGGACTTGGTTCTGGTTTCCTGAACAAATGAATGAATGAATTCACGGTCATCCAGTCAATTCTGACTCATGGCAGTCCTTCACGGCAGGTGGAAGCAAACCTGTGGGTTTCTGAGATTGTGACTCTTTATGGGGTAGAAAGACTCATGTTTCTTGTGAGGAGCAGCTGGTGGTTTCGAACTGCTGTCCTGAAGTCACGGTGATCTACCCAGACCTTATCCGTCCTGCTCCCCTGGTCCTCCATTGATCTTCTCTCTGTCCTCCAGCTTAGGCCTGCCCTTGTCTGGAGCCGTATTCTCCACCCAATTACCCAGTTGCTGAGGAGTCATCGGTGACGCCGGCCTCCTCTGCAGAAAGTGCGTGCAGGACGCATTCTTTCTCAAATCCCCAATCATTCATACATTTAGAACGCTGTCGACTTAGTTTTTATATCAAGCTATTGTTCTAATTCTTGAATGGCAACAACAGAAATCCAGAACCTGTTGAGATCGCACTGAAACTGTAGATTCGTTTAGAAAGAATGGATAAGCTTTATTACAATAAGTTGTCCAAGCGACACATGTTAGCACCTCCAGAGGAGTCCCACTGGGTGGGAGATGGCCAAGACCAGGCCACCAGGAGCAGCAGCCTGGCGTTGATCCATTCCATTGTTTGTATGTGTCTGGGTCCCCAAGAAGCACACAGCTTGTACAGGCACTAGCACGAATGCATTCTCGCAGGAAAGATAAGCAGAGTCATTTCTGGCCAGTGTTGGAGGTTCCACTGCAGGCACCCCTCTAAGGTGAAAGACCCTGTTCCCACCCTCGAAGAGGAGATGTTGGCCAGCGACCATTGACACACACAAGGAGACATAATAAAGAAGTGCACAACCAGCTCAGGGCCGGGAGGCATCACCATACAGCTGAACGTCCAGCACACGATTGGTGCTGGCTCCCTGTAAGAGCATGGTCCAGGCCCAGGACCCTGATTGGACAGCACAGAGGAGGGAAAGAGAGGACTTCTGTCTCAATAACTGTCCCATCCATGAACATGGTACAGCTCTCCACTTACGTAACTCTCCTTAAAAAAACCTTTCCTACCATTTATACTATTCCTCCCTAGTGAACTTGTACATTCTTGTACAAGAACCTGTGCCAGTTTTCATCAAGCCAAAAACTCACTGCCACCGAGTCGATGCCAACTGATAGCAGCCCTGTAGGACAGAGGAGAGCTGCCCCTGTGGGTTTCCAAGACTCTAATTGTTCAGAGGAGTAGAAAGCCCCATCTTTCTTCCGAGGAGAGGCTGGTAGTTTCAAACTATCAGCCTTGCAGTTAGTTGCCCAACTCATAACCACCCCAAACCACCCCTAACCCCCCTCCACCCAGGGTTATTATTTTGAAGAGCATCTTTTGTATGTAATATTTTATATATAGATTTTTTCAAAGATTCTTTTAGATGTATAGAAATAGAATGTATAGCGATACATTGATTTTTATAAATTGATGTCATGTTTAGTACCTTGTATTAATTTTGATATTTTAGATTTTTTAAAAGGAGTTCCAGGGGCCTTTGGGGTTAAATGCTGACTGTTAGTCAAAGGTCAGGGGTTTGAACCTACCAGCTGCTTCCTGAGAGGAAGAGGAGGCCATTTACTCCATTGAAAGTGGACAGTCTTAAAAACACTAGGGAGCAGTCCTACTGTCCGACAGGGTCGCTGTGAATCAGAATCCATTCACCAGCAGTGTGTTGAGTGTTGTGTTCTTTGTTTATACTTGACAATTTTTTAAGGTTCATCTTTTCCCTTGAGGAGCCTTAGTAGTGCCGTGTTATGTACTGGGCTGCTAACCAAAAGGTTGGCAGTTTGAAACCGCCAGCCACTCCGCAGGAGAAAGATGAGGCTTTCCACTCCTCTTAAGAGATACAGTCTCAGAAAGCCATCGGGCAGTTCTACCCTGTCCCGGGTCCCTGTGAGTCAGAACCGACATGATGGCAGTGAGTTTGAGTTTTGGCTTTTTTGAATCATTTCCCTGCTCTCTCTTGTTTTCTTTCCGGGAACAGTTTGATCACAGGTTGCTCTATTGCAGTACTCTTTCAGCTAGTCTTCGTTCATCTTCTCGGTGTTTTACTTTATGCTTCATAGATCTGCACCCTGACTTTATTGTTCACGTTCTCCATTTCCCTTTCCCTTGAACATTGGCTTTATAGAATCACGTTCAAGAGACTGATAAGCCAAGCACTATGCCATCGAGCAGACTCTGACGTGCAGAGTTTCTGAGACAGCAGGTCCTCAGGAGTCCATTCTCATCTTTCTCCTGCGGGCACACGGGATCTCGGATCTCGTTTCCTACTCAGTAGGAATAAAGACACTTCGTATTAATGAGATCTGAACATGATGTTGAGAAGTGGTCAAGTTCATGAATCAGTTTTGGAGATAGAAAAGTTTTCTCACGTCATGATCTCGGCAAACATTTCCAAATCTCTGAAGTGTGGATCGAAAGTGCTGAGAACTTTACTGGAGCCTCACCAGACTCCTTGCATTAGATATTGTTATGATACCCATTGTACTGGAAGGAGGCGAGGCTTAGTGAGATTACAGAACTTGCCACAGGTCCCATGACTAGTAAGTGACAGAGCTGGGATTTGACCCCAGACCTTTGATTCCAAAGTCTCTGCCAACAACCACCAGGACAGATCGCTCCTTTAGAATAGATCTCCCTTTCTTCCTTTTGAAGCCAAAGGATTTTAGGCTAACGTGGCTGTCACTATTTTTCTGATTCCAGGCAAATACTACATAGCTACGATGGCCTTGATCACAGCTTCCACTGCCTTGACCATTATGGTGATGAACATCCACTTCTGCGGGGCTGAGGCCCGGCCAGTGCCACACTGGGCCCGAGTGGTCATCCTGAAATACATGTCCAGGATCTTGTTCGTCTACGATGTGGGGGAGAACTGCCTAAGTCCTCGCCATGACAGGGGGCGGGACCACCTCACGAGGGTTTATGGCAAACTCCAGGAGCCTCGTGTGAAAGCAATGAGGAACAAAGACCTTTCCAGAAAGAAGGAAATAAACAAACTCTTAAAGAATGACCTGGGGTGTCAGGGTGAGAACCCCAAAGACGCTGACAACTACTGTGCACGGTACAAGGTGCTGACAAAGAATATCGAGTACATTGCCAAGTGCCTCAAAGACCACAAGGCCACCACTGCCCAGGGCAGTGAATGGAGGAAGGTTGCAAAAGTGATCGATCGATTCTTCATGTGGATCTTTTTCATTATGGTGTTTGTGATGACTGTTTTGATAATAGCAAAAGCAGATTAGTGGCATTTGTTATCTAGGGGACAAATCAATAAAATTCCCTGTGATCTGCTCTCATGTGCTTCCAAGCCAGAGTTTTATCCATAGCTAATTGAAGGGTTATGTTGTCTATATTTTGTATTTTAGATCAGTAATATAGCTACTTGTCTGGCTAACTAGATGGTCCAAAGGGTCAAGGATAATAAAAAAACAGCCAAAATCCATTGCCATTCTGCTGATTTTGGGTTTCCGAGACCATACTTTTTTATTTATGGGAGAAGACAGCCTCATCCTTTTCCTGCAGATCAGTTGGGGATTTGAACTACCAACCTTTGGTTATCAGTCCATCAAGCCAGCCCCAGAATCACTAAAACCAAAAACTCACTGCCATTGAGTCTTTTGTGACTCAGGGAATGGCCCCTTTTATATCTTTCCAGACTGACCTGTAGGGTATGCCATTACTCCTCTCTCCAGCAGTTGTGGTTAGGGGCCGCCAAGTTGGGCTTTGGCTAGAGTGGCCCTCTGTACAAGACAACAAAACACCACCCCGTCCTGCACAGCCTCACAATTGTTATGTTGAACTCATTGGTGCAGCCACCGTGTCAACTCATCCTATCGAGGGTCTTCCTCTTTTTCACTGCCCCTCAGCTTTACCAAGCGTGATGTCCTTCTCCAGGGACTAGAATATGATAATATGATAATAAATATGTCTTCTAATAATACAAACGTGATGAAGTCTCACCATCCTTGCTTCTAAGGAGCATTTTGGCTATACTTCTTCCAAGATCAATTTGTTTGTTATTTTGGCAGTCCACGGTATTTTAATTATCTTCTCTAGCATCATAACTCAAATATATCGATTCTTCTTTGGTCTTTCATATTCAATGACCAACTTTCACATGCCTATGAGGTGATTGAAAATATTCTGGCTTGGGTCAGGTGCACCTTAATCCTCAAAATAACATCTTTAGCCATAGAGATCACAAAGTATACCACATTACAGCTCAAATTTTATAAAACAAAATAAATCTGTTTTCCATTAATTCCTACTAAATCAGGTTTTCAGAAAAGGAAATTAATCATACATAGTTTAATGTCATTTAAGTCTCAATGGATGGTACATTTCAAACTATATGTCAAAACTACAATGGAAGATTTTGTCTCATTACCAAAAAACAAAAACAAACAAGGAAACCCTCTACTGGTCACTGATTGATGGAGAAGAAAGCTTTCTTGTTAATTATGATGTCATGTGGGCAAGCTATGATTTATATGAGGGTATTGGCAGTTTAGTGGTAGAATTCTCACACTCCATGTGATAAACCAAGGAGCCCTGTAACATAGTGGTTACCCTTTTGGCTGCTAACAGTAAGGTCAGCAGTTCAAAACCACCAGCCACTCTGCAGAAGAAAGATGGGGCTTTAAACTGACACTCCCCCACCCCCACCCAGTAGAAGTATGTGCAACAGAGGACAACACTAAACCTACAGGTTGGGAAGAGGGGCCAGCCTGCCACACCCACACAGAAGCATATCAAGAAGGAAAAAGAGAGAGAGCGAGGGACTAGACCCCATTCTGGCACACCAAATCCTGAGGATGACAGCCCTGCATGGAGCTGCTAAGGCACAGAGAGGACTGTAGGCCCAACAACATCTTGAGACATGATGTTCCCTCACTGGAGCATCCTGTGACACTCGGACAATACTGGGTACACACGGCGGAGAGTGAGTCCAGTCTGATCACCCCCACGGTGAACCAAGAAAGGAACGTAACATATCAGCAATGGGAGCAAAGCCAAGCCACAAAACACCCAAGGAGCCCCCAAAATAGACTTCCAGCTAGGAGGGGCAGTTCCCAGAACCCCCCAGGACTGGCAGGGAGATAGTCATAAAGGTCAGGGGACAGACCTGGGATTATGTATGCTTTTTTGTTTGTTTTGTTTTTGTGCTAGTTTCTTTTATTTTCTTTTTTCTCTTTTTATTCAATCTGTTGCTTTCTTTTTGTTTGTCTCCGTTATTGTTGGCTTGCCTACCTATATAAGACAGGCATAGAAGCAAGCCCTAGGAGACAGCAACAGGTCCGATGGTTCTGGAGGAACCTGGGTGCATGGGGAGGAGGAGGCCGGGAAAGGAGTGGTGAGCAAACAACGCCAGAGACAGGGGAATAACTAGGGAATTAAAATTTAAAACTAGGAAGGTGTAGAGATCCTGGTGGGTCTCTGTTCCAACTCCCCTCATTCTCAACAATTTGGTTTTTTGTTGTTGTTTTGGGTCTTCTGATGCCTGTTCCCTGATCCCATCAATACCTCATGATCACACAGGCTGGTGTGCTTCTTCCATGTGGGCTTGTTGTTTCTCTGCTCCATGGCTGCTTATTTCACTTCATAAGATTCCAGATGCAATATCTCTTGATAGCCGGGCACCATCCTCTTTCTTCACTACATTTGCTTATGCACCCATTTTGTCTTCAGCGGTCATGTCTGGAGGGTGAGCACCACAGAATGCCAGGTTGTTAGAACTAAGTGTTCTTGCATTGAGGGAGGGCTTGAGCAGAGGCCCAAAGTCTGTCCACTTCCTCAATGCATTGCCAGGTAAATATATGTACATAGACCAATACCTCAATTTTTATGAATTAATGTATTTACATATGTACACACCTATGTTTATACCTCTACCCATAGCTTTGCTTCCTAGATGTTTCCTCTGTTTCCTTTTACCTTCCTCCTGCCCCACAATCATGCTTGCCCTTCTTCTGCCTCTTAGTAATTCCTCTCAGCTAGATTGCTGTTGCTCAAACACCTCCCCGCCCCAGGACCTCTATGATATGTCCTCCTCGTTATTGATTTTAATTCCCTAGTTATTCCCCTGATGATGGCAACATATGTGTAAATATGCTTGATACCATTGATGTATGAATGTTATAAGAACTGGAAGAGCCCCCAAAAAATGATTTTTAAAAAAGAAAAGAAAGATGGGGCTTCATACTCCCATAAAGAGTTACAGTCTTGGAAGCTCAGAAGGGCAGTTCTCTCTTGTCCTGCACAGTTGCCGTGACCTGTAATGGACTCAGTGGCAGTGAGTTGATAGGTTGACTATGTGGTAGACAAGGGTTGATTCCCCAAACAACGAACCCCAACTGTAGTCACCACCCACCTGTCAGAGGAGGCTTGTGTGCTGCTATGCTGATGGCCAGCTTTCCAAACTAAGATGAACTAGGAAGAAGAGCGTGGAGATCTACTTTCAATAATCAGCCAGCGAAAGTCCTACAGATTGCAACCCATCATAGGGATGGAGAATAACCAGGCAGTGCTTTGTTTCTCTGTGCAGGGGGACACCATGAGTCACATGAGGCTGACTCGGCAGCAGCTGACAACAATAACATCGTATTCACGCAGGTGGTTCCTGCATTCAGTGTTTGTTACAAATAAGATCACCCACTAACTAGGCTCATTCATTCATCCAATTCACCAAACATTTGGTGAATTTCTACTGCCTACAATAAAGCTGCGAGATGTACACTGTCATTGTGTGCCCTCTTAGCAAATCTTATGCATCAACCTGATCGCCTTGGATCTTCACAACAATCCTGTGAGCTAAGGCAGGCAGGCATGAAGGTTCCCATTTCTCAGAGGAAGAAATTGTGGCTTAGAGAGGTGGACAGAAGTGACCCACATCCTCAGCTGCAGCCGAGTATACGTGGTGGATCTGGGATTCAAATGCTGAGCTTTGTGACACCATGCTTGGACTATGTCTGCTAAAACAACACAGCTTTGACTGTGACTGCTCATAGTTTGGGATAGGAGAGAATAAGAGACTCATGTCCTTTGTTCTGAGTCTCCCACACTAATTCACTTCTTTGGTTTATCAACCACCTTCTTGCTTTCAGTTCAATGTGTTTTCAAATCTCTCCTCACCCAAGTACCCAAGTCCCCTAACTTGATTAAATGACCCAAAGACCCTAACTTCTAACTCCTGCACTATTCCTGTCATGAAAAAGAACCAGACAAAGAAAGTAAGAGAGGTGGGGAGAAGACAGGAAACACTATGACAGAGAAGAGGCTATGTGATTTAAACATCGTGTTTGTTTTTGTGCTGAAGTTTACTGTTAATATATATGTGTACATATATATATATATAGTACACCTACTATCTACACTTCGTTTGGCTTATTCTGAACATGGATCAAGAGGCAGTTGTATGAATAGAATGAGAGAGTACTGCATGGTTAAAATCAAGAAAGGTGTGTGTCAGGGCTGTAAACTCTTAGCATATTTGTTCAATCTATATGTTGAGCAAATCATCAGAGAAGCTGAATTATCTGAAGAAGAGTGTGGAGTCAGGATTGGACCTATGGCATGCAGATGACACAATCTTGCTTGCTGAAAGTGAGGAGTTCTTGAAGCATTTGCTGATGGAGATCAGGGATTGCATCCTTCAGTATGTATTGCCACTCAGTATGAGGAAGAACAAAATCCTCACAACAGGACCAATAGGTAACTTCATGATAAAGGGAGAAAGGGTTGAAGTTGGAACCACAACCAATGCTTATGGAAGCAGCAGTCAAGAGATTAAAGAAAAAGATGTATTGTATTAGGTAAGTCTGGTGCACAAGACTTCTTTGGAGTATTGAAAGAACAAGGATGTGACTTTGAGTGTGACTTTAAGGTGTGCCTGACCCAAGCCAGAGTATTTTCAATGACCTCCTATGCATGTGAAAGTTGGACAGTGAATAAAGAACACCGTCAAAGCATCGATGCATTTGAATTTGGTGCTGAGAACAAGATTGAAAGTACCCATGGATGAATGAGGGGGGGAGTGCAGGGTAGAGACCCAAAGCCCATTTGTAGGCCACTGGAGATCCCTTTGCAGAGGGGTCTCAGGGAGAAGACTAGCCAGTCAGGGTGCA
>NW_022111369.1:53837931-53885247 GCF_000313985.2 Echinops telfairi
CAAGTCTGGCTAGACCAGAGGATGTACACTGGTACAGATAGGAACTGGAAACACAGGGAATCCAGGGCGATGATCCCTCAGGACCAGTGGTGTGAGTGGCAATACCAGGAGGGTGGAGGGAGGGTGAGTTGGAAATGGGGAACCGATGACAAGGATCTATATATAATCTCCTCTCTGGGGGATAGACAATAGAAAAGTGGGTGAAGGGAGACGTCGGACAGTGTAAGATATGACAAAATAAATAATTTATAAATTATCAAGGGCTCATGAGGGAGAGGGGAGCAGGGAGGGAGGGGAAAAATGAGGAGCTGATTCTAGGGGCTGAAGTGGAGAGAAAATGTTTTGAGAATGATGGGCAATGAATGTACAAATGTGCTTGACACAATTGATGTGTGTATGGATTGGAATAAGAGTTGTATGAACCCCTAATAAAATGATTTTTTTTAAAAAGAAAAGCTTGAGAAAGACAGCAAGGAATGTAACATTTGAGCTGTGGTTTGAAGCTGTTTACTAAGCAGAAAAGTAAGTGGGATAAGAGCCAAAGACACTAGGGAAAAGTAGAGCGCCTGAGCCGACTTAGGAAAGCAGAGAGCTTCATCTCTTCATGGAAAGGACTGATGGAAAACCAAGGATATGTCACTTGTAAAATCTAACCTTTTTTCTTTATTTTTGATTCAACTCTAGAATTAGTTGTAATTGAGTTGTATTGGCTGCAAATTGACTGAAAGCCCGACAGATGTAAGCATATAAGGAGTTATTTATCTCACACAAAAAACAATCACAGCTAGAAACTCTAGGGCTTTCCTTCCTAGTTTTCTTAGAGTGGGCTTGATACAAAAAACAAACAAACAAAACAAAAAACCTGGTCGCACCCCATTTTCACAGCTGTATTCCAAAGGAGAGGAAGAAATAAGGGACAAAAGTCTCACCATCTCTTTCAAAAAAGGGGTTTCTAGAGATGTATCAATGACTTGCTCTTACAGTTCATTAGCTAGAATTGAACATTTCTACTGCTAGACAGTCTTGGGAAGTGAGTAGTTTTACCTCCAAGGAAAATCAGTGAATGTATTAAACTGCATGGGAAGGAGCAGCTAAGGTTGATAAATTTTGAGTTGTGGAGATTATCCTGGATTATCATCCAGGTGGTCCAAAAAGAATCCTGGAATCATCTTAGTAGAAGGAAGCAGAAGAGCAGGAAGCCAAGAGATGGCGTCCTGAGCAAGAATCACTGCTGACTTTGCATATTGAGAAAGGGCCAAATGCCGAGGAATGCGGGCAGCCAGCCTCTAGAAGCTGAAAAGGCAAGCAATCAGATTCTCCCTGAAAGCCCCCAGAAGAAATCAACCCTAAAAATATGTTGATTTTAACTTTGTGAGGCCCATTTCAGACTCTGGACTTTCAGAACTGTAAGATGATAAATTTGTGTTGGTTTAAGCCTGCAAGTGTGTGTAATGGCAGCAACAAGAAACTAGTTAATTCCAGTGTGTGACTTTTCCCTGCAGCTCTGGATGGATTGGTTGGGAGAGATTGTCCCTAGGCAAGATGAAAAAGTCCTGTTGAACTGTGCTCAAATATTTAAACTTGATCCTCGAAGGACCAGGAAGCCACAAAAGGATTTTAACTAAATGAGGCAGTCAGATTTGCATTCTGAAATAAGAGTGTGGAAGGGATTAGAAACTTTTAGAAAAAAAAAAGGCAAGGAGATATCCTGGATTTCTTTTTTTTTTTAATTGGGGGAAGTGATCATGAAGGCTTGATCTAAAATAGTGGGAATAAAAAACAGGGACAAGAACATGAATCACAAAATATTTATAATCCCGAATTGACCAGATTTGGTAAATGTTTATATGTGTATGGGTGTGTGGGGGGGGAGATGTTAGGCTGAGAAACAAAATTATATATGTATAATCATATATTCCAGAGAAGCAGAAAGAAATCCGTGTCAAGAAGTCATTTTATAACAAGAATGCTTCCCAGCCCAGTCAAACTCAAGTCTATGGGTCCAATGACAGCCGGACCCCTCTTCAGAGTCACGTGGCTGCAGACCAATGACACAGAAAGGTGAAGTGGGGTGCAGGGGGATCACAAGTTGGTTCGTGCAGAGTCGCATGGATCCAAGGTCCGTGAGAACATGGCAGGTGCAGACAGTTCAGAGGTTGACTTCCAGGGTCAGCCACCCACATGGGGCCACCTCTGGAGGCAGACACAGAGCCCCAGCAAGCAGGAAAGGGAAGGGCCAGAGGAAAGGAGAAGTTCCCAGGTTCTCTCTTATAAGAAGTCCACACTCCCAAGGAGGCAGCATCAGGCTGTGACCTGATTGGTAGGCTGGACTCCACGCCAACACTTTCACACAGGTGCAAGTTGACATAAAAGCTAACTGCCGCAGAGGGAAAGGGAAAGGGAGTGTTTGAGAAAGATTTTGAGGTTTTCTATCTCAGATCATTGAGGTGAAGCCCAAAGGAAGACATCTTTTGGAGGAAATAATTATGTTTACTCTTGTCTTGGCATTGTTTATAGAACATCTCGGAGGAGGTATTTAGTAAATAGTTATGTTTCTTTCCTAGCAGTGCCATAACAAAGCACCACAACATGTGTGGCTTGAAACAAGAGGAATTTACTCTCTACTAGTTTGGAAGTCTAGAAATAAAAAATCTAGGTGTAAATGAAAAATCTGTTCCTTCTTAGGGCGGAGGGAGAAGAGTTTTCATGACTCTCTCCTCACGGGTGATGGCAGGCACTCCTGGGCATCCCTTGGCTTGTAGATGATTCACTACAATCTGCACATGGCTTTCTCCCTGTGTGGTTTTGTGTCCGTGCCTCTTCTCATCTTACCCTTGGCCATCTGAACTTGATTTCATCCCCAAACAGCCCATTCCAAACAAAGGTCACATCCACAGGCACCAGAGTTAGGACTTCAGCATCTTTTTAGGGGAACCATAAGAGTAGTTGACCATGAGTTTAGTTCTCTGGAGACAAGTGAAAGCCACAAGTAGCACAGAGTTTTGTACTCGATTTCCTGCTGAAGTATTTATAACATCAACCCAATGGGAACGCACTGTGAGAAGCACTCAGCCCACACACTCACGTGAATCCCGGGCCTTCCGGAAGCGTAGGACCACCATGCTTTGTGACCATGCCATGTCTCCAGTCACAGGTCCGCTTTCATGGGTGTATGAAGATGGCCCCGAGGCTGAGGGCCCAGCAGCACTGCTGCAACCCCTGTTTGTAGTCTTTGTGCCCTAGTGCGTGGTCATTCAAAAACTATTGGATGGATAAGTGAATGAGTGAGTGAGTGAAAGAGGATTCAACAAAGTACCCTAAAAGTCCAGGCCGTGAAAGGGCCCCCATTTTACATGATAAACAAAAACATGGTGATCACTGTTCTGGAGCTTGCGTAGCCACGAATCATGGCCTGACTGCCTCGGGGAAGCCCTTGAACCAATACGGTAAGCTGCTCTAACATGACGCAGGTGTCCCAATCAGAGCCTGCGCCAGGAGCCCCACTGGTGACTGTGATGTATTGATCTGCCACCAACCGTGTTTTTATGACAGTTTGCTTTGACCTCCCACATCCTTTGTAGAGCTCTGTGTCTCGGCATAGGGGCCTGGGAGGCCCAGAGGTTAGGAGTTGGGCTGCAGTTGGCAAGGCCCGCCGTTTGTAACCCCCAGCAGCTGCTCGGGAGAAAAGGCCCGGCTTTCTACTCCTGTAAACAGGTAGAGTCTCAGAACCCCAGCTCTTCCCCGTCCGATAGGTCCCTATGAGTCAGTATGGACTCGATGGTGGTGAGCCACTCAGTAAATTGGACACCATTATGATCTCCGGCCCATGGTCTGTCTCACCCACCTGATGGGTCTCTCTAGTTATCGTGTCCTTGACCTGCTTAAGACTAAATAAAGGTTCTCCTCACATAAACAAAGGAAACCAGTTTTGTTCAGATGGGTTAAAGAATGACTTGTAGAAAGAAAGGAAAGCATAGTGAATGATGGGGGGAGTGCGGAGTGGAGATCCAAAGCCCATTAGTAGGCCACTGGAGATCCCCTTGCAGAGGGGTCTCGGGGAGGAGATGAGCCAGTCAGGGTGTGATGTAACAATGATGAGAAATACAACTTTCCTCTAGTTCCTAAATGTTTCCTCCCCGCTCCCACTACCATGACTCGAATTCGACCTTGCAAGGCTGGCTAGACCAGAGAAGGTATACTGGTACAGATAGGAACTGAAAATACAGGGAATCCAGGATGGATGAGCCCTATAGGACCAGTGGTGTGAGTGGCAAAACAGGGAGGGTAAAGGGAGAATGGGTAGGAAAGAGGGAACCGATTACATGTAACTGTGTGTGACCTCCTCCCTGGGGGATGGACAACAGAAAACTGGGTGAAGGGAGACGTCGGACAGGGCAAGATATGACAAAATACCCATTTATAAACTATCAAGGGCTCGTGAGGGAGGGGGGAGCGGGGAGGGAGGGGAAAAATGAGGACCTAATGTCGGGGGTTTAAGTGGAGAGAAAATGTTTTGAGAAACGATGTACAAATGCGCTTTACACAATTGATGTGTGTATGGATTGGGATAACAGTTGTATGAGCCCCTAATAAAATGTTAAAAAAAAAGAAAAGAAAGAAAGGAAAGCCACCGAAGGCTTGTAAGATCGAGGAGGCTTTCGGAACAAGATTCGCCCCCTCCATCGATTTTACACTGTGGTAACGGCGATGACAGCAGGAGCTGGGCTCTCCGAAGGAGAGAAACAAAGGGGATGGGCTCCCGTTTGCTCACCAGCCCCTCTGATGCATGGAGCTGCATGGAGAATGAGGTCTGAAGCCGAGAGGTCAGCCGCAGTAGAGCTGAGGGGAGACACCCACGAGGCTCCAAGCCACAAAAGGTCAGACCTCAGGCCCCAGAATAGAACAGACTTATGTTTAAGAACGAGACAGGAGACCTATGAACCAGATCCGCTCTACTCAGGGGCCCAGATGAAAGGTGGTTGGGGGCGCAGATGCCCACGGTGGGATCGTGCAAAGTTACAGAAAACACCAGCTCCACTGCTTATTGTTTGACTGACTTCATAGACTGAGGTGTGTCTGGATTTTTTGAGGTCTTGACCTCTGTTGTTTCTCCTTCTTGAGCCTCTCAATCAGCTCATGGTTCAGATGTAAATTGCCAAAGCAGCCCTACGCAAACTCTGCTACTGGACAATCTTGGACAAACTGGAAACACAGGTTCCAGCCCGTTCTTGAGCAATCGTGGTGAGGCCACTTCATCAATGCCGAAGATTAGCAAAGAACATCATGCCTGCCTGCCTATTTCTTCCTTCCTCTCAGATCACATCTTTGAAAGAGGCCCTGGCTATTAAAGCTTCATGGGTTTGTCAGCATATCCAAGCCTCTCCAACTCTCTCAAAATAAGCTTCATGCCATAACCTCCCCTGCCTTTGTGTAATGATCTTTCTCTCGTGTCCTCTCAGCCAAGGTTCCTTCTGCATCATTCAGGGTGCCAGCAGGACCCAGCTGGTGTGCTCAAGTTACAATAATTGGAGGAGGGTTTAATAAAGGATTATTTACAAAGGTGTGGGCAGGATGTAGAAAAATTCAGTGCATGGTGGAGAACTCCAGATCTAGCAAAGCAGAACTATTGCCACTCCCAGGCCAGAGAGGAGGGAGTGTTGTGGTCATTGGTTGAATGAATACAACAGACCTACAAGGAGGATGTAGGAGAAACAAAGCCCACATCTCATTCCCCTTCTTCCCACCTAGCTCCTTCCCCGGCTTGCCAGAGGCCAAACGAAATGGAATCTGGGGGAATTTGTTGATGGTTCCCACACACCCAGTGTGAAGAGCAGAGAGGCGAAGGGTAGAGAGACAGAAGTAGGACACCTGGCTACCTCCCTCCCACTTTGCCTTCACTTTCCATTTAAAACCACCTTCTGTCCTCCATACTCACCTGAAACTGCTCTCAGCAAGTGCACGGTGGGTTTGCTGGTTGCCAAACCCACAGGATGTCTCAGGGGTCTCTGCTGCCACCCCCACGGATGAGCACTTCCTCTTCTTTGAAACATTGCTCTCTTGTCTTCTGTGTTACCACTTTCTGCTTCTTAAATGGTCCCTTTTCAGGACTCCTTGCTGCCTTTGATTCCTCCCCACCTGTTGAAGGCATGTGCTCCCTGGAGTTCCATCTGCAACTCTCTTTCCCCATGCTTTTCCCTCTCACATAGATCCTCTCACATGGTGCATGGGGCTAAGTGCTTCTCTGATAAAAGACAGTTCAGGAGTTCAAGTCCCCATTGAAGGGTGTGTGCATGAGAGCAAATCTCTTCTCGCTCTGAAGGAAAAAAAAGCCTAATGGTCTACTTCAGAAAAATCAACCACTGAAAACCCTAGGGAGCACAGTGCTACTCAGAGGCACCTCGGGGCCCTCCTGAGGTAGAATTAACACAGTAGCAACTGCTGTTTGTTTGGGTGCTTAGTTTGGTTTAGTTTTAAAATATCTGGAAGATTTTCAAAACCATGTCTTGATCTCCCCTGAACCTCAAACTCAATTTAGTCTTCATGTCAATGTGCTATCTCAACTGGAATATCTCATCAGCCTTCAAACGCTGCATAACACAAACTAAGCTAATTTCCCACATTGCTGCCTGAATCTACTCCTCCTTCTGCATGCGCTGTGCCACTTAGCTCCCCCGTCATCAATTCCATCCCTCAGGCAAGAAGTCAGATAGTCCTTCTGGAATCTTTCCTTATCAAAGCATATGATGGACAGTAGATGTTTGTTTGACCTCTCCCTCGTGGTAGTTTCTCTTCTTTGGCTAGCCAGAGGTCAGATAAAGCCACACTGTTTATTCAGTTGCTTTCTGGAAAGAATATGAGAAATATGAAAATAGAAAGCTTGTAATCCCACTTACTTTCAGCCATGAAAATTTGATCTTTAGATAGGTTTAGGCCAAACCTTCCAAGAAAGTTTTGAAAAAATATGCCCCACCCAGTGCTTTGAAGTACTCAGGAACCAATGGTCTTTGTCAGAAGCTGGGAAAAAAATCTGGAACCACGAAGAAAACTCCTCTCTGGGACTGAATGTTAAAGGGAGCCTGTGAGCAGGCTGAAATGCTTGCTTGGTGACCACCTGGATCTACTTGTTGAGTGGAAGTGGGAGAAGTGCAGCAATAAAGATATGAGTTGAGTTTGGCCACTGACACCTGTGGACCTGGTTTACAGGGGGGAAAAAGAGAAGACAATAGTGTTGACTGGTCTAAAGTTCATGACCTAGTACAAGGGGGCTAGGCTTATGAGTATTTGTGAGAGCCCATGGTCTAAAGGCAAGGCGACCAATGGGTAGCCTGGGGAGGCTAAGTGAGGCAGCCCACATTGAGTTGACCAGAACCCTACCAGATGGAGATTTTTGAGCCTGTGAACTGGTGCATATTGTTGCTGACTTTATGGATTGCCTGTACTGATTTAACTTTGCTTATGGATGCAGACTTCACAAGGTTCCAATTGGAATGAAGATTCTTCATGCCAAAAAATATGATTGTCTCCTCAGAGCACTGGGTTGATGTAAGTGGGCAGTATAGAAATTGGATACCCAAAATTGGGGGGATAAAGGCATGAAGTGGTTGGCTTATAAACTTTCATAGGTGGGGAAATATATTCATAGGATTATAGGATTAAGGTGTAGTTGTTACTTAACTGCAATTGTTAGGCTAAAAATTTGTGTACAGGTGCCAAGTTGGCAGGGGTGGATTGAGATAGTTGAGGTTTATTGTGCCAACCTGGCCAATAAACACATGGGATTAATTAAGAGCGGTGAGAGAAATGGCTCAGGGAGCCTTGCCTTTCTAGTTCTCTGACCTCTTGCTTTCTGATGGTCGGACCAGGGTGCAGCTGCCTTAGCCAGTTTCCTGATTCAGCTGGCAAGGTTCATTTCCTGCAAGACATCCCTGAGGAGAAGTCACATGGACATACCACTGGGTGCTGGAGCTGCCATGTGGAGACCCCTGCCAGCACTGAGATGCTTACACACTCATTGATTCGTCTTTCTTCCTGCAGTTAGCATCATTGCATGTGTTTTGTGGGATGGAGGAGGACTTTGTAGATTGATGTCGGACATATGGGTTAATGTTGGATTTATGGGCTTGGGCAGCACTGGGTTGGATGCTTTCTTAATGTACACTTATCCTTTATATAAAACTCTCTCTTTTGCAAATGAGTTTGTGTGGATTTGTTTCCCTAGTTGACCCAGACTAACACATTATGGTTAGTGTAACACATTACACATCCAAAAATGTTGAAGGAACACTATTTATACTGGTCTGAACCTGTAAACAAAACGTCTAGTCGTCGATGGGGGGAATAATGGAATCAACTCTGGTAGACCTTATGGAATATTATGCCGTCAATAAAGATAATTACTTAGAGCTACATTGATTGAAATGGAGGGGTTTCTATAGGTTTTATTGAGAAACAATGTATGATCACATTTCTGTGTATTGAACAATGACAATATAATCTTAAAATATACACAACTATATCCCCTCCTAGATTGTAAATTCTTGAGTACAGGAATTGTATCTTATTTACCTTAACTTCTCCATTCCCAGGTTGAGCATACAATAGATACTTGATAAAATAAATTTTAGTTTAATTAAAGTCATACGACCGTCGTATTAAAAGAAAAATTACTAGAACTTCCAGCAAGCAAAAAATGTTAGAACTCAAAGGGAAAGGGTAATAAAAGCTAATGTGCAATAATATGTAGCCAATAATTAATGTCAGTTGGGGTAGTGAAGAATGAGCCCTGATTAATGGTTGACTACCAGCCAAAAGGTCAGCAGTTCAAACCTAGTGGCTTATTTGGTGCATCCATCTGCTGCCATAAAAATGATAATCTTGGAAATCCTCCGGGTAACAGCAACTCTACTCTGTCCTAGAAGGTCATTCTGGTCAGAATTGGCAGCAGCAAGACTTTTTTCGGGGGGTGAAGAGGAGAAACCCTAATAGAGAGCGCTGGTGGCGCTGTTGAGTAAGCACTGGACTGCTCACCACAAGGTTCAAAACCATCAGACTCTCCTCGGGAGAAAGGCGACGTTTTCTGCTTGCATACAGATTTACAAAGCCTGGGAAAGTGTCTATAAGGAGGAACTGACTTGATGGCAGTAGGTGGTAGTAATAATATAGTAAGAACTTTTGAGAGAAGTAAACAGAGGGATGTCAGAAGAATCGATGTATTTGAATTGTGGTGTGGAAAAGGAATATAAAATATAGTGTGGACTTCCAAATGAATGGACAAATTAGTCTTAGGGAAACTAACCAGAATGCTCTTTAAGAGCTCTTTGAAGCTGGACTGCAGCTCCCTTAGGTGGGACATAGGTCATTAGAAAGACCAACAGCTAGAAAAGGGCTTCCTCTTTAGCAGAGTGGAGGGTCAACAGCAACAACAGCAGGCTGAAGGGAGCCTTCAATCAGAGGGGTTGACCCAACAGACTCAAGAGTGGGGCCAGGCGTAGTGACGACCATGAAGATGACACCGGGTCAGGCAATGTCTTCGTCTGTGACACAGCAAGTGGCTGCAAGTCACAGCGAACCAGCCAGAAGCAAGCAAGCAGACGGGCTTGGGGTTATGGGAGATGTAATAAAAATACATGTAATAAAAATATGTTTTTATTTTACATCTTTCCCTTTTACATTTTTCCGTATCCAGGCCACAGAAACGTAAATGACTAAGAGTTCTACTTTATGGCATGAGCTTTTTGGCGTGTCCCTTAATCACAATTAAACGTAGCTGACTCGCCACAGGGTGGAAGTGCAAGAATTAGGATTATCTAGAATTAGGACACACATCTTTAAATGAAGCAAGGACCATTATCTCCAAGGGATCCAATAGAAAGTGTTTCTGGTTAAAAAAAAAAAGAAGAAGATTCCACCTAGCTATTGTTTTTATTATTCAATCTAGAGAAGCAAAGCTAATTAAATCTTGGTCCATACTCAGAATTCAGCAGGGAAAATCTTGAAGGGGAATGATTTAATTAAAAAAAATAACTTTATTGGGAGATTTACAGACATTATAGCAACCCAAAATTCAATTAGATCAACCATAATTGTGCAATTACTGCCACCATCATTTTCAAAACATTTTCTTTTTTTTCCTTGATCATAGTCCCTTTTTTAATCATTTTATTGTTGTCTCATACAACTCTTATCACAATCCATACATTGTATCAAGCACATTTGTACATTGTTGTACATTCTCAAAACATTTGCTTTCTACTTGAGCCCTTGGTATCAGCTCCTCTTTTTTCCTCCTCCCTCCCGAACCCTTGATAATTTATAAATTATTATTATTTTGTCATGTCTTACACTGTCCGATGTCTCCCTTCACTCACTTTACTGTTGTCCATGCCCTGAGGAGGAGATTATATGTAGATCCTTATAATTGGTTCCCCCTTTCTACCCCACCTTCCTTCCACCCTCCCAGTATCACCACTCTCACCACTGGTCCTGAAGGGTTCATCTGACCCGATTCCCTGTGTTTCCAGTTCTTATCTGTACCAGTGTACATCCTCTGGTCTAGCCAGATTTGTAAGGTAGAATTGGGATCATGATAGTGGGGGGTGGGAGTGAAAGAAGCATTTAGGAACTGGAGGAAAGTTGTATGTTTCATCATTGCTACACTGCACCCTGACTGGCTCATCTCCTCGAGACCCTTCTGTAGGGAGATGTCCAGTTGCCTACAGATGGGCTTTGCGTCTCCACTCCACACTCCCCGTCATTCAATATGATATGATTTTTTGTTGTTTGATGCCTGATATCTGATCCCATTGTCGCCTCGTGATCACACAGGCTGGTGTGCTTCTTCCATGTGGGCTTTGTTGCTTCTCAGCTAGATGGCCGTTTGTTTATCTTCAAGCATTTAAGACCCCAGATGCTATATCTTTTGATAGCCAGGTACCATCAGCTTTCCTCACCGCATTTGCTTATGCACGCACTGTGCCGTCAGGGAAGCATTGCTCCCATTTACTATCGCATCAAACTATCTTAATTATACAAATGAACTTATGCAGGTCTAACAGAATTAATAAGGTAAAACAAAGAACAGAATTTTTAGGGAAAATATTTTTTAAATGGTGTATAAGCCAAGTTTTTCAGCACTTATTTCAGTGCAGTTTTTGTGGTATAATTAGGTGCCTTGACTGATATTAGGGTCGGCTTATACTCGAGTATATAGGTAATATAAAAAAAAATTAAAGAATGAGAGGATGGTTATGTGTTTCATCAGTGCTATTCTATACCCTGGATATATCATCCCTTTCTTGTGGCCCTATGTGAGGGACTGTCCAATTATCTTACATGTGGGTTGTGGGTCTCCACCCTGTCTATGTTCCTTCACATCAGTATGATTGCTTGTTTTTGAACTTCTGATACCTATTCCCATCGACACCTCATGATCACACAGGCTAGTGTGCTTCTTCCATGTGAGCATTGTCGCTTCCCTGCTACATGGTCACTTGTTTAACTTCAAGCCTTTAAGACCCCAAATGCTATATCTTTTAATAGCTGGGTACCATCAGCTTTCTTCTCCACTTTCTTATGCACTCATTTTGTCTTCAGCAACTATGTCAGGAAGGTGAGTATCATACATTACATTTTTAGAACAAGCCATTCTTGTACTGAGGTAAGTTTTAAGTAGAGGCCCAAAGTAGAGTCCATCTGCTTCCTTGTTTTGTGTATAGATATATACAAATGTGCATTTATATTGTATGTATATTCATATACACCTATCTTCATATAGTTATATATACATATCAATATTTATACCTATATATAATTTTTACTTTTTCCCTCTTTTTTTGTTTTCTTTCCTCCTGCCCCACTATCATGTTTACTGATTGTTCACCTCTCAGATACATTTTACTTGATCAAACATGCCGAGGAATGCTACACCCTCCTCACATCAATTTTAGATCCCTCGGAAGGGAAGGTGGGGGGGAAGGAAGATGAGCGGATTCCGGGAACCCAGGAGGCAAGAGAATTTTGGGAATGATGAGGGCAACAAATGTTTAGATGTGCTTTACACAATTGATCTATGTATTGTGATAAATTGTATGAGCCCCAATAAATTGATTAATTAAAAAAAAAAATTTTAGATCCCTCATGATTCACCGGTCCCTGTTGTTATTGGCTCATTGCTCCCCCCCCATCACCACCTCCCCCTCTCCCACAGCCTCCTGGAACCATCAGTCCCCTGGCGGTCTCCCTGGGATTGCTTATCCTGCCTATCTTGTAGAGATCAACAGCACGGGGAGGGGTGTGTAGGGGGAAAGAGTGACCATACAAGTAGTTCCAAGTCTAACTGCTGTCCTGGCCCGGAGTCGATGAATCTCCCTCAGCTAAATGCTGAACAGGCCCTGTTGTAATCCATCCGTCCAATCCCTTTTCTTTCAGGGATTCACATCCCAGGACCTGCGTGCTTCACAGCACTTATACCCTTTTAATCCTCAGCATTTGTGTCTGGGGGTGTGCCTTCTACAAGATCTCAGGGCTCTTCCTTAAAAAAAAAAAAAAAAAAAGATTGAGACACTAGGCAAGAAGAAGCAAGGGTGGAATTTAGTAGCATAAACTATACAATGACTCAGTATTTTCATGGAGACGATGAAAGTCTGATTCTTTTGGGTCTTGAAAGCAAGGGTTTGACATTCTTTGTCTGGGGTTGGGGGAGGGGGCTTGGGGGGGTGTCCTTTCTGGCTATAAGCCAAGGAAGGGGTTTCTTCACCCTTTCTCTCGTGCTAAAGGCCGTGGTGGGAGCCTTCTGTCTTCCATCATTTACAGAATTTCTCTACTTGAAGGTACCCAAGGTTAGAAAGTTAATGAATCCAAAGCAAGTGAGCTGCCTTGCTTCAAGATCTGGCAGATTTGAAGGTAGGGTCTCCACCCCACCCCCACCCCACCCCTTGAGAGTCTCAATTAGATTAGTGAATTCCATGCTGAAGGTGATGGAGTAACCTCTGCCTTCTTAGTTCATTTGATTAATAAGTGGTACACACGAGTGACTGTAATTGAGCATTCGTAAGGACCCAGATATGGCCCATAGGTGTCCCTGTAATGCAGAAAATCTGCCTACAGAAAGGATTTGTCTTTTTCAGCCCCAACCACATTACAGTTTACTGATTCCTTTCATGGGAGGTAATTTAACCTGTAAGAAAATCTGAGCCTTCATATGTAATATAGCTGTAAAACATACAGCAAATGAGATTCTCACATCCGATAACTGGGCCAAGGTCCAGAGACCAGCTAATGGCAGAGAGATGCCTGGCATGCAGGTGTTACTTGTCCCAGGAGTGGACTGTGAGAGCATTTCAATTCCTGCCCCACTGGGACCACTGCTATCCAGACAGATGTATACCAGGCATTCTGTCTTCTCCTGGAACCCCGTGCTACCATTTGGTTCAATCCTTCGTAAGAGAATTAGGCAGAGACGGACACTGTCCTGAATCAGGTTCTGGAACTGGAACAAGTGCTATGAGGAAATTCTGAGATAACCCAGAAGTAAAACTGCTTTCCTTACTTTTCCCAGGAAACCAAACCTTGCCCAGAGCCCCAGGAGCGCTGCGTGTCTATCTCATTGTCCTGGGCTCGCTCACCGGCGTACCCTCAACCAACCGTGGCCAAGAGGTGTGGACTGACGAGACTGGGTGTAGAAGGGTCAGGTTTATTTCCTGGCGCTAGGGAAACACAAACCAAAGCGGTCGCTGTCAAGTCGATTCAGGTGCATCTCGATCCCACGTGTTCATGATTGAGTTGCGCTCCACGTGGTTTCCATACTTTCATGGAGAAGTCCTCAGAGGGTACCGTTTGTGCTCAAGTACTAACCTAAAATTAAGGTTGGCTGCTCAAACCCACCCACTGATGCCAAGGAAGAAAAGTCTGGCCATCTGATCTCATAAAGCTCACAGCCACAAAACCTTATGGAACCATTCTACCTGGTAACATAGTGGTCGCCATGGCGCAGAATCAACTTAATGGCAATGAGTTTGGTTTGGCCTTTTTTTTAATCTTGTGGTGTAGATTACCAAGCCCTTCTTCAGAGGTGCCAGAGGGTGGATTAGAACTGCCCAAGTTTGGGATAGCAGTGGAGCACACCTTGTCCCACCCAGAGTTATAGAATGGATTCACGTTTCCCATCACAGTGCTACACTCCCGGGACTGGAGCAACATCAGGACTCTGTTGACAAGCTAACAGAATGGACCACAATCTCATTGGAGAGAAAAAATATGTCACTAATTGATCCCAATCCCCTTCCATCACTGTCTACTTAAGAGGAAGAAGAGAGATTTGTTCCTATCTTAGCCATGGGTGCAGAGCAAGAACGCGTCTCTCAGTCTGTATACAAGCTCTAAGGTCCCCGGCTCTGACACATATATGTTGCAACTATACGTTGCAAGGGACCCAACTATAGATCTGTCACTGACTCTGACTAATCAACCGACAGTAGCAACCAGTTGCTTCCTAGGATCAGCTAAAAGTCTGAAATTTGAACCCTTTAGTAATTTTTCCCCCAGAATGTGTCTGGGTTGGTAAATTGCAGAAGAACATGGAAGGGAATAGAACAACTTTGAAAGTGAAGGAGATCACCATGATGGACGCATAATCTGACCCCTCACCCCAGAGGGAGGGAGACAGCAGTCAGGGTAAGATATGAAAACAATAATAATTCATAATTTATCAAGGGATCATGAGGTTATGGGGGCGGGAGGAGGGGAGAGAGGGGAAAAAGAGCTGATACCAAGGGCTCAAATAGAAAGTAAATGTTCAGAAAATGATGATGGCAACATATGTACAAATATGCTTGAAACAATTGATGTATGGAATGTTGTAAGAGCTGTAAGAGCCCCCAATAAAATAATTTTTGAAAAGAAAGTGAAGGAAACATGCTAACATGAAAATCAGAAGAAAAAGTGAGAGAGAAGCAAACTTAACACATGTTAGCAAGTATTGAACAAGACTTTTAAATGACAGCCATCAAAGTGGCCTTGATAACTGTAAATGACCACGTAGTACCTAGCTATGAGTAATATTAAATGAAAGACACAACCATAGAGGTTAAAACGTTATGCTGTTTTTGGTGCAGGCAATTCACTCTTGAACATAAATATCAAATACGTGTGTGTAGGGGAAGGGGGTTTCAAAACATTCATGGAAAAATTCTAATATCTTTAAATTAAATTAAATTCTCTACAAATGTTTTGAAGCATATGTATATATATAATACACACACATATACAGATATGTATACACAAAAATGAGGGTAAATCACAAAATATTGCTACTAGGGTTCCAATTCGTACATGTACACGTTTATTCAAAACAAAATGTACTTAAACATATTACTGTGATCAGTAGATGGCTGCAGATAAGTTCTCTCACGAATACACTTGTCTTAGTCTCATTAGGATGCCCTAAGAAACAAAAAGCCCAATCAAAACAGTGGCTTCCTCTAGTGGCTGGGTCTGAGCAGTCAGGGCTGTTGATTCGGGGCCTATGACGATCAACGGGTGGTTTAACATAGTCCACAAACACAAGGTTCTACAGCTTACTTCCATGAATAGTAATTGGGATCTTAACAGCTTGGAGCAGTCATTGAAGGTGCAGCTATTGGTTGCTTCCCATCCAGAGGAAAGGCAGTGACAAAAATGCAAAGATTCATGGAAATAATTAGCCCAGTGGACCAGTGGGCCATGAGAACACCACGCTCCACAGCTTTGAGACCTAAAGAGTGAGATGGTGCTTGGCTACCACTATCAACTGCTCTGAAAACGATCATGTTAAGAGGTCTTGGTTAGAGAGGGAGGAAAGTCATATAAGAGCCCAGACATATTGGTCAGACGGAGACTAATGGGAACACTGAGGTTTGGAATAATCAACCATTTAAGCTCAAAGGGCAGCGTTTACCCAAGGACAAAGTTCTGAGGCTAAGAAGGAAAGAGAAATAACAACTGGCTAAACATGCCACATATCTGTCAGTTTATAGTACAGTGATGGCTTACGTGTTGCTATGATGCTGGAAGCTCTGATACTAATATTTCAAATAATATCCCATGGCGGGCAGGTTTCAGAGAAATTTTCAATCTAAGGCAGAATATGAAGAAAGGCCTGGTGAGCTACTTCTGAAACTCAGCCAATGAAAACCCTCTGGATCATAATACGGTGCTGGAAGGGGTGCCCCATCTGTTGGAATTCACCCCAAATCCACAGTGACCACACAATGGACTCAAGGTGACCAATAATTGTGAAGATGGTGCAAGATTGGGCAGCCTTTTGATCTGTGCCTGCCATTGCTGTGAGTTGATGCCTCCTGGGTGACAATCAGAGAGTAAAATGTTTTCTAAATAATTTTGGGTACCATCGTGAGGTGAGGAGTGGTGAAAAGAGGCAAGGTGCGTACTCCCATGAGATGCAAGAGGGAATGTAAATTTGTCCAGCCTCTTTTGGAAAGAGACCTGTGTCTCAAAATGCCTTTTAAATCGAGTGCAGAATGTAGGATACAGCAGCATCCTACAGAAATGTTTTCAAAGAAAGGGGTCGTCGATGATCAAGGAAAAACACATAGGAAGAAGTCTGTAAAGAAGCTCATAAAAATAATTTGAACAGTTGTTACATTTGAGTCAAAGAATTATGAAAATTTGCTTTTTGCTTCTTAGTGTTAAATTTTTCTTAAGTTTTCCCCAAGTTCACTTATATAATAAGAAAACCTATTTTAAAGTACTTGTACTAAAGAGAAAAGAGTAACACGATTTCCTCCTTTCCATGCCTCCTCTGTCTTCCTCCTTTTGCAAACCAAGGACCTTGTTATTCTGGTAATGACAGGGACACGACGACCCTTAGTGAACGTGTCTTGAATCCTCCTCTCCTCATTTGTTGATTTTGCTGTGGACTTTGGATAGCTTCCTCCAATATTGATGAAGCTCTGAATGGTATGCCTATCAATGGCTCGGGTTCATGAACACCCTACCCACATTACTGCTCATCAGTCAAACTAGGCAGGTCACCTCAGTAATGGCCACACTCAAGACTTATGTGTTAGTCTGGGGTGACTAGAGAAACAAATCCAGGGACATTCATATATGTATAAGAAAGAGTGTTATATCAAAGAGCAATTGTATATTAAGAAAATATCCCAGCCCGGTCCTGATCAAGTCCATAATTCTGATATTATTGGACATAATTCCTTATGTCTAATACTAGTCCATAAATTCCTCTTTAGACTCACTCAGCACATGCAATGATGCTGAATGCAGGAAGATCACAAGCCAGTGTGTAGAAAGGCTTGTGGATCCATTGGAGGTGGAAGCATCTCAACTCTGGTGTGGGTCTCCGTGTGGCTCCTTCAGCTCTCTGAGTGTCTCAATAGCAGGAAATGGAAGGCAGAGAGAGAGTGAGTCCAGCCTCCAGTGAGCTATCTATTTCTGTCACGCCTCCAAATGAGCTCATCACGTTGTGGCCTAATTGACAGGCTACACTCCACCCCTTCACTCTTAATTCGCTGGAGATTATATAATGGGCACAGCTTACTTCAGCATACTTTGCTTAGAGTCCATCCTGTGTTAGAGATATTGGAGTAGGCCTGGAGGACTGAGAAAGGAAGGGAAGGGAAGAGAAAAAGTATTTTTCTTATCCAACAATACTTTTCTTTAGCATGCTGAAGAAATGTTAGAGAAATGAATGCAGTGACATTCAGATGTGTATGAGAAAGAGCTTTATATCAGGAAAGTGTCCCTGCCTAATCCAACTCAAGTTCATAAGCCTGGCACTGGGCATACGTCCCTCTTCAGACTTATGTCAAACTGCATCTCCACGCGGGGACGCAGAGTGCAGGAAGATCACAGCCAGTGGGTGCAAGGTCCAGTGGATCCAAGGTCTGGGGAAACATGGCAGGGGCCCAGTGGAGTCCAAGCAGGCAGGCAGGCCGGCTCGGTTGCAGGAGGGGGTCCCAGGGTCCTCCTTATAGAAGGACATGCCCTCAGAGACAACCTCAGGCTTGACAAGTTCGATTCCACCTCTATACTTTTATTCATCTTCAAGTTGGCCTAAAAGAATTTAACTATTACACCTGGTATCCTCAATGGGCTATATTCCAGCTGGTGATGACCTGTTTAGTGTTTTAGACCAAGGAGGGCAGTGCCATGATGCTGATGTGTTTGCACAGGAGAGATTCATTCATGTGAATTCACAGCTATTCAGCAGTCTCTTCTCTGTCAAGGAATACAGCTAAGAACACAGCCAGGAAAACACTCTGCCCTGTGGGAGTTTGTTCCACTGGGAGTGAGAGTCAATAGTGAAAAATGAAAGAAAATTCTACGTATCAAATAGAAAATAGTGCAAAGCTGGCCAGGAAGACAATGGGGGCAAGAATTTGCAATAAAGAATAACAATGATGTACTAAGAAATCTGGGCTAGGAAAGCTAGGGATGCAGTGAGCGTGGTAGAACTAATGACTACAGGACCTGGTGGGGTCAAAGAACAACTAAGGTCAGGCTAAGGAAGCAATGATCAAGAAAGAAAAGGAGTGTAGTTGAGAGACTGGAAACTACGTCTATGAAGGGGTTGCTGGGAACGGTAAGTGCTAAGGCATGCCAGGGAGAACCATGGACAAAGTCATTGAAGGAGAAGAGGGATGGGAAATGAAGACAGTGAACTCGGAATCAGAAATCCTGAGTTTGTCTTAGTTCAGCCACTATCTGGGCAACCATTAAAAAAACAACAACACTCTGTCACATTTTACACCTCCATTTTCCCAACTGCAAAATGCAGGGCAGTGGGTAATGAGAGGCTTTAAATGGCATACCATAAACAGTATAATATATGTGCAAGTGTTTTTCTAGCCTGGAGAATTTGCTTTCCTCTGTGCCAAGTATTGAGGAGCCCTACTGGGACACAGTGACGGGCTGGGCTGATAACTGAAAGGCCAGTGGTTCAAACCCACCAGTCGCTCTCTGCAAGGAAGATGAGGCTTTCTACTCTGGTAAAAAGTTACAGTTTCAGAAACCACAGGGGAAGTTCTAGCCCATCCTATAAAATCACTGTGACTTGGTGGCAGTGAGTGATGCAAAGGATTACACCCACGGGGCCAAAGGGTGTAAAAGAACCTTTCTGTGGTGAGTGACCAAAGCGAACATCAACAGAACTCCAAACTCTCCATCTCTGGGCCATTGAAGAAACTAAGATACGACCAGGGGAAAACAGAAAGTCAGAGCTGAGGTGTTGATTCTCTGGGAGCACCCGGTCGGAGGTCTTCCCGACTCTTTTCCTGTGGTGAACAGTTTGGTATTTGAGAATGTCATGCTCTTCCTCCGATGAGCGGGGTGGCTCTGAGAGTGGGGAGTGGGCATAAGAATTGGGAGGAAGAAGGTGACTAAGTGATTCGATCTTGAGTAAAAGAGTAATGGCTAGAATTATCATGTTCTGGAAGAGATTTTGTTCCATTGCTTTCAAAGATTTTGATTTATTCTTAAATACAACCACCAAGAACACAGAGATGGAAGAAGTACAAACACTAGCAGAAAGAAGCAATTGTTTGGGAACAGGTTGCTGAGAGAAGTCACTTAGCACCCTTGCTAAAGAAGCCCACATGACATTAGGACACAGCACCATAAATATTTGAATATTTGTAAAGCACCATATTCTTTCACATTTGTTATTTCACTTGACTTCCTCCTCTGACTCTGTTAACTTTAACCTTGTGTTGCCCCAGTCAGATTGCCAGCTTGTGCATCCTCAGTTAAGAAGGGGTCCCTCTGGTTCTATGTGACTTCGCTGTCTAGTACCCCATTTCTCTGAAAATTAAGGCCCTATCTTGGTCCCCTCCCCACAGTCCTTGAAAGATTTGAGTCCTGTGTTAGTCCGGGTTGACTAGAGAAACAAACCCAGAGACACTCATGTGTGTGTAAAAGAGAACTTTATATCAAAGAGCAATTGTATATTGAGAAAACATCCCAGCCTAGTCCAGGTCAAGTCCATAAGTACGATATTAGCCCATATGTCTGATACCAGTCTATAAATTCCTCTACAGACTCATGCAGCACGTGCAATGATGCTGAATGCAGGAAGAGCATAGGCCAGTGGGTGGAAAGTCTTGTGGATCCAGTGGCAGTGGAAGCATCTCAGCACTGGCGTGGGTCTCCACGTGGCTCCTCCAGCTCCAAGGCTCTGGCTGCGCATAACTCCATGTATCTTGTCACCAGAAATGTCTCACAAAGAGTATGTGTCCCATCTCCAGCAAGCAATTTATCTCTTGTGCGCCTCCAAATGAGGTCATTAAGCTGCGACCTGATTGACAGGCTAACCTCCACCCCTTCATTCTAAATAGTCTCAAGTTGACACCAGATTATGTAACTACCACAGGTCCCTAACACAGATTCAAACTCACTGCCACGGAGTCGATTCTCACTCATATTGGCCCTACAGAACAGAGAAGAACAAAGTAAAACCTTAATGAGAGTAGAACGCCTCATCTTTTCTCCTTGTGAGTGGCTGGTGATTTCAAACTGCTGACCTTGTGGATAGCAGCCCAACACATAACCCACTACACCAGCAGACCTTCTTATCTGACACAAACATCTGTTCCCATAGCTTGATGCCACTCCCTGCTTCTGAATCTTCCTAACTACCCACCAGCTGATCCTGAAAGGAAACACAGTATTGTACTTAATACAGCAAAGTGTACAGACTTTAGAATCAAAGAGGAAAAGACAGGAACTCACAGATCAGATTTTTTTCAATGGCAACAATAATACAACTTCCTTCTAATGCTAACTAATACAGACTCTAGGCCTGTAAGAGTCATAACTAAAACAAAAGTGTATGGGAAGATTGGAACCAAGTATTGAAAAATATACCAACAAGACAACCATAGACCAAAATAGAGTCAAGGTGGTCATTTCAATAACAAATAAATAGAATGTAAGATGAAAAATTGAATAATGTAAGCTGAAATATTGACGAAAGAAGACAAAGAAGAATTGATATGTTGCAATTGTGGCGCTGGTGAAGAATACTAAAAGTACCGTGGACGGCCAAAATGACATGCAAATCTGTCTTGGAAGAAGTGCAGCTGGAGTGCTTCTTAGAGCCAAGGATGGTCAGACTTTGTCTTACATACTTTGGAGATAATATCAGGCAAGATCCGTCCCTGGAGAAAGATATCCTGCTAGGAGATGAACAGGCAGGCCCTCAGGGAGATGGATGGACACAGGGGCTGCAACAATGGGCTCAAGCACAGGAACACATGTGAGGATGGGGCAGGACTGGGCAGTGTTTCGTTCTGCACAGTGTGTTCAGGGTCGCTATGAGTGGAAACCGACTCCATGGCACCAAACAACAACAAAGAAGAACAATTGTCCATCAGGGATAAAGTAACAGCTTACGTCTCAGAAGAGAGACAGGTGTTTATCTCTCTCTTTTAAGAAATCGTTTCAACAGGCTCTGGTGATGGTCATGTTGACATGGGCTCATATCCCTTTTTGCATCTCTTACTACTTGTGTGTCTTCATTAAGTTATACAACCTCTGTGACTCTGATTGTTCTCACCTGGAAATCAGGAGTGACAACATGAGCCTCCTAGGATCACTATAAGCTTTCAATAAGAGGCTAAGTCAAAAAGTATTGCTTAAAAATTGTAGAAATCTTTCTTAGACAAAAGTACCAACACGTGAAGCTATTGTTTCTCAATAGATCACCATTTTGGTCTATATACTTCTGAATATGGTGTTTGATCATAATAGTTTGCTATAACATTGAGAAGAATAAGCACTCCAGAATGCTTAATTGGACTCATGTTAAATTTATAGAGGCCCAGAGGTGATTGCTCAAACAGAACAGAGAAATATTTGAAATCAGGAAAGGTATGCATCAGGGTTATATCCTCTCACCATACATACTCAGTGCAGGATGAACAAATCGTCTGGGAGTTGAGCTATATGGAGAAGCACACAGCATCAGGATTGAAGGAAGGCTCATTGTTGTTCTTGTTATTAGATGCCATCAAGTCCGTTCTGACGCATAGGGGACCCTGTGCACATCAGAAAGAAACACTGCAAAGTCCTGCATCACCCTCACAATCATCATTCCCATGCCTGCTGCCCATTGTTGAAGCCACTGTAGCAATCTTTTCCCCTGCCCCTCCACTTCACCAAGCACAATGTCCTTCTTCAGGGACTGGACCTTCCTAACCATATGTCCAACGTACACGAGATGAAGTCTTACCACCCTTGCTGTTAGGGGCACTCTGGCCGTACTTCTTCCAAGACAGGTTTGTTTGTCTGCTTAACAACCATGGGACTTGCAATATTCTTCTCCAGCACCGCAATTCAAATCCATCGATTTTTCTTTTGTCTTCCTTGTTCAGTGTCCAACTTTCACATGCATATGATGCAATGGAAAATACTATGGCTTGGGTCAGGCATACCTTATTCATCAACATCCTTCCTTTTCAATACTCTAAAGAGGTCTTGTGCAACAGATTGACCTAATGCAACACATCTTTTGACCTCTTGACCGTGGCTTCCGTGAGCTTTGGTTGTGGACCCAAGCAAGACAAAGTCTTTGAGAACTTCAACGTTTTCTCCATTCATCATAATGTTATCTATTGGTCCAGTTGCGAGAATGTGGGTCTTCTTCTTCTTCTTCTTCTTCTTCTTCTTCTTCTTCTTCTTCTTCTTCTTCTTCTTCTTCTTCTTCTTCTTCTTCTTCTTCTTCTTCTCCTCCTCCTCCTCCTCCTTATTTGGGTCATCTTTACATTGAGGCACAATCCATTCTGAACACTGAAATTCTTGATCTTCATCAGCAAGTGCCTCAAGCCCTCCTCACTTTCAAAAATATTGCTTAAAAATTGTATCACAGGTTCATAAACCTTCCTCCGATCCTGATGCCACATTCTTCTTCATTCACTAAGCATACATATTGAACGAGTATGGTGAGAATAAACACCCTTAACACAAAACTTTCATGCAGTATTCTCTCGTTCTGTTTTCACAACTGTCTTTTGATCCATATATACAAGTTCCGCAGGAGTGTAATGAATTTTTCTGTAATTCCCATTCTTCTCAAAGTTATCCATAGTTTATTATGGTCCACACAGTCAAATATCTTGGCATAGTCAATAAAACATAAGTAAGCAACTTTCTCTGCTTTCAGCCACGATCCATATGACATCAACAATGATATCCCTTGTTCCGTGTCCTTTTTTGAATCTGGCCTGAACCTCTGGCAGTTCCCTGTCAATGTACTGGCAACAATTGTTGGATGATCTTCAGCAAAATTTTGCTTCCATGTACTATCAATGACATCGTTCTATAGCTTAAGCATCCTGTCGGGTCACCTTTCTTTGGAATGGTTACAAACATGAATCTCTTCCATTCAGTAGGCCAACTAGCTGTCATCCACTTTTCTGGCATAGATGGGTGAGTGCTTTTGTGCTTATCAGTTTGTTGCACTAAGGAAGGTTCGTTAGCAACTTGCGATATGCAGATAACACAATCATGCTTGCTGAAAGCCAAGATGACTTGAAGCACTTATTCATGAAAATCAAAGTGAGTTTACACCTCAATAGGAATTACAGCTCAACATAAAGAAAAACAAAATCTTCACAACTGGCCTAGTAGAGAACATCTTGATAAACTGACAAAGATTTGAAGTTGTCAAGGATTTCGTTTTGCTTGGACCTGCTCTCAATGCTCAGGGTAGCAGCAGGCAAGAAATCAAGTGATGCATGACGCTGGTTAATTCTGCTTCAGAAGACCTCTTTAAAGTGTTAAAGAGCAAAGATGTCACTTTGAAGCTTAAGGTGCACCTGACCCAACTGTGATATTTTCAATGGCCTCCAATGCATGTGAAAGCTGGACAGCAAATAAGGAAGGCACAGAGGAGCTGATACATGTGAACAATGGTGTTGGCAAACCCCACTGACTAGACCATGGCCTGCCAGAAGAACGAACAAATCCATCTCGAACAAAGTCTAACCAGAATGTTCCTTAGAGGAAAGGATGACAAGACTTGGTCTCAGGAACATTGGACATGCTATCAGGAGGGAGCAGTCCCTGGAGAAGGACATTATGTTTGGTGGAGGAGGAGAGAAAAAGAAGAAGACCTTCAATGAAATGGATGAAGACCATTGCTTAAATGAATGCACAATAATGCATTCAAGCATAGCAACTACTGTGCAGATGGTGCAGGACCAGGCAGTATTCTCCTGTTCATAGGGTGTCTGGGCCAGAATCAACGCGATACCATCTACCAAAAACAACCACTTTACCAAACATGCTGTCCTTCTCCAGGGACTGGACCCTCCTGGTAACGTGTGCAAATTAAGCGAGATGACACCTCACCATCTTCACTTCTTCTTCTTCTTTTTTTTAGGATGTCAGCAATACTTTTATAAAGATAATTTAATCTGAATCACATTCTATGTCTTCAAGAATTTGTAGGTCAATTGGACCAGGTGTATATGGTTCCTTTTTTTTTTTTTTGGGTGTATACAGTTCTTTTGTGTGTGTGTGTGTGTACACATGCTTATTTTCATTTTCTTTTTTAAAAATTATTTTATTGGGGGCTCATACAACTCTTATCACAATCCATACATACATCGATTGTATAAAGCACATTTGTACATTCATTACCCTCATCATTCTCAAAACATGTGCTCTCCACATAACCCATCTTCACTTCTAAGGAACATTCGAGCTGTCTTCTTTAGAACACATTTGTCCATTCTTCTGGTTGTCATTGCTAGATGTTATCAAGTTGTTTCTGAAACCTTGGGTGAAATACAACAGAACAGAGGGCTGTTTGGCTCTGCCCCATCCTCACAATTGCAGCTATGTATGAGCCCATTGTTCATCCATTTCGATGAGGGTCGTTCCCTTTTGCGCTTAGGCTGTACTTTACCAAGCATGATGTCCTTCTCAGGGAGTGGTCCTTCCTGATAACTTATCCAAAGAACGTGAGACCAAGTCTGATCACCCTTGTTTATAAAGAGCATCCTGGTTGTACTTCCTTCACCATGCTTGCTCGTTCTTCTGACAGTCCTTCTTCATTGTCCACTTGCACATGCACATGAGGCGAGGGAAGATGCCATGACTTGGCTTACTCTCGCGTTGGTCCTCCAAGTGACATCTTGTCTTTTACCACATTTAATGAGATCTTTTACAACGGATTTGCAAAATCCTCATGATTTCTATGAGGGTGATTTTAGATACCAGTAAGATGAACTCCTTGACGATTGCACCCTTCTCTTCATTTATCATTATGCTACTTATTGGTCCAGTTGTGAGGATTTTTGTTGTCTTTACATTGAGATATAATCAACTCAAGGCTGTTATCTTTGATCTTCATCAGTAAGGGACTCAAGTCCTCTGGGCTTTTCGCAAACAATGTTGTGCTTAGTACATGTTGTTAGTGAGCCTTCCTCCGATTCGGATGCCACATTCTTCCTCATATAGGCCAGTTTCTCAGGTGATTTGCTCAGCATACAGATTGAATAAGTACGGTGAAAGCACCCCACTTTGTCAAACATTGTTTCCAAGTTTAAGCCATGCAGTGTACACTCATTCTATTCGAACGATTGCCTCTTGGTCTAAGCACAGGTTTTGCGTGAACACCATGAAGGGTTCTGGAGTTCCCTTTGTTCACAATGTGATCCCCCTTCCACTAGTTAATCATTCTTATTATTAGAGTTTCCCTATGCAAGTAACCTGTGAAGTTTCTCTCTGCTTGCTGGAGACTCTTGTTGCTTTTCTTCGTTAACTGTAACTGCTTTCAATGCTGAGTGACTGGGTAGCTTTCCACAGGGAGTAGCTTTAGCCCACTGTTCTGCTGCATCCTGTCCACTAAAGAAGAATCATTGCTCTGGTTCCTAGATCTTTTGTGACCAGAAAGAAATAAGGTACATAAGGTCCAACCAGCGAGAACAAAGGGAGAATGGCTGAATAAGAGAATCTCAGTTGACCTAGATAATAAAGAACTCAGGGAGAAAGAAATGAGAAAAAATCCAGGACAGTCTCATGGGCTGAGTATTGGCGAGATCTTGGAAGAAGCATAAGTTGAGAGATGTGCAGATATGAGGGGAAATGGAGGAAGTGGAGAGAACACAAGAACTTTGCTGGGGCCTACCCACTGGATTTCTGTTGATGTTCTTTGAGCAATTGGGGTAGAGGTTGAAATTCTGTTTGGGTTGGGCTTGGATTTGAGGAATGTGCTTCCTTTTTTGTGACGTATACAGAGTTGGCCACAAAGGCTCTTGGCTTTTTACTAGGGTGTTACGTGACGACCATTTTGTTTTAGGGAGACTTCTAATTTGTCCATACTTCTGTTTCTGATACCACACACTAATCTTTTTTAAAAAATCATTTTATTAGGGGCTTGAACAGCTCTTATCACAATCCATACATACATCCATTGTGTCAAGCACTATGGGAAACAGAAGGATTTCTCTCAAGCTGTCTCCCCCAAATATATGCCAGATTTAGCTGCTTGAGAATGACTATACACTTGGAGGTCATCAGGAGTAGATTAGGGGTCATTCTCCCTAAGAGCTATTAGCCATCTAGACCAAGCAGACACCATTGTTTATCCCACAACAAGTAGGGCCCACTCCCTTTGATAAGGATAGTAGTTGTCTGTTTCCTTGTAGGAGACACCAGAGAGGTCAAATCCACCCAAGGATGACCAAGGTTAGGCTGCCATCATGAATCTAGGGTTCACCCATCTTGTCACATGTATACCCCTAGACCTTCCCATTCCTATAGGCACACCCCTAGCTCATCCCCTTCCTGTCACGCTTATGCCTATCATGCATCCCCTTCCTACAATGTGTATGCCTATTGTACTGCCCCTTCCTGTGACCTGTGGTTACCTGTAATCATGTCCCCCTAAAGAGATATAATGCTTGCTTAGCAATAAGGAAGAGGCTCTCCCTGGTTCTCAATCCTGAGGGCTCTCCTGCTTTCCTGGCTGGGTTTCCCCCACTGGACCATCAAGTGGGGCTGAGGTGAGCAATGCTACCAGGAATTGTATCTGACTCCATTACTTTACTCTATCTTCTACCTCTCATGTTCTCTATGACTTTACTATAATCTTTACTTATTATCACTGTATAATTGTGCATACCAGACCTGTGATGATTTGTGGGGGCCCCTCTCCCTTTCTCCCCACAAAGCATATTTGTACATTTGTTGCCATCATACTTTTCAAAACATTTTCTTTCTACTTGAGCCCTTGGTATCATCTCCTCATTTTTTCTCTTCCCTCCTCTACCCTCCCTCCTGAAACCTTGATAATTTATAAATTATTATTATTTTTTCATGTCTTACACTGACCAATGTCTCCCTTCACTCACTTTGTCCATGCCCCTGGGAGGGGGTTATATATAGATCATTGTGATCGGTTCCCCCTTTCTCCTCTCACCTTCCCCTTCCCCTCCTGGTATCGCTACTCTCACTATTGGTCCTGAAGATTTATCTATCCTGGATTCCTTGTGTTTCCAGTTCTTATCTGTACCCGTGTACATGCTCTGGTCTAGCCAGATTTTTAAAGTGGAATTTGGGTCATGATAGTGTAGGCGAGGAAGCATTAAAGAACTAGAGGAAAGTTGTATGTTTCCTCAGTGCTATACTGCAACTTGACTGGCTCATCTCCTCCCCGCAACCCTTCTGTAAGGGGATGTCCAATTGTCTACAGATGGGCTTTAGGTCTTCACTCCGCACTTCCCCTCATTACATTGATATAATTTTTTGTTCTGGGTCTTTGATGCCTGATACCTGATCCCATCAATACCTCATGATCACACAGGCTGGTGTGCTTCTTCCATGTGAACTTTGTTGCTTCTCAGCTAGATGGCCTCTTGTTTATCTTCAAGCCTTTAAGACCCCAGATGCTATATCTTTTGATAGTCAGGCACCATCAGCTTTCTTCACTACATTTGCTTGTGTGCCCACTTTGTCTTCAGCAATCATGTCAGGAAGGTGAGCACCATGGAATGCCAGGTTAATAGAACAAAGTGTTCTTGTGTTGAGGGAGTGCTTAAGTGGAGGCCCAATGTCCATCTGCTACCTTAATACTAAACCTATAAATAGATGCAGATAGATCTATTTCCCTATTGTCATATATAAATATATTTACATACATAAATGCCTGTATTTAGACCTCTATAAGTGCCCTTTGCTTCCTAGGTCTTTTCTCTATTTCCTTTTACTTTCCTCTTATCCCAGTATCATGTTCAGCCTTCATTTGGGTTTCAGTAATTCCTCTTGGTTACAGTGCTCTTGATTAAGCCCTACCAAGCATCTTATACCCTCCTCGACATCAATTTTAGATCACTTTTGTTCCTTTGTCTCTGGGTTTGTTAACACCCACTTCCTTTCCCCCGTCTCCCCCTCTTCCATGTCCCCCCCTGGAACCATCAGTCCCATTGTTTTCTCCTCCAGATTGTTTATCCTGCCTATCTTATCTAGATACACATGCAGAGACAATAATAAGTCCAAAAACAAGACAGAGCAAAACCAAACAACAAAAGAAAACCAAACAACAAAGGACCGCCACCAACAACAACAAAAATGACAAAAAAAAGAAAAACCTATAATAGTTTCCAGGTCTGTTTGTTGACCTTTAGGTGTGTTTTTCAGTCAAGTCTGATGGGGTGGCCCCAAAGTCTATTTTTGGTATTCCCCAGGGACTTCATTGCTTTGCTTTCCTTGCTGCTCTGTTGCACGCCCTTAATGTTTCACCCCAGTGTGGTGGAGTCATACTGGGCACAATTCCTGCACTGTACCTCCAGTGTTGTCCATTGTAGTGCTATTGGTCAGTGAGGGACGTCGAGTCTACTGTTGGGGCCGGACCTATTGTTCTCTCTGCATTGGCTGCTCTGAGCAGGAATATCGTCCTTGGGGCTTGGTGGGCCAGAATGTGTCCCACTCTCTCTCATTCCCTCTGCATTTGCTCCTGTATGCTCTGATCAGACGTGTCCCTCTCCCTGAGCTGTAGCTTCAGTGCTGTCCCCTGGAGTGAATTTTTTCTGGGGGCGGAGTGGAGTGGTGTTGTGGGATGTCCACGTAGTTTGGATTGGGGCCATCCCCAGAGACCTCTCTGTTGGTTCCCTGCTTCATGCCAGTATGTTGTATTCATGTCTTGGCACACCGGGTTGAAGTCTCGTCCCTCTCTCCCTCTCCTGACCACACACTAATCTTATTAGTCACTTCAAACGCTACCTGGGAACTTTAAGGGAAGGTTGAAAAGCCCTTGTGTATTGGTTTTAAACTATCTAAAGTGGCATCTGTAGCTTACAAATGCCTTCTTGTTTGACTTTGGAACACTCTTCCCTTTGGGTTAAATTGATTTTTTATTTTTAAAAAGCAGAATAGGCATTTAACTGGGTGAGATATAAAGAGCGCTAGCTTTTCTCACTCTCACTCACTCATTTACTCATCACTCGCTCATTCACTCACTAACTCATTTACTCATTTACTCACTCACTCACTCATTCACTCATTTACTCATCACTCGCTCATTCACTCACTCATTTACTCGGCTTTCCTCTTGCTCTCACTCTTGATCTCACTCTGTGTGTTTGTGTACTTACAAAAAAAGAAACACTAGAAAAGTGAACTAGAAAATGTCCTGTTTTAGGGAAAGAGAAATGCAGATAAGGAGGAAATGAATATTATCAAACAAAAACTACAAGAATGCCAGATGGAGCCAAATAGACTTGAGTGTAAACTCCATTTCTGTATCAAAGTAACTATATGATCATGGAAAAGTTAGGCAATCTCACTGAGGTTTAGTTCTATATCACAAAACTGATATAGTTGTTGGGAATATCAAGTGCGCTAACACCTGCTGAAACCCATGGCCCCACACCTGGTGCAGTGCTATGTGCCTGCTGAATGTTAGCCATCGTTGGTATTGTTCCCACATGACATACAAGAATCTTGTAAGCTCCTTAAGCTTTGTCACTACCCTTTGCTCACATAATTGTTGTCCCCTGGCTTGTTTGTCTTAAATTCCTAGGGAGGGAAAGTCTTTGAAAGAGTTGGTGGCTTTGTTAATTCCCATTGAGTCAGGTCTGACTCTTGGTGACCTTAAGTGTCATGGAATAAAGTGTTGACTAGTCTAGGACTATCTTCACATTTGTTGGTACATCTGAGTCTATTGTTGAAGCTGTTATGTCAATCCATCCCTTGGAGGCTTTCCCTCAGTGACTTGAAACTTTACCAAGCCTAATGTTCTTCCCTCAAGAACATTGGGTAAATGTGTTGCACAAGACCTCTTTAAAATGTTGAAAAGCAAGGATTGCTTTGAGTACTAAGGTGTGCCTGACCCAAGCCATGGTATTTCCAGTTGCCTCATATGAATGCAAAAGTTGGACATTGATTCCGAAAGACCGGAGAAATGATGCATTTGAACTATGATGCTGTGAAGACCGAAAGGACCACAAACTGCCAAATGAACAAACAAATCTGTCTTGGAAGAAGAGCCAGAATGCTCCTGAAAGACGAACATAGTAAAACGTCTTACTTACTTTGGATATGTTGTCAAGAACGACCAGTCCCTGGCAAAGGACATCATGCTGGGTAAGGAGGAAGGGCAGTGAAAAAGAGGAAGACATTCAACAAAATGGACTGACACAATGGCCGCAACAATGGGCTTGACCATAATGACAATTCTGAGGCAGGCGCAGGACTGGGCAATGTTTCCTTCTGTTTGGGTTGCTAGGAGTCAGAACTGGCTGGATGGTGTCTAACAACAACAACAATGTGCTCTCATAATGATTGAGCTTAAAGAATAACAGCTTATATTTATTTGTCTTTGTGGGCATCCGGGTAAGACCTTGCTCCTATCATCATTTGGGGTGGGATAGAGGAGGGAGCAGAAAGTCAGAAAGGAAATGGATGCTTGTTACAAACAAGTAAAGGGCCTGGCCCCAGAATACAAAGGTCAACCAGGCGAACAGGGGAGAAATCCACCACCCACTCTCCCTTCCATCTCTTTTGTGAAGGTAAAGCATGGTAAAGCAGGGCCGTGTAACATTCACAATGTGGCTTAGAATCCCAGTGTTTCCTTCTTGTTCTTTTTTCTATAAATCATTTTAATGGGGTTCTTACAGCTCTTATCACAATCCATACATCCATCCATTGGGACAAGCACATTTGTACATATGTTGCCATCATCATTTTCAAAACATTTTCTTTCTACTTGAGCCCTTGGTATCAGCTCCTCCTCCACGTTGCCTTCTTTATTCCTATAAGGAAACAGCCTTAAACTGCTTCTTTCCTTCACTCAATGCTTCATTGTTTATGGTGCTGTTTATAAAACCAGAAGAGAGTTTTATAATCCAGGGCAGAATTCTAGCCTCTTTTTTTTTTTTTTTTTAAAGAACCCAAAGTCCTTTTCTTCCTGACATTTTAAAGCCGAATTGAAACCTTGCCACTAGACAATCAGTGTGACCCTGGGCAAGTTTCTAAATGTTGGATGAGACTTCTCCCTGCCTTGGGTTTGAGCAAGTTCTGTCACTAATGGAAAGTACCGATGGCAGGACTGCCGCCATGACGCTGTGTACAGACAGTCCATCGTTGCACTTCATATGAGTGACTTCAGCTAGTACGACAGAGGGTCATTCACAGGCACACCCCCAGCCCGTGCTAGGGAGTAAAACTGTTCTTCTTTTGTCCTGTGAGCTCTCACATCTTCAGCTCTCAAGACTCACGACTCAGGGGAGTCCTGGCTTTTGAACTCATGTGGCAGTTACATAATCTACTGTCAACTTGCGAAAGGGTGGAATCTAGCCTGTCAATCAGGTCGCAGCTTGATTACCTCATTTGGAAGGACAAGAGAGAGAAATAGCTCACTGGAGGCAGGACACACAGACTCTTTGCTTCATCTTCCTGTTGAAAAGCCACATGGAGCTCCGCTGATAGATAGAACAAGAGCCCTGGAGCTGGAGGAGTCACGTGGAGACCCACACCACCATTGAGAGGCTTCTACCGCCACTGGATTCACAAGACTTTCCACCCACTTGCCTGTGATCTTTCTTCCTGCATTTGGCATCATTGCATATGCTGTGTGAGTCTGAGGAAGAATTAATAGACTGGCAACAGACATATGGGCTAATATTGGGTTTATGGACTTGACCTGGACTGGGCTGGGATGTTTCCTTAATGTACGATTGCTCTTTGATATAAAGTTCTCTCTTACCACATATGAGTGTCTCTGGATTTGTTTCTCTAGTCAACCTGGACTAACCCACCAAAGCCTATTTGACTCGGTCGGTTCAGTATGTGTTTTTGGTGTTGGCTAAGAATGGCAGAAAAGGAATTTACTGGAAGGTGGCTAAAAGAATCCCTTAGAAGGTAAACAAAGCTATCTGTAACCAGGGAGGCCAGGTCAACAGACAGAAAGTGGCTAGGAGTCCATCACATGGCCAACCACAGTCACCACTTCCAGTCACTGTGGTGCTGCTCTGCCTTGGCCACCACCCACAGTCCAAGATCACAGTTTCTGTGTCTTTGCTGGGTTAAGAGTGGTTGGATCATAGAGCCTGTGTGTGCGCCCCTTGGCAACGGAGCACAAGAAGTACAGAGGCCCTGCCTTCTAGCTCTGCACTGTGTGTGGCTGGTTAACAACCAGGAGATACAGCATAGTTGTCCAGGGTTCACACTGGCTCACTCTTGAGGCTCTGACTCAAAGAGGGGGAACCCTCAAATGTAGGAAGCTGAGTCAGACGCTGGGTAGATAAGGGGTGGGGGGGATTGTCCACTGAGGTACTGGAAATACGACAGCATTCTAAAGTGATTTTTCAGCCAAGCCCTTTGCTCTGGCCCCCTCCTGCTGGGATCCGGCCTGCCCACGTCCTGTCATGCTTCAGTACCTAAGCAGGTGCACTTGCTTCCTTCGGACGCCTGGAGTCCTGCCATCCACTGCTCACCTCCCACCTCTTGTTGTTTTAACATTGGGTCTCCAACCCCAGGGCCTCCTCCTGGCTGCCCTTCATGAGTCAAGTGTCCTTTCATGAAGCTGTATGTTGCCAGCTAAACCCATCAGAGAGCTGGGGACTTGAATAGTAACGACCTCCCCGCCCCCCTCCCCTCCTTTCTTGGCTCTCCTCTCTGAGCCCTGGATATGAAAAGAGCACTGGGCAAAAGCCAGGAGACGCTGTTGGTTCACGGAGGACATGCCTTTGTGAGCCCCGGTGCTCTGCTCCAACTGGAACGCAGGGCGGGTGGCTGTGGAGAGCTGCCGAATCACAGGGCTCTCATTCGAACTTGAGTGTCTTTCTTCTGCCCTCTCAGCTGGACTTCTTGGGTTCTTGGCTTCTGTCTTAGTTTCCGAGAGTACCTCAAAGTACCTCCAAATGGGTGGCTTTCAACCACAGCCATGTATTGTTTCACAGCCCAGAGACAAGGAGTCCAAGCCCATGTGTCAGTCGGTCTGACTGTGCTCCGTCTGAAGTCTCTTAGGAGACATCCTTTCTTGGCTCTTGGAGTTTCAAGTTGTTGTTGTTAGGAGCCGTGGAAACGTTGAGCCAGTTCCAGTTCATAGCACAACAGAGTGAAACAGTGCTTCATCCTGTACCATCCTCATCATCGCCGTTCTGTTTGTGCCTGTTATTGCAGCCACTGTGTCCATCCACCACAGTGAGGGTCTGCCTCGCCCCCTCTGTCCTCCCATTTCACCAAGTATGCTGTCCTCCTCCAGGGCCCTCAGCTAGGCCTGGGAGCACAGCCACCGCACATCTGCATCTCTGCCTCCAGCTTCGCTTCGGTCCTGTCCTCGGGCTATCTGTCCGCATCTTTTTTCCTCTTTAATAAAGACACTGCCCCAATAGAATTAGGACCCATCCGATTTCGGCATGACCTCATGTTATCTGGTAACCTCTCCAAAGACCCTGTCTCCAAACAAGATCACCTTCACAGAGGCCATGATTCAAGATATATACCGTTTCCCCGAAAATAAGACAGTGTCTTATATTAATTTTTGCTCCCAAAGATGCGCTAGGTCTTATTTTCAGGGGATATCTTATTTTTCCATGAAGAAGAATATGGTACACATTTATTGTTGAACAACAAAAAAAGGAAATTTCTTACTTGTATACGGTACGGTAGTAGTTGTCATCATAAACCAGCATAACCAGACAAACTCTGAATCCTACAGTATCAAGAATTCTTGTTACTACCATTATTTCCATGTACAACAATCTATGGTACTTTTACTCGTAATCTAGGGTACATTTACTTGCACTTCCTGTCAGCTCCGGCTGTGTGGCAGCGACTGCCGCTAAGGTCCAGAGTTACGGTAGCTTCAGGGGGCCTTATTGTCAGGGAGACCTTATGTTCGGGGAGGTCTTATTTGGTGGGGATGCCTTATATTTCAGTGAGAGGCAAAACTGCAAGTAGGTCTTATTTTCAGGTGATGTCTTACTTTCGGGGAAACACGGTGTGTGTGTGTGTGTGTGTGTGTGTGTGTATATATGTTGGGGTAGGCGTGGAGGAGGGAAACACACAATTCAATCCAAAATAGCTTCTCTCTAAACACATTCTGGATTGCATTATTTTTCAAGCCTTTAGAGCCACAGTCTAAATTTTGGAAACCGATCATGGTGAGGGTTACACCACCGAAGGGCATAATTCACGTTAGCTGAATATGCCTGGGAAAATGGCTGGATGTGTTGGCCAATGTTTCGTTATACATATTTCACCATGCGTTTTCAAAGAAACCTATTAGAATAGGAGAATAATTAAGAGGATTTATGGGCTTTTCTTCTTTGTTTTCCAATAGCCTGACCTTCTCCCCCCTGGTTGGAGAAATCCTTTAATTTGGGAAAGGAGGAGAGGTGACCAGAATGGATCCTGGCGGAAATCACAGAGCAAAGAAGAGTTAAGTGTTCACTGTTTGACACTTGACGTGGGATAGCACACGACGATAACTTGCAGGCTGGGTTTGGGGTAAGAGAAAGGGTTTTTCTAAAGAACTCTAGCTCCCTCCCGTTACGTCCAGATCATGGGTTGGTAAGCGGTGGCTCTCGAGCCTTGTGTGGCTCTTTGGGGACGTACATGTGGCTTTGCAGTAAAATTGAAAAGGAGACTATCATAGTTTCACGTATAATAGTTACTTTACATTTTTTATTTGTAAACATAGATTATGGCTCCGAAGGACTTGTAAATTGTAGTGAGGGACAGGAGTGGCTCTTCTGTCTCACCAGTCTGCCCACCCTGGTGCAGGTCAAAGGATTGCTCCCATGGCTGGAGAGAAGATCACCCTGTGTAATTGAGGTCTCGCCAGGGGGCTCTAGAGGCAGGAGCAAGGATACTCTGCAGTCGCAGAACCCACGGGGAGAGCTCTAACCTGCCCTCTAGGGCAGTGATGGCCGTGAGGGTGGTGGGTCTTTTGCTTATGAAACATGATTCTAGTGAGTGTCTAACAATACGAGCAGTGGAGGTGAAACATTCGGGAGGCTTGTCACTTTATCAGAGGCCTTCCAGCTGAGAGGGTGACTTGCCATCCGAAAGTCTGGGGTCTTGGGAAGATGCTTAGGGAGCAGTGTTTCCCACCAGCTGGACCGCAGCTCCTGAAGTGGCATCTGGAAGTGACCCCTGGGAACGAGCTCCAGCAGGAACTCGGCTCTGGGAGGGCAGATGGGCGGGAGGGGGGCGGGACGCGATCTACTATAATCGTGTGTCTACTCCCCTTTTCTGTAGGTGGGGCTCATCCAAGATATGCTGGGAGAGGGCCAGCTGGGTTCTCGGGGATCCCGCCCCAGGGCTGGGAGAAAGCAGCCTTTTCCTCACTCCGGTGGGAGGTGGTGTTGCTTGTTACCATCCAGGCAATGCCGTCTCTCAGCCACCCCTCGTGCGCAGGCACCCTGTTCCAAAAGATTTTCAAGGCTGTGACCGCTCAGAAACTCATCGCCACACCGGTGTCCCCAGGAGCCTCTGGGTGGGTGCAAGCAACCAATCTCTCAGCTAATATTTGAGCGCTTAACCATTCGTGCCACTCTAAGAGTCCTGTTCTCAAAGCACTTCTTCCATGGTGTGCCTGATTGAAGGATATTAAGATAACTAGAAATAATGGGCAAGGTTTAAGAGCATAACAGTGTCTTCTATATCCCTTCAGGGAGTTACACATTGGGCTACTAACTGCAAGGTTAGCAGTTCAAAACCGCCAGATGCTCCATGGGAGAAAGATGAGACTTTCTACCCCCATAAGATTTTACAGTCTCAGAAACCCACGGGGAAGTTCTACTTGGTCCTATTGGCCTCTTAGAGTTAGAATCAATTCAATGGCCCTGAGTTTGGGGTTTGGGTTTTTTTTATTATTACTATTTTGAGTTATCTCCCTCAGAGAGTCCCTGAACAGAACAAATGTTTAAGTGCTCAGCTAGTAACGGAACGGGTGGCAGTTCAAATCTACCATTAGTGCTTTGATAGAAAGACCTGGTGACCACAGACATTGGAAAGCCCTGAGTGCAGCCCTACTCTGAGACAGAATCAACATGGCAGCAACTGATTTGTTGTTGTTGTTGTTGTTGTTGTTGTTGTTTAACCTGCTTTCAGTCTATCCTTCCTCTCTAACCAAGAAGCATAAAAAATAAAACAAAAAAATCCCCTCCCTGCCATTGAACCAATGTGGACTCACAGTGACCTACAGGACAGGGTTGACCTACTCCTGTTTCTGAGACTGTAACTCTTTCCAGGAGTAGAAAGCCCTACCTTTCTCCCACTGGGCAGCTGGTGGTTTCAAAATGCTGACCTTGCAGTTAGCGACCCATCACGTAACTACTACCCCACCAGGGCTCTGGCTTTATTGAACCCGCCCACTCTCTCTCTGGCCTTCTTCTGATCATGGACAGGGCCTCATTTGGGAAGAAAAGCAATTCACCTCCCTCAACTGGAGTCCAGATGGGAAGTTTCTTCTGGAAGTTCCAGCCTGTTCATCAGGGGAAGGGACTCCAGGCACTGCTGCTGGCCTCCCAAGTGAAGACTGGCCCGCCAGGGTCCTATTACCCCCAGCTCACTCCTCTGCTCTTGTCCCCAATTCAAAAGTGGTTGTCTTCAACACTGTGGAGATCTCCCTGTCCCCTTTCCTAACCCTGTGGTGAGTGGGATACTCCAGTGTGCCCCTTGTCCCACAGGCTTGGAACTTGGCTTAAGGGGAGGGAGTAAACAAGCCTTCTCAGCTGTCAGAGGTCGTTGCCGTCTGAGCATTGCAACAGCCAAGGCAAGGAGCCTAATCTCTCGCTTCAGGTAGGCAGGGCCAGCACGGAGGCAGAGAACGCTGTCTGTCATGGAGAAATGGAAGTCAAGAAATAAATGGTAGACATCTCCCAGATCACCTGGCCCATGGTAAGCAAATGAGGGAAGCAGGCCAGAAAGATAGCTTTCCCATGGTCACGCAGGCCGTAATTATAACAGCACTCTCTTCCAAGGTGTTGAGCACCTACTGTGTTCATCGTGGACTCCCTGGCTGACACAAATGTTTGAACACTCATCAAAAGGTAGGTGGTTCAAACCCACCCAGAGGTTTCTCAGGGAAAAAATTAGCAAATCTACTTGCAAAAAATCAAGGCCATGTCAAACCCTATGAGACGGTTTATTGTGTTGTTGCTGGTGGGTTTTTTAAATTTTGTTTTGCATGATTTTTTCTTTTTTACATAAAAGCCATGCTAGGTAAGTCTATAGAAATAATCACTAGATTAATTTCCCCTTAGCATTAGGACCAGGGAAGTTGGGGGGAAATGGGAAGCTAATAACAATAAACACAAGAATTACGAAAATTGTCTAAAATGGATTGTGGTGATAACTGCACAACTCTTTTTAATATATTTAAACCAGTGCATTGTATTGTACATGAAGTATATGTCAATAAAATGCTTTTTTAAAAAGACTATTGTAAAAAACAAAACCAGAATAAAACTCCTAGGGAACACAATTGTGCTTTGAAACACATTGGGCCTTCACCAGTCAGAATCAACCTAACAGCAATTGGCAACTGGTTTGGCAAGAGCTGGATTGCTAACAGCAAGCTCAGCAGTTCAAACCCAACGGCCACTCCTCAGGGAAAAGATGAGGCTACCCGCTCCTGTAAAGATGTACAGCTGAGACACCCAGGATGGGGTCACTGTGAGTCCGCATCTACTTGATGGCAGTGGGTATGTTTGCCTACTGTGGGGCAAAGCATTTTGCCTGTGTGCACCCAGGTAGCATAGTAAAATATTCATTGGACTGCTACGAGGTCAGCAGTTCGAAACCGCCAGCCTCTCTGAGGGAGAAAGATGAGGTGTTCTACTTTTGGAAACCCACAGGGGGTGTTCTACCTTGTCTTCCAGGGTCATTATGAGTCCACATAAGCTTGAAGGCAGTCAGTTTGGTTTGTTTGTTTGTTTTTTATGTTTCCCAAAAAAGGAGCCCGATGGCTTAATGGGTTATGCATTGTGCTACTAACTTCAAGGTCAACAGTTCAAAACTACCAGCAACTCCTTAGGAGGAAGATGAAGCTCTCTGTGCTGCAAAGATGTACAACTTCAGAAGCCCACCTGCACGTTGCTACTGTGTGGGACGGGGTGGCCCTAAGTCAGAACCGACATGATGGCAGTGACTTCGGTCTGGCCTCCCTACAGTAGCCTTGCCAAGCCAGTGCTGGTCTCCCTGATGCCAGAGAAGAACTGGGAAGCCAGGTGACTTGCACCGGGTCCCTAGTGGAGCAGAGAGCCAGTTTGGGAACGCACTCTTGGCCACGACTCACGAAGGCAGACTGTGTTCACAGAGCGGTTGGACGGCTGGGTTTTCCGTCACCGTAGCTGCTGTTTCATAAGTGACCGGTACGTTGGGCGTCAGGGGTGGGGGTGGGGGTAGAAACACCTGGCCGGCCAGGTGAAAGGATTATCCCTCTCAGCTCATCTTTCCACAGGCCTCTCCAAAGAGGCTGCAAAATGTTGACAAACGAGTTGCAGCTGGATCAAGTGCCAGCCACTGTGCATTTACTTCCTGATTCATTGTGCCCCTGGTCCTTGAAGCTGGGACACAGAAAGGCAACGAGGATGTTAGCTTTCTCACGGGCTCGTGTGTATTAAGAAGCTCCAAGGCATCCTGGGTGAAGGGGTAGAGCCGGTTTGGTGGCCATTCTTGCCCCATCTCTCTCTTTACTGCTTGACACCCCTTTCTTCCTTCCTTTGGGCCCTCACCCACCTGCAAAGATCTACTCCAGGACCTTTGCTCCAGGCCTCCCTCGCTAGGCCACACACACACACACACACACACACACACACACACACACACGCAGGTGCCCATGCTGTGGGGCCCTGCTCTCTGTCCTGCAGGCTCTCTGAGAAAGCGGATCCACGTGATGGACTGAAACGGAAACCCTTGCTTCCCTTACACAGCACCTTCAACATTTAAAGGGAAAACTTGTCATGTTTCTCGGCTGTCTGCTAAGGGCATATCTGGGGAAGCAGAGGACCTCACAGAGGTCCCACAATCCACAATCCTATGCCTCGATTTCTAAGGTGGCCCCGAGTCTCTGCTTCTCCTCATGCCACACACCCCGGGGACAAGGTTCCCAATGTCCTCTTCCTACAATGCACTACATAATGGTGGACCCCATACCTCCCAGATGCCTTCTCTTTGCCTGTCCCTAGAAAGATTTCAGCTATGCTGAAAGCTGTGTGTATTTATGGGATGGGTGGGGAGGGCCGGGGGCGGTGAGAGGGGGCTGGAGAGTAAATCTAAAATTTTGAACACCTCTGCTGGATCAGATTCTTTATTTCAAATCCTCAATCAGACTCAAACAGCGACAAGAGTTTGGTAAGATGATGCCACTCTACTGAGGGAGAAACTGAGGTGAAGAGGTTGAATAAAATTTTTACAGAGAGGTCTGATTGATCTCATTGCCAAAGCCTTTCCTTTGTTAAGGGCCTGTGTGTGTGTCCCTTAGTTGGAAGTGTATCTTTAGCCTCGTGTTTAATTTTCAGGAATCTGGCAAGCCAATTGTTAAATAGACCGAAAACCACACCCCTCACCATCCAGTTCATCCCAACTCAGTGTAGCCCGAGCAGAGGGAGCAGAATTGGGCCTTCGGGTCCAGCTCTGCCAGCAGAGTGGGCTACTCACTGCGCTGCACAGCACAAGGCCCACAGCTCATTTAACCTACCGGCCAATATGTCATTTACAATGACATCAAAAAGAATAAAACGCTTTGAAAGCTTAAGCCAACAAGACCTGCACCCTGGAAACTGCAGTATATTGTTGAAAATTTTAAAGAAAACTGAAATAAATAGAAAGATAGCCTACGTTCATAGAATGGGAGAGTTAATATTGCTAAGATGCAAGCACACCCCAAATTGCTTTCTAGACTAAATGCAATCTCTCCCAATATCCCAACGACTTTTTCTTTTGCAGAAATGTACTAGCTGAGGCTAAAGCTCATGTAGAATGGCAAGGGATACCAAAGGACCAAAATCGTTTTAGAAAAGAAGAACAAAGTTGAAGGATTCACACCTCTCAGTTTAAAAAATTACTCACTGTGAGTTTTATTGGAGCAAAGCTACAGTACACAAACCAGTGTGGTGTTGGCATACAGAAGGGCATATAAATGAATGGAATAGAACTTGAGAGTTCATTTACAATCCTCTACAGTTATAATCAATTGATTTTCAGCTCAGATGCCCAAAGAACAAGTCAATCTGTGAAAAGAATCATTTCTTCAACAAAAGCGCTGTAGAAACTAGATAACCACATGCAAAAGAACAAAATTGGACGCTTACCTCACACCAAATAAAAAATTAACCGCAATGGGCCAAAGACCGATATGTAAAAGCTAAAGCTCTTTGAAGAAAGCATAACATCACACCTTATAGCCTTGGGCACAGCAACAGGTTCCTTTCTATGACACCAAAGCACAAGCGACAGAATTAAAAATGTGCAAATTGGGTATCTTTAAAAAGAAAAATGTTTATGCATCAATGGACACTGTCCAGAAAGTAAACCGATAACCCACAAACTGCATCTGGTAAGGGCCTTGTATACAGAATTCAAGGGGGCTTCGAAATGTTCATTCTAAGATAGAAGGAAAACATCATGGAATTTTCCCATGAACTTCTAAAGCCTCTTCGTATGTAAAGAACTCTTACAACTCCTTACAACTCAACAACAAAAAGATAGACAGCCCAAGTTAAAAACGCACAACGGACACTACCCCATCTCCAGAGAAGATATACATACAAATGACTAGTGAGCTCCCAAAGAGATGGTCGATATCATTAGTCATTCGAGAAATAAATACAAGTCAAAAACCACAATAAGATATCACTTCATACCCACGAACCCCACCGGTTGCTGTACAGTTGGTTCTAACACGGTGGTGATTCATGTGTACGCCTAGGGCTTCAATGATTCATTTTTGGCAAGTAGATCAAAGTACACCTCACCTATTGTGGACATGTCAGGAGAGGCCAGTTCCTGGAGGACATCATGTTCGGTGAAGTTGAGGGGCAGCAAGAAAAGAGGAACGTCCTAAAGGAGATGGACCGACACCGGGGCAGCAACAACGGGCTCCGGCACAGGAACAATTGTGAGGTGGCACGGGACCGGGCAGCGCTTCATTCTGTTTTGCATCGGGTCGGAACCAACTCAATAGAACCTAATAGATCACCAGGCGCCTCTGGGTGGATTCAAACCTACATTCTTTCTGTTAGCAGCCAAACAGAGGGACTCCACCAGGATGGCGCTAATGTTCCATTTGAAAAGAAAAGAGCAAGTGTCGGCAGGGAAATGGAAAAACTGAGACTCATACATTTAGTAGAGAATGTTAAATGGTACACTACTCTGGGAAATGATTGAATGGTAAACTCAAAAACTTAAACATGATTATCACATAACCCTGCAATTCTGCCCCTTAGTGAAAACTTCTGTCCACACACAAAACAATGTACATAGGAACCTTGTTTGTAATAGTAAAAAAAGTGAAGCAATTTAGATTTTCATCAAGTTGTGAGTGATAAATAAAATGGGATATATTATTCAGTCACATTAAAACCAAAAAACTCACTGCCATTGGGACAGGGTAGAACTGCCACTGTGGGTTTCCGAGACTGTAATTGTTTACAGGAGTAGAAAGCCCCATCTTTCTTCTGCAGAGTGACTGGTGATTTGAACTGCTGACCTTGAAGCAAGAAGCCCAGTGCAGATCCACTACACCAACAGGACCCCAATTCAGTCATATTACTCAGCCATAAAAGGGAATGAAGTACTAACACAGGTTGTAGTGTGGATTTTTTGCTATTAGTCCATCAATTCCTAGAGTCTTTTGTCAGCACCTTTAGTGTAGCTTAGACTTCTTCCTTCAGCACTATCAGTTCTCGAGCATATGCTACTTCTTGACAACGTTGTGTGCCAAACAATTCTTTTTGGTACAGTGACTCTGTGTATTCCTTCCACCTTTGGTGCTGTGCAGTATTTTGCCCACAGAATCCTTCAGTACTCCAGCTCAAGGTGCGAATGCCTACCTTAGTTCCTTCGGCTTGAGATAGACTGAATGCGTTTATATCCCTTTTGCATATTTCATTATAATAACCTTATTCTTACAGCCACCCTTTGAAACCTTCTCTTTAGCTTTCATTTCATTAATTCATCAGATCTGTTTTAACTAGTCCACATTGAAGAGCAAATTTCAGAGCCTCCTGTGAAATGATTTTTTTTCTTTCTTGTCTTTTTCATGACTTTGATTTCTTCTTGATGTGTTTCTTCATGTATTTCGTGATTTCTTCTCGATGTCATTCCTTAACTTGCCTGGTGTTTGATCATTAGTGTGCAATATGTCAGATCTATTCTTGAGATGGTCTCTCAGTTCAAATGGGCTATAATCAAGACCATCCTTTGGTTTTTGTGGCCATTGCTTGGTTGTTTCCAGCTTTGAGTCAAGCTTGCAGCTTGAACTTGAATGGATGGCATGCTGGAGTGTTCATGCATCTGTGCCAAGGAATTTGGAGGACAGCAACCTGCCCGACAGACTGAAAGAGAGAGAATTTGTGCCCCTTCCAAAGAGAGGTGATGTAGTAGAATGTGGAAATTATCAAGTGGTATCATTAATAGAACACACAGAAAAGAGTTTGGGGGAAAATAATTTTAAAATAGGTGTAGAAGCACAAGGAGCTGCCAGGAACTCGAGCTGGGTTTGGGAGAGGACATGGAATGAAGAATATCATTGCGGACATCAGCTGGAACTTGGCTGAAAGCAGAGGATATCAAGAAAGACATCTATCCATCTTTTATTGACCATGTAAAGGCACTCAGCTGAGTGGATCATAACAAACTATGGATGCATGGGAAATCATGGAAATTCTAGAACATTTAATTGTGCTCATGTGGCACCTGTACATAGACCAAGAGGCAGTTGTTTAAACTGAGCAAGGGAATGCTGCATAGTTTAAAATCAAGAAAGCTGTGCATTTGCATTGAATCTTTTCAACATACTTATCCAATCTGCAGGCTAAACTAATAATCAGAGAAGCTGGACTATAGAAAGAGCAAAGTACCATGAGGATTGGTAGAAGGTTCGTTAACAACCTATCATAAGCAGATGACACAACTGTACTTGCTAGAGGCCAAGAGGACTTGACACACTCACTGATGATGATCATAGGCTAAAGCCTTCAGAATGGATTACACCTCAACATATAGTGGGGCGGAATTCCCCACAGCAGGGTTAATAAGCAAAATCATGATAAACAGCGAAAAGATTGACGTTAAGAATTTAATGTTCCTTGGATCCACAGTCAATTCCAAAGGGATCTTTGCAGCAGATCTGCCCAATGCAATACAAATCAAATGCATTGACTTGGGCACGTCAACTGCAAAGATCTTTTTAAAGTGTTCAAAAGCAAGAACATGACTTTAAGGACTGAAGTATGCCTGACCGAAACCGTGGTATTTTCAATCAGTTCGCAGGTATGTCCAAGCGGGACAATTAAGAAGGAAAACCAGGCCCCAGAAGAATTTATTTCAAAGGACTGCATTGAATCTGCAGCTCCGAGAGAGAGGGACACGTCTGATCGGAGCACACGGGAGCAGATGACGGGGGAGGAGGAGAGAGTGGAGCACATCCTGGTCCACCAGGCCTTGACGACGATGTTCCTGAGTGGAAGAAGGAAAACCCAAGCAGCACCGATGTGTTTGTCTAACAGTGTTGGTGAAGAACGCTGGACATCCCATGGCCTGCCCCAAGAACGAGTCAATCTCTCTTGGAAGAACAATAGCCAGAACGCTTTCGAAACTCTGTCTCCTGCACTTGGGGCAATTTTTCGGAGGGACTCGTCCCTTACATCATGCTTGCTAAAATAGTGGACAGGGAAAGAGAAGACAACCTCAGAGGGATGGATCGATACAGCGGCTGCAGCAACAGACTCGAGTGCAGCAATGGTTGTGAGGAAGATGCAGGACTGGCGTGTTCTGTTCTGTTGTCTGCAAGGTCGCTGTGAGATGGAGCCAACGGGAGGGCATCGAAGAACAAGAGCTTGCACGGACCTTGAAAACACACCAAGCTAAAGAAGCCAGGCACAAAGGGCCACAGATTGTATAAGTTTGTGTGTGTGACGTACACAAAATAGGCAAATCGTAGAGACAGGAAACAGGTCGGTGGTCTCCAGGTGAAGGGAGGCAAGGGCCATGGGGAGGGACTGGACAGCTAGGAAAAGGGCTTGGGGGAGCTGATGAAACTGTTCAGGAAGTAGACAGTGGGGATGGTTCCATAACATTCTGAATGTGGCAAATGCCATGGAAAGGACACTGGAATGGTTACAATGGTGAATTCATAGTATGTAAAATATTTTAAAAAAAGAGGCTGAAATATCACCTTTATTCCTGCAAGATATCAGAGGACTTTGTTTGGCATGAGAATGAAAAAAAATTGTGATATGTGGCCCCGATTTGGTAGATGTCCCCCATGTAGCCCCAGGAGAGGCAGGAGCGCAGGAAGGGGAAAGGCACCTGCTGACAGGTTGCCTACCAGCAGGAAGAGGGACACTGCTTAGTCAATGCCCACCGCCACCAAGTCAAGTCTTCCCCAGAGCTACCTTCTGTGTAACCGAGTCAAACTCTGCGTAGATTGCCAGGTCTTTCTGCTGCGGCACTGTGGGGGTATTCTAGCTACTATCTTCTAGATGAGTAGCCCTATACACATTTTGGGGGGAGTAAACCAACCACCACTCAAACAAACTCACTGCCTTTGAGTAAATCCCAATTCCTATCGACCAGAGGGTTGAACAGCCCCTAGAGTTTCTGAGGCTACAAATCTTTTGTTTGTTTGTGACAAATGGGTTTGTCACTAACGACTGCAAATCCATTTCTAATTTCCTTTTCCTCCTCTTTTTCTTTGGAAGCCATTCAGATCATTATTTAGATTTGTTTTTGTTGTTTTGGGGTGTCATCAGAATCCATGCTGACCCATTGCGACCCTGTGCACAACAGAAAGAAACACGGCCTGGTCCTGCACCGTCCCCGAGATTGTGCTCCAGCCCATGGGTGCAGCCACTGTGTCAAGCCATCTCCTGGAGGGCCTACCGGGTTTTTTTGCTGCCCCTCCACTTTACTCAGCATGACGTCATTCTCCAGAGACTGGTCCTTCCTGACAACATGTCCAAAGTACATGTGACAAAGTCTCGCCATTCTTGCCTCTAAGGAACACTCTAAACATACTTCTTCCAAGACAGATTGGCTTGTCCTTTGAGCACTCCACGGTGCTTTCAATATTCGACTGCAGCACTGTGATTCAAATGCTTTCATTCTTCTTTGATTTTGCTTATTCAAGGTCCAACTTCCACACACATAGAAGGCCAGGGAAAAAGATCATGTCTGAGGTCAGGCACACCTTAGTCCTCAAAAGTAACATCCTGGCTTTTCAATACTCTAAAGAGGTCTTATGCAACAGATTTACTTAAAGCTATACATCTTTTGATCTCTTGACTTCTGCTTTGTCTCCCTTCACCCACTTTTCTGTTATCCGTCCCCCAGGGAGGGGTTATATGTAGATCATTGTGGTTGGTTCCCCCTCTCTCCCCCACCTTCCCCTTACCCTTCTGGTATCACTACTCTCATTATTGGTCCTGAGGGGTTTACCTGTCCTGGATTCCCTATGTTGCCAGCTCTTATCTGTACCCGTGTACATGCTCCATTCCAGCCAGAGAGTGGGGGGTGGGGAGGAATTATTGAAGAACTAGAGGAACATTTGGGTTTCATTGGTGCTACACTGCACTCTGACTGACTCGTCTCTTCCTTGTAACCCTTCTGTTAGGGGATGTCCAGTTGTCTACAGATGGGCTTTGGGTCTCCACTCTGCACTCCCCCTCATTCACATAGATATGATTTTTTGTTCTGGGTCTTTGATGCCTGCTACCTGATCCCACTGACACCTCATGATCACGCAGGCTGGTGTGCTTCTTCCATGTGCACTTTGTTGTTTCTCAGCTAGATGACTGCCAATCACCAATTTCTTTTTTCAATCGCCAATTTTTATAAATGCATCTTGATTGCAAGATTCATCAATTTCTGACTGATGTCATTGGTAGAATCCTTCAATTTCTTCATCACTGACTTTTGTGGTTGGTGCATACATTTGAATAATAGTTCCTAACATGGACAGCATTGTACTTCATGATGGATTTTGCAATATCTTTTTTGACAATGAGTGCCAAGTCATTCCTCTTAATGGTGTTATTATTCCCAGCAATGGAAATTATATGTACATATGTAAGGACATAAAGACAAGTGTATTTATATGTAAACACAGCAAGGAAGCAGGTAGACATTGGGCCTCTACTTAAATCGTAACTCAATAAAATTGAGTCTTGGTCAGGGGCTTAGGTGGAGAGCAAATGTTTTGAGAATGATGAGGGCAATGAATGTACAAATATGCTTTACAGAATTGATGTATATATGGATTGTAATAAGAGTTGTATGAGCCCCTAATAAAATGATTTTTAAAAATTGAGTTCTTGTTTTAATAATGGGGCAATATATGATACTCACTTTCCCAACACGATCGCTGAAGACAAAATGGGTGCATAAGCAAAGGCTGTGAAGAAAGCTGATGGTGCCCGGCTACCAAAAGATATAGCATCTGGGGTCTTAAAGGCTTAAAGACAAACAAGCTGCCATCTAGCTGAGAAGCATCCAAGCCCACATGGAAGAAGCACACCAGTCTGTCTGACCACAGGTGTAGAAGGGATCAGTTATCAGGCATCAAAGAACTGAAAATCATATCAGTGGGTGCCCGCTTTACTGACACAACCACTGAAGACAAACGTGTGC
>NW_022111369.1:53887575-53898230 GCF_000313985.2 Echinops telfairi
TGTATTTCTCATTGTTGTTACATCGCACCCTGACTGGCTCATCTCCTCCCCGAGACCCCTCTGCAAGGGGATCTCCAGTGGCCTACTAATGGGCTTTGTCCACGATTCCTTATTCGAACTTAAGTAAAACGATTTCTCCATAGTAATTTCTTTTGTAATATTTTTAGTTTGCTGTCTGTTGTTGTTATAGCTTTTCTGTCCCTAGAATTCCTTTAACTATTTTTGGTTAAAGTGGTCGTGTCTTTATCAATCCGCTGCTTTTCCATATCTTCAAATAGTCGTATAGCTCCCTCATCGTTGAGGGATACTTTTGCTGGATTTGGTTTCTTGGTAGGCAATTTTTTCCTTTCAGAATTTTGAATATATGATTTCTTTGCCTTCTTGCCTGAATGGTTTCTGTAGGAAATCTGAACTTATCCTGATCATCTGGCCTTTATATGTAAGTGTTTCTTTTTCCCTGCTGCTCTCAGGACTGTTTCCGTTTGTTTAACATTAGAAAGCCTGCTTATTATATGTTGAGGTGATTTACTTTTAGGGTCAATTCTGTTTGAAGGTTAATGAACTTCCTACATAGTTATTTTAAGTCTGTTATGATGTTAGAAAAGTTCTCCCTTAATAGTTCTGACTGTTTTCTCAGTAGTTACTATTTCTGTTTTCGGTTCTGGGGCATTTATCAGGCATGTTCTTCCTTTTGGTTGTGTCCCATCATCTTCTTCGATTACCTTCAGGTTTGGGGGTGTTTTGGGCCGTTTTTACAATGGTCTTCTTGTACTTTGTTCTTGAGATTCATTTCCAAGATCACTGATTCTTGATTCCAGTGTTCCTATCTTGCTGTTTCATTCTTTCGCTATGTTGTACAGTTGTAATATTTTGGTGTTTGCTTTTGTTTTTCTGCTTGGAATTGTATTATTTTAAACTTCTCACTCATTGTGTCAGCGTGTTCCTTCAGGGCACTCCCTGGTCCCTGAATTTTGGCTTCTGCTTCTTCTCTACCTATGCCTTTTCCCCCTCCAGTCGCTGAAGGTAACTGGGACCATCACGTGTCCGTCTTGGAAAGGCTGGTAGTCCTCTGCTCCTCCAGGCCCACCTGTGTGGAGTGTAGTTAGTGGTGCTGTTTCTCCTGATGCTGCAGTTGTGCGGAGAGCGACTGCTGCTTCTGAGACATAGCGCTATTATTAGTTGATGTGTTTTTAATGTTTGATTCTGAATACAGGGCTTTCCCCATACACCTGCTTCAGAAACTGGGTCGCCAAGGGTAGCCAGGCAATCCCCCCAGCCCAGCCTCAATGGGGACTGAAGTCAGCAAACAATAAAATATGGGCCCCCTCAAAGCCCTGGTTCTGAGGTTGGGCCACAAGCTTCCAGGAGGTACCCTAGAATTAACTAGTGTGTTAAAGGAGAGAAGTGACTAATTAGATTAGCGTTCACCAAAACCATGTCCTGCGGGGCCTATAGGCCAGTGTTGGTCCTAATTGGTATTGGGGCCTGGGCTTTGGGGCAGGCAGGTCTTTACATTCTGGGCGCAAGGAGAAACGCTCACCACCACAGAGCTGACCGTCTCCCTTGGTACGTGCCCTCTTGATTTCATACCCCCTTGCTGATGGACTGGCCTCCAGGGAAATTCTGCTCCTAGAGCCAAACCCAAAGAGCTCCAGGCAGATGCTGGGGGGACACTTCACTGCAAACTCGTCTCCCCAATCTGGCTGGCGTACAATGAGCCAGTCGAGGCCCTCCCAGGCCCAGGGCTCAGAGACTATGTGTCCTGGCCAAGGCCCCACTCAGCCTCTCCGGGATTAGGGGGAGTGGAGCTGAGCAGCCGAGGGCGGGGGAGAGGGCTCTTTATGTCAGTTTCTACCTGGGGCACATCTGGCAACTGTTAGCTTTGCTCAGAGGGAGGGGTGGTCTTGAAGTCAGGCTTCTACATTGTTTCTGCAACTCCAAAAGCTTTTCTTGTGCGAGGGGGCAACAGCGACTCCAGCAGGTCTTTCTATAGCCACGCACAAATTGTGTGTGCTGCGTACAGACGCCGCTTAGCTAAGAACACCCCTCTATTTCCCAAGAAGAGATGCCCTGGGGTCACGGTGGATTAGGCATTGGAGTGTTAACCCCAAAGCCGGCACTTTAAGCTCCACCAGCTAAGCCATGGGCTAAGAAGAGGCTGTCTGCTCTGCAAGAGTGACAGTGCCAGAACACGATGGAGGGCAGCGGTTCTCCACCTGTGGGTCGCGACCCTTTTGGGGGGGGGGCGAATGACCCTTTCACAGGGGTCGACCAATTCATCACAGTAGCCAAATGACAGTGATGAAGTTGCAACGGAAATAATGTTATGGTTGGGGGTCACCACCACATGAGGAACTGTGTGAAAGGGTCGCGGCCTGAGGAAGGGTGAGAACCGCTGTTGTAGGGTCCTACTGTGTGGGTCAGAATCACTCGGCGGACTGGATTCCATCCACAAAAAAGACTGATCTGGTGTGAAATCTGTCCCTTCAGGAGGGAAAAGAGAAAGGGCGAGAGGTCCGTAGAACTCCCTACATACAGGAGGAAACCTCAGGAGGCGAGGTGACCTTGTCCTCCCGAAGCACAGAACCAGAAAGAGACTTGCAGAAAACCAAAGCTGGTTCTTGCAACAGTTCGCACCTTTTCCTTGTTTTCCTGGGTAGTCTGAAGAACAGCCGGCACTTGACCTTGTATTACAAAATATCTGGGACGCTTTCATTCATTCCTTCTGTCGCCCACAAGCATTTAAGATCTCAGCCACTACTGCTCCAAGTAGGATCAAGGATCTACATAAACCCTCTCCCTGGGGGATGGACAATAGAAAAGTGGGTGAAGGGCGACGTCGGACAGTATAAGACATGACAAAATAACAATAATTTATAAATTATCAAGGGTTTGTGAGGGAGAGGGGGCTGGGGGAGGGAGGGGAAAATGAAGAGCTGCTAACAGGGGCTCAAGGGGAAAGCAAATGTTTTGAGAATGATGGCAACAAATGTACAAATGTGCTTGACACAATGGATGGGTGTATGGATTGTGATAAGAGTTGTATGAGCCCCAATAAAATGATTTTTTTGTTTAAAAAAAAAAGAACACTCTCTTTGTGGACTATGTTGTGCCAAGTTGACGTTGGAGGCCCCTGAGACTATGGTCCTGAGTTCCCAGACTGAAGGGATCCATTCATGACCTTGAGATGTTTGAAGGCATGTCTGACCTCTCATGGCAATAGGGAAGCCACAGGAGGTCAGTGATGGTCCCCCTGAGCCGTTTCACATCACCGTGAAAAGTGAAGAGCTGGCTGGTGTCTTGCTACCATTGCTAAACACTTTGATCAATGATTCTACAGAAGAATCCTGATCGTAGGTGGGAAAGTGCAGCACAGAATTCCATATTCTCATGGCCTCAATGCTTTCTAGAGTCATAGAGGCTGGATAATTGCTCTAAGATAGCTTTTAAACAAAAAAAAAAATCCTCTGGGAAATCTTTTTAAAACATTAGCTTGGCCCATCTAGTGAAAACATGCCGTCCTCAAACAGGACATTCTTTTTAAGAACAACCTATACAAAGTCAAATTGGTAACAACTCAAAAGGTGAGATAGAAACCTTGGGGGCAGTGAGGTCAGGTCAAGAGGAAGGGAGGGGTGGGGCCAACCGAGAATGGTCACACAACTTGAAGAACGTAACCCAGGTCGGTGACTTGTACAGGGAGAAGGGGTTGAATTGGTGTATGTTCTCGATGACAACAACAAATAAGTAAACTATTTGTAAAATCCATCTATGTAAAGTACTTGATGTATTTCATTCAGTATCTAATTGACATGCCCCCAAATCACAGCAAACTCACTGCCATTGAGTCGATTGGCTGATAGCTATAGGCCAACCATCACTGTCCTCTCTTACTGAACGGGCAGCCTCTCAGGTGAGCTGGCGTTGTTCCCATGCACAAGGGGAGAGAGATGCAAGAAGAAATGCCCACTGAAGGCATATCTTGACTGGGCATTCGACGAGTCGGACCTTTATCCTTGACGGCTGGGAAATGATGCTGAATGCTTTTTGCTACTGTTTCTTAGGCTCAAAAAGGCTCCTTCTACCAATGCAAGGGGTGGCACCCACAGTAAGACCTTGACTGGAAGGTTGGAAGTTCAAGTAGTCAGAGGCATCTCAGAAGATGAGTCTGGAGATCTGCTTCCGAAAGGGCAGTCTCAGAGACTCTACCAAGCAGTTCCACTCTGGACATGTGGGGGCACCATGAGTCAGCCTCTACTCAACGGCAACCAACAGCAATGGCTTGAGAACTCTGAGAATCAATTGGGTTTCTAGAATTTCCCTTTCCAGGAAGAGCATCTTAGGAAAATGGGAGACTAGGGGGTCTCTCCAGAAGCTGACTCGGCAGAGCACTGGATCCTGAGAAAGAGTCAAATGGCCATGATTGAATTGGGATGGTGATACAGATGACGAGACTGGTGGAGACCATACTGTGTCCCCTGCTGCCACCAGAGTTTGGATTAAAAACTTCTGAAAAGGGAGAGGAAAAATCCTGTAAAACAAAGCTGTCCTGGCACTATGTTATCATAATACCCGAAGCTCAAATGTCTTGACCCAGTACCCCCCTAGCAAGGTCATTGGAGAAACAATTGGGCTTCAGTGACACGTCTTACCAGCCTCAGAATGACTAAGGCCTATTTAAACCCCATGGTCAGTCAATCATTAACGAAGATTTTGGACAAACAAAGTACAGCATGCCAAGAAATGAGTGGCTAAAAATTAGCTCCAGAAAGGTCATCATTCTTGCACATGTAGGGTTTGCTGTTTGCAGGGGGGTGGGGTGGGGCAGTATTGGAGCCCAGAAGAGTTGCCTGCAGTTAAACCGTGCTGAGAGAGCCAGTGTCTCTATGAAGATTTTAGTGGGGACCCTGGTCGGAGCTCACAGTCCTCTGGTGGATGCAGGCCACCATCACCTTTGAGACCCTGCATCCCTGTCCCGTGGAGGGTGTTTACCCAGGGAGAGTAGGGATGGCCCTGGAGGTACTTACAGGGGTTGTATGACCCAGAAAGGAAGGCTGGAAGTTTCCAGAGGCTGACGTCTGGACCTGTAAAAGGAAGGGTCAAGAAGCCCTCAGAGCTTTGGACAGCAAGATCAGGGTGGGCAGGCATTCCTTGGGACCAGAAAAGACACAGAGGGGCTACCCACTAGGGGGAGCTCTCAGATACAATCGATGGGTGAGACAATCCCTCGGCTTCTCTAGCTTAGATAGCTTGGGGCTCTCTTTGAAAGAACTCCAAGCCCTAAGGAGGAAAGACTTAAGGTTCTCGCTCCACTTGATGGTTTGCTCCCAAAGTCCTTGTTACAGGGACCAAATTCCTTCCTTTATCAGTTAACACAGAACAAAGATTGAACTTTTCTTTGAGCTTTCTTTTCTTCTCCTCTGTGGCAGCCACGTTGAACTTCTGTTAGGTCCTTGAATTGTGCCTTGTCATAGAATGAGTTAACCACTCCCCCCACCCACCCCCACCCGCCAATATGTGTCAGCTTGGCTGGGCCACGACTCTTAGTGGCGGGGCAGTTATGCAATGATGTTACCATCCTCTGTGAGATGACCTGATGTGATCAGCAATGAGGTTTAAGAGGATTAGGGTAAGATGTCACACCCTTACTCCGGTCACAGCTCTGATGCACTGTAAATGGAGTTCTCCCAGGGTGTGGCCTGTGTTCCATTCTGTCTTACAATAGATAAAAAGAGAGAGATGTAAAGAGGGGCAGGCCCCAGCACCAAGAAAGAAGACCACGGGTCTTTATGCTGAGAACCTCCTAGACCCAATTAATGTCAAGACACAGATCCCCAAGGACAAGGGGCCCACAGACGCAGACAGGAAACAAGAACCTTCCTCCAAAGCCAGCACGGAAGGTGTGAAAGTCTTCCCCTGGAGGAGTGGTTCTCAACCTTCCTCATGCCGCGACCCTTTCATGTGGTGGTGACCCCCAATCATAAAATTATTTTCATTGCTACTTCATCACTGTCATTTTGCTACTGTGATGAATCAGGTGACCCTGTGAAAGGGTTGTTCGACCCCCGAAGGGGTCGTGACCCACAGGTTGAAAACCGGCACCCTAGAGCCAGAGTTCTGAATTCAGAGCACAATGAGTCCGAATCACCTCCATGGCAGTGGACATGGGCTTTGTATTTTAAATAACAAACACAAGTGGATGGCTTCAACAACCACCACCACAAATCATCCATTCATAGTGTTCTTGTACAGGGTTTCCAAGACTGTACAAATCTGGGGTTGTGATGAGTTGTCAGAGCCCCCAATACACTGATCTTTTAATCATAAATAAATCAAGAGTGTCCGTTTTCAAGGGAGAAGATACCTTCATCGTTCTCCCTGGAGTAGCAGTCCAATGCTTACCCCACAGCGCCACCAGGGTGAAAGCTCAACTTGACTGTCATCCAGACACCCCTGTGGCGCAGTGCTTAATTAAACACTGAGCTGTGATCCACAAGGTCTGACCGTTTACAACTACCCACCCGTCTGCAGGAAAACGACGAGTTAGTCTCGGAAACCAACAGGGCAGTTCTAGCCGGTGCTCCAGCGTCGCCAAGGCGGCCAAAGCTGTACCAAATAACTCCAGCAGCATGTCCGGCTGGATACCGCTTGATCCTGCTCTTTGACCTGCTCACCTACTGAACTCCTATCTAGCCTGTTCATCTCTGCTCAGACGCTACTTCCGCCCAGAAGCCTGTCGTACTTAGACGCTGAACTCCCGCTGCAGCCAAGGTGGACAGCCCTCCAACATCACAGCACCAAGGAGCATGAAAGAGGGAAAGCGGAGCAAGAAAAAGTTTGAACCCCGTCAAGCCTAGCAGCTTCAATTCGTAATTGAAGCAAAATATGTTGTCCCAGCTGCTCTGTGGACATTTCCTGAGTCTCATCTGACATTTAAACCCAATCTCACTTTTGTCCTTGGGAGCTCAGGTGAGATAACCATGTCATGTTAGATAATATCACTTGCCTTCCCTTTGGAATCCAGTGCACTGATGCCCTTGAATCTGGAGCTGATAAACCTGTAAGAGTGATAATCTATATCCACATCCCATACATGTCGGACTGCAAAGGCATTTTTGACTTTGTGGTTTTAAACAAGTTATGGGTAATAATGTGAAGAATGGGAATTCTTGAACATTTCATTGTGCTTAACCTATTCATAGAAGCAGAGGCAATCATGCAGAGAGAAGGAAAGGATGCTATGTGTTCAAAATCAGGAAAGGTGTGCATCAGGGTTGGAGGAAGGCTCCTTAACCTTCAATATACAGCGTGGTAGTTACATAATCTGGTGTCAACTTGAGGCTTTAAGAGTGAAGGGTGGGGTTTAGCCTGTCAAACAGGTCACAGTTTGATTACATTTTGGAGGTGTTAGAGAGATAAATAGCTCACTCAAGGTAACAGTCTCTGCTTCACATTCCTGTTAACAAGCCACATGGAGCTACGCAGATGGAGCCAGAGCCCCGGAGCTGGAGGAGCCACGTGGAGACCCATGCCAGCGCTGAGGTTTCCACCGCCACTGGATCCACAAGATTTCCCACCCACTGGCCCATGATCTCCTGCATTCGGCATCATTGCATGTGTTGTGTGAGTCCAAAGAAGAGGAATTTAGATTGATATTGGACATATGGGCTAATATTAGACTTAAGGACTTGATCTGGACTAGGTTGGGATGTTTTCTTAATATACAATTACTCTTTGATATAAAGCTCTCTCTTACACACGAGTATCAATGAATTTGTTTCTCGAGTCAACCCGGACTAATACAGATGACACAACCCAGCTCATTGAAAGCCAAGAGGATTTATAGCACTTAACTGACAAAGAGCAAAGACCACAGCCTTCAATGTGGAGTATGGCTCCACAGAAAGGGAACAAAAATCCTCCCACTGGACTAGTAAGCAACATCACCATGAACGGAGGCGAGAATGAGGTGGTCAAGGATTGCATTTTACTCGGATCCACAATCAATGGTCGTGGAGGCAGCAGCCACAATACCAAATGACGTCATTTCTTTGGGCACTTGTGCTGCAAAAGACCTGTTAAAGGGCAAAGGTAGCCCTAAGGTGCCATCTGTCCTCAGCCATGGTATTTTCTTTTGCCTCAGATGCACATGGAAGGTGGACAATGATGAATATGGGAGACCGAGGAGTGGATGCATTTGAATGCTGGCGTTGGGGAAGAGTATTGCGTATCATAGACTGCCAGAAGAATGCACTAATCTGTCTGGGAAGAAGTACAGCTAGAGGTTCCTCAGAACCAACAAGGGCCAATACCTTTTCGCCCGTACTTCGGACCTGCCATTCAGAGGGACCCATCCCTAGAGGACACAATAGATCAGCGGTTCTCAACCTGTGGGTCGCAAACCCTTTGGGGGTCAAATGACCCTTTCACAGGGGTTGCCGATTCATAACAGTAGCAAAATTATAGTTATGAAGTAGCAAGGCAAATAATTTTATGGTTGAGGGCCACCGCAACATGAGGAACTGTATTAGAGGACTGCCGCATCAGAAAAGCTGAGAATCACTGCCATAGAGGCTCGGTGAGAATGAAAAAGGGGGGTGGGGGGAGCTGGCCCCAATCACAACTACATGGATGGCTGCCCCTCCCCCCAGAAGAATTTTTCAGAGGACAGCACTGAAGCTACAGCTCAGGGAGAGGGACATGTCATGAAGGGGGAGGAAGAGAGAGTGGAGCACATACTGGCCCACCAAGCCTTGAGAACAATATCCATGCTCAGAGCAGTCAATGCACAGGGAGGACCATAGGGCTGGCCACACTATGAAATACATCTCTCACTGACCCATAGCCCTACAGGGGATAACACTGGAGACAGTGTGGGAACTGAGCCTGATTTGACCCCACCACACCGAGGCAAAACACTAAGGGTGTGCAACAGAAAAGCAAGGGGCTCAGAGCAAGGAAGTCCAGAGGGAGTACCAAAAACAGACTTTGGGGCCAGGGTGTGGCACCCCATCAGACTTGACCAGAAAACACTCCTAAAGGTCATCAAACAGACCTTGAACTATTTACAGGCTTTGTCATTTTGTTGTTTTGTTTGCTTTTGTCGCTTTGTCTTGTTCTGTCTTGGGTTTTTGTGCAGATTATTATCTCTGCAGGTCTATCTAGATAAGATAGGCTGGATAAACAATTTAGAGGAGAAAACAACAGGGCAGGGGGAAGTGGGAAAAAGGAAGTGGTGTTAACCACCCCAGGGACAAGGAGGGTGTAAGAGGCCTGGTAGGGGCTGATCAAGGAAAATGCAACTGAGAGGAATTCCTGAAACCCAAAAGAAGGCTGAGCATGAGAGTGGGACAAAAGGAAAGCAAAAGAAAATAAAGGAAAGAACAAGGAGGCAAACGGAATTTATAGAAGTTTAAAGACAGGCATGTACATATGTAACTACATTTATGAAGATGGGGAAACACATCTATGTGCATATATTTATTGGCTTAGTATTAAGGTAGCAGATAGACATTACGCCTCCACTCAAGTACTTCCTCAATGCAATAACACTTTGTTCTGTTAAACTGGCATTCCATGATGCTCACCTTCCCAACATGATTACTGAAGACAAATGGGTGCATAAGCAAATGTGGTGAAGAAAGCTGATGGTGCCCAGCTATCAAAAGATATAGTGCCTGGGGTCTTAAAGAAATGGAGGTAAACAAGGGCCATCTAGCTCAGAAGCAACAAAGCCCACATGGAAGAAGCACACCAGCCTGTGTGATCACAAGGTGTTGAAGGGATCAGGTATTACGTTTCAAAGAACAAAAAATCATATCATTGTGAATGAGGGGGAGTGCAGAGTGGATACCCAAAGCCCATCTGTAGGCAACTGGACATCCCTTTACAGAAGGGTCTCGGGGAGGAGATGAGCCAGTCAGGGTGCAGTGTACCAACAATGAAACATATAATTTTCCTCTAGTTCTTAAATGCTCCCCACCCCACCCCCCACTATCATAATCCCAATTCTACTTTACAAATCTGGCTACACTGACACAGATAGGAGCTGGAAACAGGGAAACCAGGACAGATGATCCCTTCAAGACCAGTGGTGAAAGTGGTAATACCGGGAAGGTGGAGGGAGGGTGGGGTAGAAAGGGGGAACCGATTACAAGGATCTACATATAACCTCCTCCCTGGGGGATGAAAAACAAAAAAGTGGGCGAAGGGAGACGTCGGACAGTGTAAGATATGACAAAATAATAATTTATAAAGTATCAAGGGTTCATGAGGGAGGGGAGCGGGGAGGGAGGAGAAAAAATGAGCTAATACCAAGGGCTCAAGTGGAAAGCAAATGTTTTGAGAATGAGGGCAACAAATGTATAAATGTGCTTGACACAATGGATGTATGTATGGATTGTGGTAGTTGTACAAGCCCCCAATAAAGTGATTTAAAAAAAAGAGAGAATGAGAAAGGAGAGCAAGGAGATGGTGTGACAGACTGAAAATGGGATCCAACAGGGATGGTACAGAATGTCGCGGTGTCTGGTCCTGCTGTACGTCAGAACTGACCCAAAGGCACCCAAGGACACACCCCTCAGGAGAAGGAAAACCAGAACAATGCGTTCCGACTGTTCTGCTCAGCGGCCACCCACTCCTTTTCTTTCTTTTTT
>NW_022111369.1:53898770-53925931 GCF_000313985.2 Echinops telfairi
GTACATGGTACAGATAGGAACTGAAAATACAGGGAATCCTTTTCTTTCAACTCTATAATGTGCTTCCAGTCTATTTTCAGGATTAAAAAAACAATGGGGCACCTATTCTTGTGGAGAATCCGAAAGGAATAGTTGACCTTTTAAGGATAATTCAGACTTCCCATCATCACCTTTGGGACAGCCTTGCAGATGGAATTCCTTACGCTTCCATCCGTCCTACTGGAAGCTACTGCTCAAGTTTTGCTGGCTGAGTGTCATGTCCAGTTATTCAGTACCTGTCCTGGAGGACAATGGTTGCTTAGGACGAAACACACTGAAAGCTACCAAAAAAAGAAATGCCTGTTTTAAAAGCTTGCCTTCTCTTTCTTTGTTTTGAGCCGTGACATTGGGCCTTGGAAGGGGTGCTTACCCACTAAGCAAGGGTTTGCTTGTTTCCTTACTAGTCTGTTGGAAACAGTTTCATATGGGTTTCTAAGTAAGCCCATGCCTACCATGTTTCCTGGGCACTGTGTGTGTGTGTGTGTGGTGGGCGGGCGCTGGAAAGAGACTTTGATACTGTATGGAGGGGCTACTGATGAGGCTTGGGAGAAAGACAAAGCTGGTCACACTTATAAGAGACTCTGATGGGAGGGGGGATGTGGAGGGGGTGTGTAAAAATGTTCACTACAGATTGGTACAGTAAGCACAAGGGAAGAGTGGTGGTGTTGGAAGAAAAGGTGTTATTTGGAAGGCAGTGCCTAACGAACCACATAATCAGAGCACTTGTAGCCCATGTCTCCACTGGGCCGACTAGTTACCCAAATCTGTGTTCTAGGTGAACCCAAGTCCACAAGCACACAACTCGTTTGTTTCGGTGATGAGGTCTGGCACCTAGCAGAAGCGCACCACGTGAACTGCATGGCAATTTTTTTTCCTAATGTGCTGCCCTAACAGCACGCGACCCTAGAACTTAAGAGCATGTCCATACACCCTTTAGTATGTTTCTGAACAGGAGGGAACCAGCACATCTCGTTGCCTTAAAAACACTGCCCGATGATGTGTCGTCTTGGAAAGCCTTCCTGGCCCATTCTGCTTCTAAAAAGAGCCTTTATGTTTCTAAGAGGAAGCAGGAAGTTAAAATGCCGAGGAATGCTGCCTGAGAGCCCTCGCTCAGGCTGGAGACGAGGCAGGTGGAGTTGGCACCGTCCTCACTGGCCAAGGCAAGTTTTAGAAGCCATTCTGGTGAGACCCTACCAATTTCTTCCTTTAAAGTCGTTGCTTGGCTGGGGGATATGGTTTGCTTCAAGTTGGGGTGATCGTTCAGAGAAAAAGGGAAACGATTTGCTGACTGTGCTATGCTCCGTGGACAGGAGAAACCGGCAGCTCAGGTGGGTTTCAGAGGGAGTGACCAACGTCACCGCCATCCAGCACTTCCCCAAGACCATCAAGGCCACACCACTACCTCCGCCCAGCGTCGAGGAGAGCAGCCCCCAGGTACATGAGATGCACCCAATCGGGATGCTGAACAGGGGTGGGATCTGAACGGAAAGGTTTATCGAGAGTGCAATTTATCATTCCAACGAGGTACCCAAGTACCCAATCCCCAGTGGCGATTCCCAAGACCTAGCGGTCACTGGTCAGATTCTACTACTAAATACACTGGGTCAGTCCTCTCCATTCTGGGTCTCCTCGTGTGGTTAGAAAAGAAAATGAACACAGGAAAACTTAAAATAGGGTCTTGACCAGACTTCATGATCTGAGACAGGTGGGACCCTCATCCCCCACCTCTCCAAGACTCAGGCCCTTGGAAACCCCGTAAGCTTAAAATGAAACCCACTCTCTGAGATCACCATTCAGCCAAACACTAGGCAGACAGCAGGGAGCACTGGACTTCTTGGTGCGACCAACCACATGAGTACAGAGCAGGAAGCAGAACGGATGGAAAGGAGCCCAGGGAGGGAGGGGGAGGGCGTTGTTCCGGAGGGGCTGCAAGCCACCTCAAAGACACTTAATGGGCTTCACAAGAAATATGCCCTGTAAACATCCACCCAAACCCAAAGGAGGACAAAAACGAGGCCTCGCGAATGCTTTAAAGAATGCTTTATTGACTACATCCTAAGAATGCGCTGTAGATGGAGGCAAGGCCAAAATGAACGTAAAAGCTCTTCCAACACAAAGCATGTAAAAGATAAGAACTATGAGCTTGTTGGAAAACAGAACACGACAACTTGTCTTGATTTAAAGTTTGTTCTTAACCCTAAAAAAAAACAAAGGTTCACATTTCAAGTTATGAACTTACCTCCGTAGTGTGTATGTGAAATGGTCCTGAATCAATAGGAGCAGGCAGAACCAAGTGGGAGGCTCACCGATCGACACGTAACTGGCTATGTCCCCGACATCGTTTGTCTCTAAGGTAGATGCCATGTTACTTCTGAGTCACCCCCCACCCCCACCTATTTCTCCTTTTTTTTTTGGCAAAGAGTTGACAAGCACATGTAAAATACAGTAAGCAGAGCGGGCTGGGCTCTCGTGTCTGTGGTCAGCCCCCTGGGAGGGCGGGTCTGCATGCATTCTGTTGGGTGACTCATTCCAACTCAGCTGAGCGTAGAGGCAGCGCCTGGAGACATAGCACGTGATTGCTTTACGTTGAAGAATGAGGGCAAGGAATGTTTAAAGGCACTCAATACATCTTATAAAACAGTTACATAAATATTGCTTATATATATACTTATATATATATATATAAAAATTTATCCCACCCCAAGATGGGCGGGCGGGGTGGGAGTGGTAAGACATTTGGGTATCTCTTAATTTAAATTGTAAAACAAAACTAAAATATTGGCTAAGGGCATGACCCTCTTAGTGATCCACAAATAAGAATTGCAGCCATCAGCCCTCCCAAAACAAAAAGACGGGTGATCTCAGACATCAAACACAGTTGTAGTCACTGCCTACTGCACAACTCATTTCCTTGACAGAGCCTTTAAAATAAACAAAAAGAGGTTGCGTTTCTGAAAGTAGATGGCCACTTTTAACGTGTTACTGTATTTTACGTTCACGTCGCTGAACACAAGCCTCTAAAACAGGCTTCGACACACTGCTGCACATTGACTTCCTAATAAAACAAAGCTTTTTTTTAATCTTTAAAAAAAAAAGACAGCAAAGAAAATGGTTTCATGATATTTGTGTTGAACTACAGGCTTTGAACGCCCTTAACAGAAAAACAAAAAATGCAGCATGGGAAAGGTATTTACAAACGACCCTTCACCTCCTCCCTTTGGGCGGCACACCTGTCAGGTGCACATCAACAGAGACCAGCCCGGCTCAGAGAGACATAATGTTGCCAGCAGCAGGAAGGCCCAGAGACATAACTGCTTAGGCAACTATCAGCCCAACGTTCTGGTTCTGCCAACAAGTCTTTTTTCTGGGGGGAGATCTTGAATACAACATACATTCACTGTCCCTACAACTCATATTTTAGAAACAACATATAGGCAAAGTCTCCTCCTATCAGACCATGAAATAGCTTAGCAGAGTCGTCAGGTGGCAGCTAGTCAAGCCCTGTGCTTACACGCACGCTGCTATTGACAGCAGCACACGTAGCAGAGAATTCCTCGCTAACCGAAAAACACAATGAAACAAAAACCCGAAACAAAATGAAACAAAAACCCGCAACACCCCAACCAAAACCCCAGGAATAAGTATCAAAGTCATCGCTTTTTTTCTGTTATCAGACTATTTCAACCTTCCTAGGCTTGTCAAACATCAGAGTTGGCTCAAGGGGTGACGGAGGACAAGCTGCAAGGACAAACAGCAGGGGGCCCAGGGGAGTGGTGGCAGGCAAGGGTCTTCCAGTGTTTGAACTCAGAGGATCTGACAAGTCTTTTTCTTCCCATCTTGACGTAAGGAGAGATTGAGTGTTGACGTTTTTTAAAACAAAAAGAACCACTGTGAACAACCAGTGCCCAGTGGTTACCCCCATCCACCCTTAATGCCAGCAGAAATGCAGTTTCAGACTCCTTTTCAAAATTGCACTTTCCAGTATAACTTTTAAAATAACTCTCTATGTAGTTGTTTTAAAGCACTATTGGTTTACATCTTTAAATATGGAATGTATTTCGCAAGAGTAGTTCCCTAGCTCCTCAAGTGTGCTTTTTCATATAAAGTTGATATATTATCCAAGGTACTACAAAATAGAAATCTCTGGAGTGCAGAAGTTTAAGAAAATAACCTTCATACTGAAAATATATCCTCGAAACAATAGCAAACTTCTATATAAACCTACTACAGTCTACAAACTTTTTTTTTAAAGAGATGGTATTTAAGGCACAAACCACGCAAGTCTCTTAGAAATGTATGAACACAGGCCTGCTACTTTTCAAACGGTCTTTAAAAACAAAAACCAAAAAGAAAAAAGCAAAAACTTCATGTATATAAAACATCTATCTCAGTAGGACATCTGATCACATTCTTCACTTTCAGCAGGTTTCGGCGGCGTGCTGATCCAGCAGGCTCTTCTATCTTTCTTCATAAATAGTAAAGCATTCCTTCAGTGGTGGCTTGTCCTCGCCCTGGGCACCAGGCTCAGTATGTCTGGTAGACGTCGTGAATGGGAACCTGAATCGCAGCAGCGGGAAAAGCCTGAGGTATGTAGCCCGCGTAGCCTCCGTAGACGGCCGCGGTGGCCGCCGCGTTCTTCTGTAGTGTGGCGATGGTGGCTGTGGCCGGGGCAGCAGCAAATGGGACATAACTGGCACCGTAGATCCCGGCCGTGGGAATTCTCTGGACGTTTGGGGCCACCGTGTACACTGGAGTTATGGGGCGGCCCTGAAGCGAGAAAGAGAGAGATGAAGGTTCCTTAGTGAATGCATGTTCATCAGGCACATTAACCATCCTTCCACAAGGTACGGCGCTAACAGCACAAACACCGGCTTCTGATGGGCGAGCAGGCAGCCGGCTGTGCCGTCGGCGGCTGCTTCAGGACAGCCTCGGATCAGACTGCTATAAGGCGTGGGGCTTTCCCCACTGGCTTGTGTTTTGTAAGTGGGTGGCCAGCCTGTTCTTGGCAGCCCAGCCCTGGGCCTGGGGGCTATGCCAAAACCTGTTCGGCATCAGAGCGAACTGCAAGCCACCATGAACATGGCTGCATGAGAGGTGTGCTGGCTAGGAGCCGGACCTGAGGGTCTGCATGGAAGGGGAGGGTTTGACCAAGGACCCGAGGTCCCCAACGCAGTAAAGGGTTGTGAGAAATTGTTATCTTCAAGACATTCAACTTAGTTGAATCCAATGATAAGGCCCCTTGATGAAGGTGAGGACTGGGACCGAGGGAGCACTGACAAGCTCTGGAATCTTCTCCCCGGCATTCTGCTCGAGAACCTACTGCTCTGTGGATCTCACAGGGATGGACACAGTCCCTCAACACACAGGTCATGGCAGGAACCAGGACCTGCTTCAAAGTGGGGGGGGTGGGGGGGAGCCAAGTGGGCAGTGCTAACTTAGCGGCACCAGTATGGCCAGTGTTCCTCAGAGGCAAGGAAGGGGAGACTTTGTCTCACGTACTCTGGACATGTCGTCAGGAGAGACCAATCTTGGAGAAGGACCAGTGGAGAGAGGAATCCTCGATGAAATGGATTAACACGGCGGCTCCAACAATGGGCTCACGCCGAGGAACAATTGTGAGATGGCGCAGGCTGGTGCAGGCTCCTGTTCTGTAGTGCCTAGGGTTGCTATGGGTCGCATGTGACTGGATGGCACCTAACAACTGAGAGGGGCAGTGCTGTGAGGCGCTTGCTAATAACATACTTTTTTTTGTTTTTGGGTGGGGACCCGTGTGACTGTTCAAACCATCTCCACTGTTAAGTTTTTAAAGGCCCAAACACCCATTGTCACGGAGTTCATTCCGACCCAGAGCGACCCAAGTAGGCAGGGTCGAGCTGCCTCCGTGGGTTTCTGAGGCTGTAAATCTTGATGGGGGCAGAGAATCTCGTCTTTCTCCCGAGGGTAGAGTGCAGTGTCTAACTCACTCTGCCTCCAGCGCTCCTGATGGAGTAAAGGCCCGATACACGAGTCACTGCGGAAAGTCATAGAAGGAACCCACTCGCTTGCTGGGCCAGAAAGAGGGTCCCACGCGTGGGGGCATGAGAGCGGGGTTTCAGAGGACAAGAAGAGCAGAGGATGGAGAAGTGGCATAATGCTCGGGTGGCCGCCAGGAGCTCTGTGGAAATCCGTGCCGCTTCCTCCCTTCCCCCACACTCAAGGTTCTGTCTTCAGAACAAACATGAGCAGGGGCGGGAAGACTATGGTGGTTCGGCGTTTCCCGTGTCTGCCGAGAAGCAAGTTCAGCGAGCTGCTTTGCGGCACAGGGTATTTTCGGTCAATGACATACATGTAACACACTATCTGGTGCGCCTTGCATGCCACAGAAGATTCTAGAGTAAATGAAGCTTCAAAATACACAGCTCAGTATATCTAAATGGAGAGAGAATCCAGATGGAAATAATTCATTCTTCCAGGACTTGAATGAGCCCTCTTGGAGCTGTTAACTAAGTGGTGGGATTGCTGGTAACAAGGTTAACAGTTCAAAATCACCAGCCACTCCCAGGGACAAAGAAGAGTACCTGCTTCAATGAAGATTATAGCATAGGTTCCCAAACTTACTTGGCCTTCCGCGCCCTTATCAGGAGAAAAAAAATTATTCAGTGGCCCCCTGGCAGTGTGAAACTTTTGTACTATAGCCCATAATCCAGGATAAAGTGTAGGTATCTGCTTCTGCAGCTAGCTACACCCCACCCTGGCATTGTCATTGTGCCCCACCCCCCAGGGGGCAGCATCACTCGCTTTGGGGAACACTGGCCTAAAGACTACTGTCTAACTGTAATCAAAATAACAATGACAGGACTACTCATAACTGAGAGCTTACTGTCTGACAGACACTTGCTTCGATGATATTACTGAATCGGCCGAACCACCAGTGAGGGCAGTACCACGAGGCTATGGAGAGGGTCACACAGGTACAGCGGTGGCAGAGGGTGACACAGCTCCTAAGGAATGGAAGCCTGGTACTGCGTTTCCTACAACACTATGCATCACAGAGCGCATCGGCAGCTGGGACAGCCAGGAGGAGAAGCTGGAAGACAGAAGACATAGGCAACCTTTTCCCGCCTTTGAGATGATTCCAACTCACGGCAGCCCGGCGTGCTACAACGCAGAACTACTCCATGGAGTTTTCTTGACTGTTTACAAAAGTAGACCACCAGGCCCCCCTTCTGTGGCACTGCCAGGTAGATCTGAGCTGTCAACCTTCAGGTTCATCAAAAAACCAAACTCACAACCATCAAGTCGATGCCAAATCATGGCACCCTATTGGACAGGGCAGTACTGCCCCTATGAGCTTTGAGACTCTTTATAGGATCGAAAGTCTAGTCTTGTTCCCATGGAGTGGGGGGAAGAACTGCTGATCTTGCGGTTAGCAGCCCAACCCATGATCATTATGCCACCAGGGGTCTTGGCTAACAGATAAAGACAAATTGTTGGTGCTACTCAAAGACCCCTCCAAGCATAGGAACATATGCAAGTGTGGGACATTATGATACAGGTGTCTGATGACACACAGGGAGGAAATCGCAGGATGGTGGTCTCTGAAAGAACCTTTCTCACATGCTACAGCCCACTACCTGTGCTCAGGTTGCCTGTGCACATAAACTGCCTGGGGCAGGTGGAAGATAAAACAGATACAAAAACATAAAAGAGTTCTGGGTGCTCTAGTTAGTTGCCTTAACCTACCCATATGACTTTAGAAGTATAAATACTAAGTAAAAAAGACACTGTACCCCTACTATCGTACCAGGGACATGCAACTACTACTAATAAATGACTGTCCTAAGCTCTATGCTCTATCCTAATTACAATACCACTCAAGAGACAAAAATCAGGCAGATAAAACCAGGTGCTGCTTGAACCTCTCTCTACCATGGCCAAGGAGCCCGCATGTGCAAAGATGAGGTGCTCAGCTGCTCACTACAAGGTTGGTGGTTTGAACCCCCCAGTGGTCAGCATCCATGATGATCTTCAGCCTTGGAAACTGTACGGGGCAGCTCTCATCTGTCCCGTGGGGTCAGTATGATGGGAAATCAACTCAACAAGGGGGTTAGTTTGGCTTGGGTTTCGACTCCTATGCACTGAGGACATAGGCAGATATAAAGGAGGGGCCTGGATGTGCAGGAGCTTCGGTTGAACCAGGGGGTGAGCATAGGAGAAGGACCAGGTGCCAATCACAGAGGTGATGAGAAGTACAGGAGCGAGGATGCCCGTCTCAGGGGACGAGAGATTCCGAGGACAAGCTGGGACTGGAGAACTGCAGATGAACAGAAGGTGATGAGCAAGAACGGGAAGGGAGCCATAATATAATGGTAAGCCTAGCTTGGGAAGAGATGGATAGCTTGCTTCAAAATGGGATTAAAAGATAATGGATTTTTTCCCACCAAATGTTTAAGCCTCCATGTACACACACAACTAACGATGTGTCTAAGAGGTGGAGATGTAACTGGAAGAGTAAATTATATCCCTGGGCTTTGTACATGGACCTTGAACGATGAGAAGAATCAATGAAAACACCGTCACCACCATCTAGTCAATTACCATATATACTCCAATATAAGCTGGCCCGAATATCAGCCGAGGCACCTAATTTTACCACAAAAACTGCATTTAAAATGTGCTGAAAAACTCGGCTCATACAGTACGATTCTTGCGACTCTATGTGCCACACAGGAGAACTCCGTAGGGTTTTTCTGGCTGTAATGTATGGAGGTAGACTGTCGGGCTTTTCTTCCAAGGTGCCATTGGGTGGGTCTGAACTACTCGTCTTCCAGTTAAACTGAGTACAAACCACTGATACCGCCTAGGTCCCCTATCGTGGCAGACTCTATTCCAACTCCTGGCGGCCCTATAGGACAGAGTAGGACTGCTCTGCAGCATCTCGGAAACTGTCAGTCTTCATGGGCACAAACTGCCTCATCTTCCTCCCAGGGAGCAGTTAGTGGGTTTGAACCCCTGGCCTTGGGGGAACCCACTGTGCCACGAAGGTTCCTGACTATGATCCAGTAGTTATCTATTTTTAAAAGGTGGGTATAATATCACAACACTGTGAACACCTACATGCTGTTTTTGCATATTACTCCCCCACTTTAACACAGTGACTAAAAAATTGAAAAAACAAACTCACTGCTTGGAGTCGTTTCTCACTCATAGCGACCCTATAGGTCAGGGTATATCCATACTGTCCCTGTAGGTTTTGGAGACAGGAACTCTTTCTGGGAGTCGGAAGCCATGCCTTTCCCCGAAGGAGCAACTTGTGGTTTCAAACTGCTGACCTTGGGGTTAGCAACCCAATGCGTAAGCCATTGCATCACAGGGGTCCTAAGGTAGTGGCAATATTGAAGATGTTCTCGCTCTTCTGTCGTGCTCTTATTGTTTTAAAAAGCCCAACACACTTCAGTTCTTGCCGACCTCTGGGCACACACACGTTGCTGAACGCTTAGTGACTAGGCCAAGCAGAGGATGCACCTCATACATCAACGGTGCCACGGGAGGTGGCAGGAGCCTTACCTGGAAAGGTGGTGGCGTTGACACAGTAGGAATGACAGCGGCAGCGGCGGCGGCAGCAGCAGCAGCGGCGGCAGCCGCTGGGTCGGGCTGCACGGCGATTGGGCTGATCATGTGCTCCATGGTATGGATTTTGCCATCCTCCATCATTTTTGGCGCAGGAGCGGCCTGGAACATCGAATACTGGGCTCCGATGGCAGGGATGGCCACTGGGAGAGCAGCGAGAGGGAACACAGCCAAACAAAACCAGGTCAGCCAGCGACCAAGGCCATCGCCTCTCCACGTAATTAAATACTGCGTGTACAAGCCTCGTAACCGGGTGCTACCCACAGCAGGCTTGGAGGAGAGGGAGCATGGGAACTTGCTCTGATTTTTAAGAGGAACCACCTGGGTGTGGAGTCACCCATTAGAGCAGCATGAGAGGGGGGTGGGGTAAGGTGTCCTGGAACAGGGCTGGGGAATGACTGGCCCTTGGATCATGTCTTAAAACCCAAACCAAACTCGCTGTCATCCAGTCGATGCTGACTCGTAGCAGCCCTATAGGACAGGGTAGAACTGTCCCCGTGAGTTTCTGCGACTATCACTTTTTCTGGGAGTAGAAAGCCCCATCTTTTTTCCTGCGGAACGCCGGGGGACTTTGAACTGCTGATCCTGTGGTCGGCCACCAGAGATCTGTGTAAGGCCTGCAGAATCATCAATATCCGCTAATATCATGTGCCTCACCAAATAGATGCAGTTCCAGCCATCGCATTAAAAACCAAAGCTCACTGCCATCGAGCAGATGCTGACTCGAGTGGCCTGGAACAGGGTGCAACCGTCCCTGTGAGTTCCTGAGGCTGCAACTACTCTTTCTTTATGGGTGTAGACAGCTCCTCGGCCGGGGCTTTCAAACCGCAGACCTTGTGGTTAGCAGCCCAAAGGGTAACCATCACTTCACCAGAGCTCATTAGCCATCATGTTAGGGGCGGATTAATCAAATGTTTGACCAAGTACAACAGGCTAATTTTTAAGTCTGGTCAGGGGCATGAGGGTCCATAAGTAGGACAGCGAGCCCGCCTCTTCTCCCTGAGTCCCCCCACTCCACCGGGTTGCATTTTCTCTTTCAGCCCCTTTTGCAGAAACAGGTGCTGCTGAAGGTGCCTCAATGAGAAGGATGGAGGTTTGTGTATACCTTCCAGCTTTTCTCCCCACCTCCAGGCCAGATTTCAAACTTACTGGTACAAAATACAGCATTGAAAATGAAAAAGTGCCCAATTTCCTGATGCCTATGTTTACCAGGGAAGCGGTGGGAGAGGTTTGGGGGCGGAGTTGCCAATTCAAAGATGTCTCCAAGAGGAATGTCCAGAGGATCGATTTCAACCCGAGATTGGAGCAGATAGCAGTCATTCAAAGTCAAAGTCAAAGTCAATGTATGGTAGAGAGAAAGAGCAGGGAAAAAAAGATGATAGTCTCCCGGATTGGGGGGCATTTGCAGTCTAGTGCTTGTGTTGAACAGAGAAGCAAGAAGATGAAATGTAGACCCCCCCAAATTCTTCCAGTTACGTTCTCTCCAAACTGCGGGCAGCGCTCACCTAATCACAACAGACTTGATCTAAGCTAAGAGACAAATGACTATAAACACGGAGCAGCCATTCAATAAAAAATCGCAACTAAAGCTTCTGCTGGCCTTCCTACAAGAAATCCCATGGGTTTTGTGCTGTACACACTTCATGACATGTCCTGCTGTCTTCTCCTAATAGATCCTGGTCGGATGTTCTGGGTGATTAGAACTACCTGCCAAGAGTGGTGGTGTTAGGGACTTTAGCTATAGAGGGTGGTACTAAGTAAACTCTGGATGGTTCTGGCTACCTGCCCATTGGAATTTCTCCCTCAAGGCCCCAGGGCAGGACTTCACCTGGCTAAAGATTGTCCAATAGTATTGTTTTTCCTCTAGTTAAACCTTAAGCCGTAGCAATTTGCCAATCGGAGTCTTTCCCAGCAAATCAAAGTTACGACTCCCGACTCCCATCTCCCGACTGGATTTACAAAAAGGCAGGAATCACATTCCCATTGCTTAGACTGCCAGAGGCGCTGATACTGAAAAGCCAGTTTATGGAGTCACTTTAACAGAAAGAATTCCAGAGGGAGGAAATATTTTTGCTGGATTCTTCTTCAAGGAAGTGGCAGTAAGACGGTGCCTACGAGCCTTAGGAGGCCAATGCAAACCTGTGCTCCAAGTGGCAGGGTCTCTGCCTCGTTTCTATGAGTCGGACTGGACCCGATGACAGCGAGTTTGCATTCTGGAGTTGGAACACCTTTTGAGACTAACTCTTTATGAGCATGGAAAGCCTCACCTTTCTGGCCAGTGGTTTTGAACTGCCAACCTTGTGATTAGCAGCCCAAGTCTTAACCACTCCATCACCAGGGCGTCTATTCTAGCCAAAGAAGTGTGTACCCCTCAACCAGAAGAAGAGCAGGCTAGCTGAGCTTTGAGGCGAGAGTTGGTTCAGAAAGCTCTTCAATCTATCGTTGGGGCAACCAGGAAGATGGGTGGAGGTCTGTAACTCCAACTACCCACTGACCCACTGGTCTGTGTGCTCAGACGTACATGTGAGTGTGTGTGTGTGTGTGTACCCAGTCTGTGCTGGACCCATTCGTGGAGCTCAGTTCTATTCCTGGCACATTTCCTGATTTACATGGGCACCCACGACATAGGAAACTAATTGCGGTGGCCAGGTGGTAGAAGGGCCCACAGCTTCAATCCCGTATCTGCAGCCCTGCAACAGAAATCACGATCCCTCCACTACCTCACTCCCAAGCCTTTTCACTGGCTAATATCACAACTCATGTGATCTGCTCCTTTCCCAACACTGCACAAAGGGCAAGAAGATACATGAGTTAGAAGCAGGCCCAAGTAAGGAAAGGCTGAGGAGCCTTGGTGGGGCAAGTGGTTGCATGCTCGCTGCTAAGGTTCAAAGCCAAGGAGAAACACCTGGCGATCTGCTCCCTTAAAAGATTACAACTTCGAAGTCTGTGGGGGCAGGTCAACTCTGTCACTATGTGTCAGAATCTGTTCTACAGTATCAACAAGGAAAACTGTCTATTCTTCAATCCCCCAACCCCCATCAACCTTGCCTAACTCAGTCACAGAGGAGCAAACCTGACAAAGGGTGGCTCACTAGGTAAACTCCTAGAAAGCTTGACATCCGCATCGTTCGAACTGGACCAATCCTCCTTAAGTTCCAGGTGGACCGTCCAGGTGGTGCCCCTTTACTGTCTAGTCTCTGAAAGCCCATGGCAAGAGGAACCCACGTGCCCAAGGAAGGCTTGGACTGGCTGCAGAGAGAAGGTGGGGGGTTGAGGCTGGACAGATGCACCCTCCTTCTGGTTTATACTGACCTGCACCAGGCTTAATGGCAACGGGATTGACGGCAGAGAGCTCCAAATTTGGTACGAGCTCATATCCTTTTTCTTGCTGCTTTCCTTTCCCTTCATGATATCGGCTATAGATACCACGGCCAGCAGAATATCCCCCGAGGTAAGAACCCCTGGGCCCTGGGGCTCTGTTGCCAGCTGCACCTCGCCCTCGGCCTCTTATGCTGCCTGCTTATAATAACAACACAAAAAATGATGAGCGACCCACAGTGACAGTACAGGAGGCAGAGCTCAACTCAAGGTTCCTGGAGTTTTTTAGTGGTTTGCCTGAGTCCAAGTTGCAGGGGCTACAACTGACCTCCCAGGAGCTGGGGGGAAGGGACCTCATGCGCTCAGTGTGAACGGTGACCTTGGGGGGTGGGGGAGGGTGGCTGTAATTCTAACTTCAGCAGAGGAAAACATTTCAGACTACAGCAGTTAGATGGGAACCCGTGACTCCACCTTCTGCATTTTATGCTGGAGGAAGCACGTCCAGGTGACAGGGACACGACTAAAGGCAGAACCCAGCACCTCTGTATGCTGCTTTCCACTGTGATCCTTCCTGTCAGGACATCCTCCCACCTAGACTCCTAGCCATCTGAGGGCAGAGTAGAACTGTCCCTTGTGGGTTTCTGAGGCTGTACATCTTTTCGGGAGTGGAAAGCCTCTTCTTTTTTCAGAGGAGCTGCTGGTGGGTTAGAACTGCTCAACTTGAGGTCAGCGGCCCAACTCCAAACCCCCTAGGCCACGAGGGCTCCATCACCCTACCCTAGCCACTGTTCTTCTCACCAAACAACCACAGACATTGCCCTCCACCTTCGACATTTTAAAGACTTAATTTTCCAAAGCAGGTTTTATAATCAAAAGTACCAAGAGATTTGCAGGCTAGCCCCAAATCAGGTAGGTCCTGGGGAGAGGGAGGAAGGGGTGGTGAAGGGAGGCAAGAAGAGTTTGCATATACCTGGAGGATTTTACCGCTCAGCCTTTAGAAAGGTACGCTGCTCAGTATTTATTTCTCTAAATGCCACCCTTCACAGGTGGGCATTGGAGGGCGCACAGGGGCCCAAGGGAGGACGCTGCTCAGTATTTCTCTAAATGCCACCCCTCACAGGTGGGCATTGGAGGGAGCCCAGGGGCCCAAGGGAGGGGCTTTGGCATGCTTAATGCATGAGCTCAATGCTGTAACATCCCTCGGGCCGCCTGCCTCGGAGAACCTCGCTGGCCCAGGGCCCCACTAACCTTTCACGAAGTACTCCCTGTTGGGCCCGATGAGCGCGTTGTAAGGGTAGCCGTAGTAGGCCAGCGCGTAGGGATCGCAGGAGTACACGTAGCTGGGGGGCTGCACCCCTGCCTCGGCCACGCCGCCTCCGCCGCCGCCCTTGGCTGCCTTCTGGTAGCGGGAGTATTGCTCCTTGTCCACGGGCTTGGCCAGCGTCACCTCCAGGCAAGAGCCCTCCAGCTCGGTGCCATTGAGGTTGTTCATGGCGTGCACGGCGTCCTCGCGGCTGGTGAAGTGCACGAAGGCGTAGTCGCGGATCTTCTTGACGCGCTCCACGCAGCCCGGGTTGAATTGGCCGAAGCTCTTCTTGATGGTGTCCTCGGTGGTCTCGATCATCAGGTTCCGCACGTAAAGGATCTTCACCGTCTCCATCACGTCCTCGTCCACGTCGATCTCGGGCTCGGCCCAGTCCACGGCGATCTGGTGGCCCCAGAGCTGGATGCGGCCCGGCATGAGCTTGCGGCGCGCCATGGCCGCAGCGCGGTGGCTCTCGTACTCCACGAAGGCGAAGCCGCGGTTCTTCATCTTGTCCGCCGCGCTGGCGTAGACGATCACGTCGAGCACGCCCTCGGTGACCTTGGCGATCTCCTCCAGGATCTCCTCGCGCTTCTTCATCTTGGGGATGCCGCCGATGAAGAGCCGGCAGTTGTCCACGCTGCAGCACACGCCGAGCAGGCGGCCCGGGCGGATCTCGTAGTTGTTGAGCTCGCGCACGGCGCGCTTGGCTTCGTGCTTGTGGCAGTACATGACGAAGGCGTAGCCGCGGTTCTTGCCGTCGAAGTCCATCATGAGGCGCAGCTCGTAGATGCGGCCCACGGTCTCGAACACGGGCACCAGCTCGTCCTCGTACACGTCGCGCGGGATCTTGCCCACGAAGACCTCGCAGCCGCGCTGCGGGTGCGGCCCGTCCCAGCCGGGCGGCGGGCCGCCGTACTTGCGCTGCCCGTTCTCCTGCACCATGCTGTAGCCCGTGCGCTCCATCAGCGCCAGCAGCGCCGCCTCGTTGGGCGCACCCGCCACGCCCTCGGGCACCTTGGCCGGGGACACGGCGGCCGAGTCGCTCATGGCTGCTGCGGCGTCCTCTGCGGTCATAATGTCAAAGGCATCCAGGGCTCGCGGACACCTGCGGGAGACAGAAGGGAAGGCGGCGGTGAGCGGTGGGGCACACGGGCGACGCGCCATCCCGGGGTGGAAAGGAGAAATGCGGCGCAGGCCGGCTCTGCAAGTGCAGCTGCTGCGAAAGAATCGCTTTGCTTTGCAGGAAAAACTGACTGGACGTGACGCCGACGGAAAGAGGTGGGGAAATCGGTGCGCCGGTACTTCCGCTTCGCCAGTCACCACTCTGCAGCTGGGAAGCTGCTGCAAGCCACGGGAACCCGGCGCCTTCATTCCTGCACCATGAACTTGGATGAATGCCTTTCTGGCCCCCTTTATTTCTGGGGCAAAGGCACCACTTTCTTTGTCTTTCTTTTTCAAGACTGCCTTTTTCATTAGAAGAATGCACGTAGGGACGACTTTTAATAGAAACTCGGCAATGTGCTGAGATCAGAGCAATTCACTCACACACACAAATGGCAGCTCTAGCAGGTCAGCGAACTTGAGATGGTCGTGTTAATGCTATCCCTCACAATTTAAAAATTTGAGAGCCACGAATATATTTTTACAAACATAATCACCATTATCTGAATAATATCCTTTAGATTTTTTCCCCCAGTTTTACTTCAGAGCCCCTTAGATGTACTAAATGAGCCCCAGTTTGCCGACCCAAGGCAACAGCTATAAAGAAAATATGGGACAACACCTTGTGGAGGATGTAGCGTAGGAACCGGTTCAAGAGCTGGTATGTCTAGCTTTCATGATTTTGTTCAGTTAAAATTCTTGGTATGAACACTAAGATTATCATAGAGTTGGAATCAGCCCACAGAGGAGATTGCCTCCAAGCAGTGAGATTTGAGAAACATTTAACTTCTTGGCTAAACCACATTCTTAAACTTCAGAGGACCCAGCAGCATCTGTGTTTATCTCACTCAATCTTAACTAACCTTGGCCTGTGGTAAACAGTATTGTGGTTCCCAATTTGCCCATGGGCTTGGAGAGGTGAAACCATTCCCACAAGAATCAGTCCACTCTAGAGCTTGATTCTCAGGCATCCCGCTTCAGATTCCATGTTCCTTCAGTCTTTGGTGATGATGGAAATGGTCATCTGAGCTGTCTAATACTGTGGCTACTGAACACCTCAAACGTGGTCTAGAACGCCAAGGGACTTTTTTTTTTTTAAACTTTTATCCAACAGGGATCTAAGTAGCAACACGCCTGGTAGCTATGGAGTGGGCAGTGCAGGCCTAAAGGCTTCTACCTGCACACATCTGGCACAGAACTCTCTGGAAATGATTCCAAATCATACCATTATCAGCAAGAACTACTTTATACACTCTGCTTTTTAATGAAAGGTTTTGGCTGGTCTTTTAAAAAGAGTGGAATAGATTTCATTTTGAGGGGGCAAGGCTATAAATAAAGTCAAGTAAATATTAAGGAAAAAATTTAAATGTCAACAGGAAACTTGTCCAAATTCTTTGGGCCGAGATAACAATTAAATGTTCATCTTCACCCCGCACCCCTTAGGTTGTGTTCTTGGTTTTGTGTGGTGAGGTAGGTGGCTGGGTGAAGGTGGAACCAGGCGTTTTGCAAATTTACACTCACCTTTTATACGCATTCAAGGTTCTTTTAATTCTTGGTTAAAAACCTCATGACTTAAAAAAAAAAAACAAACCTCATGACTGTAAGTGATTAAGATGTCACCATTTAACACAGAACCCAGGACAGCTTTCACTTAAAAATATTTTACATGAGGACTTGAGTACAAGCCTACTAAAGAAAATTTCTAGGATAATTAAGGTGAAATGGAACATCTGAAGGAAAACAAAACCATAGCGATGCAAAAGAAATCTGAGATACACAGGCCACAGGGATACTGGCAAACACAGTCCCTGTGGTTGGTGCACTTCAATATAAAGAAGCAGGGATGGTCAGACTTCCTCTCATGTGCTTCGGACATGTGAGGCGGGGACCAGTCCCTGGAAAGGGGCATCATGCTTGGGGATGTGGAAGGGCAGTGAAAAGAGGAAGACCTGGCCCAGTGAGTGCAACGATGGGCTCACGGGCGTGACAACAGGTGTGAGGCTGGCACAGGGCCAGGTGGTTGGGGTCTGTCGCACACAGGGTCTGTACCCGTTGGAACTGATTCAACAGCACCTAACAATACACACACAAAAGCTGTGCGGGTTTAGCGCCGAGCTTGTGGACTCGAGTCACAATGCACGGTTTTGTGGGAATCACAGCTCCAGCACGACCTAGTTGTGCCGTCGAAAGCAGGGTACTTAGCTGCCCCGTGTCTGTTTCCCCCAATCTAAAATGGGGGCAACGATGCTGGTATGAATCTCCTTGAGTTGTTGAGAGGATTAAGAAAGCCACCCCGTGGTATCTGCAGGGGGCTGGTTCCAGGACCAAAATCTTCAAATGCTTGAGTCCATTATAGAAGATGGCATAGTATTTGCATATAGCTTACACATAGCTTCCTGTATACTTTAAGCCATTTCTCAATTACTTCTAATGCCCAATGGAATATGCATGCTATGTAAATAACACCTTGCTCCCTCTTCACCTTGGAGGGATGGTTGGGACTACTGTCATGGCTTTCAGGAGCCTTTTCTAAATGAGAATTTTCGGACCACAGTTGGGGTTGGTCGGACTGGTGGATGTGGAACGTGTGTAGGCAGAGGGCCAACGGGACAAACAAAAGCACTTTGCACTGAGCCTAGGATGTTGCCATGCTCAAGAAATGCCAGGAATTGTGATTTCTTTTTTCCTTCCCATGTAAATGTCTAGTGAAAACTTCAGACCAGTTATTTCCATTTAAAAGACACCTTTCGAGGCCAACTTTCTCAGTTCTTTAAAAAACATCTGTTTGATGTGTCTTCCTCTTTTTATTTTCTTGCTCTTCAAAATGGCAAAAACTGATATAAAAACAGATCCAGTCATTTTTTTCCTGCTAGTAAAATTTGAAAACAATACATTAGCTCCATTATCAGATTTGAACAAGAAGATCCAGCCCCCTTTTCAAGTAGAAGCGAAGGATAGAGTCTTACAAGGATCATTTGTACAAGCAAACAGGGCTTTCTATCTGTGACCTGGAAAGGAGCCCACAGAAAGCTCAAGGTTTCATACATCGTACTAAATAAAACATTGACTACTGTCCAAATGACTGAAGCTTACTGAATGTTCTGCTTTGAAATCTGAAATTAACTCAGTTTTCGTAATTGTGCTTTGAAGATACAATTTTATACAGTGTCCGGCTATGAGAGTCATTCCCATTTCCAAATAATTCCATTTCATCAAAAATTCTGTTTGCTTTCTGTGTTAGGGTTCTCTAGAGAAACAAAACCAGGACACTTATGATTCTATATAGATAGATAGATACAACATAAGAAATAAACAGCTAATTAGTCCACAGAGCAGTACAAATGGCTCAGTTCAACTCAGTTCCGTGAGGCAGTTAATACACTAGCTGTCCTTCAACTCACAAGGACTGCTTGGTATAAGTCAAGGAAGCAGACAGACGAGTCTTCTGTAGAGCATACAAGCAGTCCGGCCACAGGCAGCAAACAGCAGGGCTGGTCACCAAAGTTCAGCCAGATGACAGGGTCCGACAGTCCCCAGCTCAAGTGATACATACACCAGCAGTGTGGCGAAGCAGGTATCAGAGAACCTCAAACTATAGTGACACGGTCCACGAGTTGGGTGTCCCACAGGTAGTGTAGCTTGCAAGTTGAGGCAGAGAACTAGCACACTGGGCCGATCATGAGAGAGCACAAGACAGAAAGGCAAGGCTCGCTGAGCCATTTATCTCTTTGCCCTTCAATTAAACTGCAACCTTATTGACCCCACTTGTTTATTGGCCAGGTTGGCACAATAATCCTAACCATCACCACTTTCAAACTGAAAATCACTCTTAGAAAGATTTCCAAATAGCTATCACTTATTATTTTTTTTACAAGAAAAATGCCGCTCCGCCCCAAAGCTTTCATCATCAGGACACAATGAATCAAGCTACTGGATCTTTTTTCTTTGGCCAGTGAGGAGTTTAGGTGTTACATTTTTCGCTTTAATTTTACTAAGTCTAGAAGACATTTATGAGCCCTGGTATAGTGGATTATACATTGGGCTGCTAACTGCATCAGTTCAAAACCACTGGCTCCTCTGGGAGAAAGATGAGGCTTTCTGCTCTCATAAAGAGTCCAGTTTTTCATAGGCCATTACATCACACTTCCATTTTCACCTAATTTTGGCAATAATTTTATTTTACTCGTGTCCCCTGTGCTATAGATTTAGCCATTTACATTGTTCATCTTATTGCTTACATGTTCTTTGGAGAGAGCTCCACAAATTTTCAGCTAAGACCTGAAAACACACACACACACACACACACACACACACACACACACACACACATCATACTCTGTATCTTGCATCTGTTCAAGTATGCTAACTATCTTTTACATGAGACACTCACGACACGGCTGGAAAAGAGCTGCCTCCCGAGGACAAGGGTTAGGACTGCCTTTTGCTGCTGTGGCACAGCTCAAGCTTGGAAGAGACCGCTGCACACCTCCGTTAATAGGAATGTGTAAAGTATGCATTTAGAAAAAAATGGAAGTCCTCAACAATAAAACAGAACCCACAGAAATTGATGTCCCATGCATTAACCAAACGCAAACCAAACTCACTGGCACTGAGTTGATTCGGATTCACAGTGACCATCTCCGGAGAGAGTACATGTGCCCTTTGTGGTTTCTGAGGCTGAATCTTTACAGGAGCAGAGCGCTTCACCCTTGCCCTGCAATGCAATCGGTGGGTCTGAATCACCCATCTTGCAATCAGAGGTCTTGTGCTTAACCTACCTTGCCACTAGACCAGCACCCTATGCATTAGCTAAGGTGACCTGGCATTGACCACTTAAGGCAGGGATGACAAGACTGAAGAGGCACGGTGTCACACTCATCATACATTTCCAGGGCTAGAATAATGTCCAGACACCAACTGGAAAACCAGTTGACAAAACTATTATTCAAATTCAAGCACCTATGAATAAAACATGCCATCAAGACGTATTGATAATCACTGGTGACAACACATGGCCGAGCTGGAAACAAATAAGGATCGACCCTCGGAAAACAGTGGCCTAGGTGACAGAACTGACACAGATCTTCGGAGGGAATTTTGCAAGAACAATGGTATATTTATTTCAAAGACCATTTTCCAAAAGCATAAATCGCCAGCATGTTCTTTAGCAGCAAGGTTGCTCAGATTTTGCCTCGCAGATTTTGGATATGTTATCGGGGGACCAGTCCCTGAAGGACATCATGCTTGGGAAATTAGAGGGTCCCCAAGACAGAGAAAGACCCTCCATGAGAAGGACGGACAGCGTGCCCATCACACTGGGCTCAAGCACCACACTTGAGACTGGCGCAGGCCCGGGCTGTTTTGGTTCGGCTGTGCACAGGGTTGGTCTGAGTCGACAGCAACCGGGGGGCACCACCAACGGCACAGTGGGTACCCGACAGTCTTCCTTAGAATCCAAACTGTATCTGTGAGCAAACCACGGCCATCTAATCCTTTCTGACTCATGGAGATCCTGCATAACAGAATGCCCTATCTTTCCGGAAACCGAGGGTCCCCTCTTTCTTCCTGCTGAGAGCCTAGTGAGTTAGAACAACTTACTTTCTGGTTAGCAGCCAAGGTTTCCCCATAACCCACAAATTCAAAGTCCCTGCCAGCGAGTCGATTCGGACTTAAAGAAACTCCATAGGACAGAGTAGCACTACCCCTGTGGGTTTGAGATTAAATCTGGGGCTGTAAACCTTGCGGAAGTAGAAAGCCTCATCTTTTCTCCCTCAGAGAAGTTGGTGGTTTTGAACTGCCGACCTTGCCGTTACTGACCCCCATAACGCTTCCCCATAGCTGGTCCCAAAATGATTCTGCTCATAGGGCGGTGAGGAGTAAAATGAAATCACATAGCACCAAGCGCTCAAGAACAGACAGCAATGTAAACCATCCGAACTGAACGTAAGGAGAGAATCTTGGACCAGCTGTAAGACTCAAACATTTGCAGGAAATCAGGCAAGAGGTCAACCCAGCCTGCTTTAAACTGCTCCATTTGATAAGCTTGGGAGTCCTGGTGGAGATTAGTGTACTAGAATCTCCTAGATTCCATTCACCCTAGGTAAGGCAGTGGGAGTCTACTGGTGATGTGGTTTGGCCTGTTTCTCACCTAAACCTTGGCCATCTCAGTAGGCAGGAATTCTTCCAGAAAGAGCCTGAAGAGACTTGTTGCATTGGATACAAAAGGTCCCCTCACCCCTGTGAGAAGCCAAATCCCCTGATGCAGGGCCCTCCCAATACAGCCATCCACACACACAAACAAACATAAGCAAGGGGCGTGAGGGGAGAGAGAAGGACTACACTAGTCTTTGCAGAAGGCAGGAACCTTTAAACACACAAAGCTATGGTTAACAATCTACTGGGCACAAATCATTTATTCACAGCTTGGAATATATAAAACAAGCAGAGAGATACACACTCTGAAAAGTTCACAGAAACATTCCAGTATCTTTTCACTCTATGTTCCCCCCTAAAATTTTGAGGTTTCCTCAGACTTTGAAATAAAGTGATCAGCGTGAAAGCTATCAGCCTGGATTTTTTTCCCCATTTTCAGTTGCATTCGAGAAAAGTTATAGGTTAAAACGTTTCTGAGTTCCCTTGGATCAGAAACGGCTGAGTCCACTCCGACTCGCTGAACCACACACGGGTTCCGGTGCTGTCAATCTGCGGACAGCCTTGCCTTTCTCCTGTGGAGCAGCTGGTGGCTTTGAACAGCAGACCTCGACGTACCCGACAACACCACAGGGGGCGAGTTCAAAACTATTTAGATGGCCAGGTGACCTTCAGTTCCCAGCGTCTGGGTGCGTCTGTGCATGTGTGCACACGGGAGATGAACACGCCACGTGGAATCCCTGGATGCGTACTATTTGCTGACCATCTGACGAACTGCATTTTGAAGATGTAGGGGGTGGGGGAGGCTTTCACACTCATGGAAAATCCCGTTGCATCTGGCCTACAGAGACTCATGGTGACCCCACAGGGGAGAGGGTCCGTTCCGACGGGTAGCGACCCTCTCTGCACAACAGAACGGAAGCACCAGTGGTCCTGCGCCATCCTCACAATTTCCAAAACCGTCCATCTTCACGGGGCAGACTGCCACACCTTTCTCCAGCAGCACACGGGCTGGGTCCAACCTCTGACGACTTTGTGGTTGGCGACCGACATTTCACCCCTACACCACCGGGGCTCTGTGGCATCTTCTGCGGTAACCGGAATGTAATCCACCACAGTATTTCTCCACCAGGCCAGTCTGTCTTCTGCTTGCAGTTAAATATCTAGTTTAATGTCCCTTATTGACACCCTAACGCATTTGTCACTTCGCAAATATGACCTGACCCAGAAAGCACCAACATAAAAAGGCCACTGGTGAAGAGCAACAGCTTTGGGGTCAAATCACGAGTTTAAACCACGACTCGGCTTTTCACAAAATCTGCTCTGTGGCCAGCTGTGTCCTCAGTCCAACGGGTCTTCTCACAGCCCCTCCCTGAGAGCCCGGGCTCCGGGCTTAAATGGCAATAAAGACAAGTGCTTGGCCTGGCCGGCACGTGCCACATAAAAAAACCACACTGACCACGGTTAATTAATTAATTTATGTAAATAGGCAAGCTTTTAGAGAGGGACTTAGAATCACCTACTGTATATACTCACATATAAGCCGAGATTTTCAGCACATTTCTGGACACTTTTTGTGGTAAAATTAGGTGCCTCGGCTGATATTCGGGTTGGCTTATATTCGAGTATATATGTTAATGGTTCTAAAACATGGGGTGTGTGTGTGTGTGTGTAGACTTTCCCACAAGTCAGGAAGGAAAAGTCAACACTAACTTCGGGAAGAAGTTTCTTAAGAGTTTATCTTACCTCCCTGGGCCATGCTATCCCCACCCACGAGAGCAAACAGAAGAACACTCCCACCAGCAGGCTGGCACGCTGGCACAGAGGCACCTCCGTCCCCTCTGATTCTGGACGTGTAAAAGGAGACCCATTCTTCACGGAGGTGGCCCGGACAATAATCTGAAGACTGAAGCCAAGACACCTTTTCACCACCTAACTTTATGGCATCTGAAGGCCTGACCGTGAGATGCATCAAATGATTTGGGTCGGGTAAAATCATTATTTTCAACCCGACTTTAAAGGAAGGCCGTGGAGACAGTAGGGTACTGGTGCTCTGTTGTGACTGTTGCGTGCCATCGACTCCGGCCACCCTCTGCACAACAAAGCGAACGCACTCCCTGGTCCTGCGCCATCCTCTCAGTCGGCGGGATGTTTAAGCCCACTGTTCCAGTGCACCTCGCTGACGGGCTTCCTCACTGGCCTTCTATTCTAGCAAGCAGGTGTCCTGCTCCAGCGTCTGGTCCCTCCTGATAGCATGTGCAAAGGCATTTGCGATGAGGCCTCACAGTCCCCACTTCTATGCAGCATTCTGACTGTCTGTTTCTTCTACGACGGCTCTGTTTGTCTTCTGGCGGTCCCGTGGCACATTTAAGACTCCTAGGCCCCGTAACTCAAAGACATCACCCATTCTTCTTCAGCCCTCCTTATCCCTTGTCCCGGCTTCACATATATACGAGGGGACTGAAAAGACCAAGCTTGGCTGGGGCACCTCATCCCCAGTGTGTTGTCTGTCTTTGCTTTTAACACTTTAAAGAAGCGATCTTCTGTGCAGATTGGTTTGCTCCATGCAGTAGACCTCATTTGAGTTCCTGCTGGCTATTCCCCTGGGTGCAGATTGTGGATTCAGGTAAATCCCAGACAACTTCAATCTCTCTTGTATTGATTGTGGTGGCACTCTGCTCTGGTGGTGAGGACTGCTGTGTCTTTGATCAGGTCAGACCTGTGGAGCCCTGCTGGTGCTGTGGTTAAGAGCTCACTTGCTGACTGCAGTTCCCGCCCACCTGCCATTCTGCAGCAGAGAGAGGCAGCAGTCTGCCGTCAAGATGTACAGCCTTGGAAACACGACGGGCAGTTCTACGCAGTCTGATAGGGTCACTGCTGAGGTGGACTCAATCCTGTGGCTATAGGCTTAGCCTTCTTGCTTTGGGGCCCATTTCTGGCTCATCGGAGATGAGTACATCTACACTGCATCTTCAACTCTGTTGACGCTGGGACCAATTCTGTTATGGCAAAGTACAGCCTTCAATGAATTACTGTGTTTGATATACAGACGAAAAAAAGCCAAGAGGCTCCACTTTCTCAGGCATTTCTATCAACAGAGCGCAGAAGCATTTTGCTGTGCGTTCCCATCGATACTGACTTTAAACTACAAGGGAGGTAAAACCTCGGCCCAAAGGGGCGGAGTGGGGGGATTTTCTATGGGCTTCTGGCAGCACGCAAATACCTCCCAGGAATCGGTCTTACCCGTTCCCTTTAAACAATCATTTTGCTTCTTAACAGAGCAGGCTGATAAAATATTGCCAGGGAAAAGAAATCTGTAAGTTCAGCATATATATTCTTTGGACCCAGAGAACATTATGCTGAGTGAAATAAACCAACCACAAAAGGCGAGTTGGTGTGTGAGCCCCCTACGACACTCGATCTTAGCCCAAAGGCTGAGAGCCGATGGCCCCACGGCTATCAGGATAAAAACCAAGACAAAGGCTGGCATCCAAAAGGCACAGACCTGGGAGGTCTCCAAGACGGTGGGGGGATGAAGCGGCAGGCTAGGAGGTTGGCAGGTGTGGACAATAGGCGGAGGGAGGGTCCACTTCCTTGAGAGGGAAAAGAGAAACCAGGCAAGTGGGTGGGAAGGAATAGGGGGGGCAGGGTGGATGAAGACTTTGAACTGTTGAATGTAGAGTTGGCGGTCTGCGATAGAACCCCTCCCCGACCTAACTCACAAAACACAAATCATTTAGGAAACAAAACAGCAGGAGGAGGGACTGCTAGTTTTCCGCGGTATCTCTGCTCCTTTGACCTGTACCTCGGAGGAATCTAACAAGGACGAGAAGACTAGCTGGCCGTCCCGGAGAGGTGAAGGCGAAGGAGGCGCAGCCATGGGGGACCACTAGCACGCAGGGCCTTGCCCTGTGCACCATTCTCTCACCGCAGGATCTCTGGGCGCCACAGCCCTCTGTGAACTTGCAACTTCTGGCAGGGTGTCACGGAGCCGGACAGTAGCTGGTCCTGCCCCAGGCCCGGGATCGGACCTGGGGGACCATAGAGATTTCAACCACTGACTTAGGGCAAGTAGATTTCTTCCTAATGCCATTGTTGTCTGGGAAATGCCACCCCCATCTGTCTGGCATCTCGGCAACATGCATCCCCGCCCCCTCCGCCCCCCCACAGATGGGTGTCGGCTGCACTTGGGTGTGTGGGGCCAGAAATTGAACCTGGGTCCCCAGCATGGAAGGAAAGAATTGTCCGACTGCATCCCCACTGCCCGCAGAGGGGCTTTAATGACAACAACCGGCTGCCTTTATCCTGTCCCGACTTGGGGGTGAGGCCAGGTGTGTTAAGAGATAGCTACCATTCTCTATTGGGGGTGAGGCCAGGTGTGTTAAGAGATAGCTACGTGTGTACAGGGCACCTCTGCTATTTTCAGTTTTATATCTATTTATCTACTCTCCATGACAATTGATTTTTGTTTGCCACGCCCCCTCGGGTGAGGAGGAGTTAAAATTATGGGCTTTCTTTAGAGCAGCAAGGGTAGCCCTGGTGATGCACTGGGTTACACACCGGGCTGCCCACCACAAGGTCAGCAGTTTGAAAATTACCAGCTGCTCTTTGGATAAAAGGTGACGATTTGATTCCTGTAAATAGTTCAAATCTCAGAAACCCACAGGGGCAGTTCTCTCGTCCTATACGCAAAGGTTCTTAACCTGTGGATCGAGACCCCTTTGGGGCTCAAACGACCCTTTCACAGGGGTCACCCGATTCATAACAGTAGCAAACTTACAGTTTAAAGTAACAAGGAAAATAATTCTATGGTTGGGAGGTCACCACAACATGAGGAACTGTATGAAAGGGTCGCGGCATGAGGAAGGCCGAGAACCACTATCCTATAGGGTTGCCGAGAACGGGTTGAATGGCAGTGAGTGGAGTTGCTGTTCAGCCAGACTGAAAAGCAAAGCAAAACAAAACAAAACAAAAAACCCAAACAAACTCACTGCCCTTGAGATGGTTCCGACTCACGGTGACCCTGTATAGAGGACAGGGCAGAACTGTCCCCTCTGAGTTTCCAGACAGTAACTCTTCACGGGAGTAAAAGGCCTCATTTTCTCCTGAGGAGCAGCAGGTGGTTTTGAACTGCTGACCTTGCAATTAGCAGCCCAACATGTAACCACGATGCCACTAGAGCGGCCAAGGGACCACATTCAGCGGGTTGGCTGTTTTGATGGCCACAGCCATTTGTTTACATATTGTGTACGGCTGCCTTTGCACTACAGCGGGTACATTCAATAGCCGTGGCACGGATTGTACAGCTCAGCGTCAGAGTGTCTACCACACAGTTGGCACTGCCTGGTCCTGCATCGGAGAGCCCCGGTTCGAGTCCCAGCTCAACAGTGGGGCTGCCTGCCTTTGCCAAATACTTCACTCCTGGGTCCCCATCATCATCCTCAGCTGCACAATGGGCCTGGGGCATGTAATCATCCTCACAGCATTGCTCTAGGGCAGCGGTTCTCAACCTGGGGGTTGCGAGCCCTTGGGGGTGGGGGGTGTCGAGCGACCCTAGCAAAATGATAGTTATGAAGTA
>NW_022111369.1:53926036-53988896 GCF_000313985.2 Echinops telfairi
TGAAGAACTGCATGGAAGAGTCAAAAGGTTGAGAACCACTGCTGTCAGGACTAACTCTGAGATCACACGCCAGGTTCTGAGAACAAAACCAACAGAGAGTGGGTGGGAAAGGGGAATTAAAAGGTAGTGGAATTGCCCCCACGAACTCTCTTCAGCCCCTTCTGGGAGCAAGGTTTTGACAAAAGTTAGTCATCGCTGCCCCTTTTAAAGACGAGGGGCTCGGACAAGGGACATAACTTGCCAAGATCCTGACTTCAAACGCAATGCCATCTGATGACAGACTTCATGCTCTTTCTCCCATGATGCTTTGCTGCTTCCTTACCTTTCTTAGCAATGGGCCGCCCTGCTAGGACAGAGCCCCCAGCTGAGAGAAGGACACGGGTGGAAAGGGGTGGAAATCCTCAAAGGGGAGTCAAGCACCGATCAACAGGAAAGCTATTAGAGTACGACTTCTTCCTGCGATATCCCACCGGCGCACTGCAAATGACTCCTGTCCTAGGCCGGCCCCCTTTGGAGAAGTCAGCCTGCATCCGATACATGTTTGAGTTTCCAAGTCAATTCGTGAAATCATTTCATGGATGTGTTTCAGAACTACAATTCACAGCATCCGCATGTGTAATCCACAGGGGTGGTGGCAGTGCCCAGGGGTGCTGTCTGGTTCCATTCTAACCCAGAGTGACAGCGGGGCCAGATTAGAGCCCGCCCCACCTCCCCATCGAGTTTGCCTGGGAAGAAGCCTTGGTAGCACAGCGGTGATGTGTTCACGAGGCTGCTAACAGCAAGTCAGCAGTTCAAAACCACCAGCAGCTCTTCGGGAGAATGACAGGACTTTCTACTCCCATCAAGTTAGTCTCAGGAACACACAGAGCCAATGCTGCCCTGTCCTGCAGGGCCGCTATGGGCCAGCATCGACTGGACGGCGGATGCCCAGGTCTTTCTAAGTGAGAAGGTAACACTATGCCCAGGCGGTGAGAATGGGCGACACACCCAGGCTCTCGAGCCAGACTTCCTGACTTCATACCCTGGCCCCACCTCGTGGAAACAAGTACTATGACCCGAGCTGTTGACTCTCCCGTTTGACCTTCTGTAAAATGGTGATAGGGCAATACTATAGCTCACAGTACGGAGAGAGTTAGATGAGACAATACATCGGAAGATGTATTGACAAGAGCGAATGCTGCAGATACCTGTCATAATTATTATTACCATCATTACTTCTGCTAGTCACCGCCGTACACACTTTTCCAGGACCTTCCCTGTGTAAGGGAAAAAGACGGGCTTTCAATTCCTGTAAACAGTTAGTCCCAGAAACCCACAGGGGCAGTTCTACCTGGTCCTATAGGGTCACTATGAGTCAGCATCGACTCAATGGCAGTGAATGTGGTTTGCTTTGTAAGAACTGCATTGTCATAGCTTAAAATCACAAATTCTCTGCCTTATAATTGATATACCTTTTAAAAAATGACAAGTTAAAGAATCTGTAGGAGTTCACTCCACAATTTTTTGTGAACTGGAAAGAATTGCTATTTACATGAAAAAGAGCGACAAGACATTGTCCACATGAAATGCATGGTGATACTGCATCTTGATTATGCAAAAAGCAAGTATTGTGCTTTGTTTGTTATGTGTCTAAGCACAGAAGTGGTACTTTCTTCTCATAACCACTTTGTGCAAGGAGTCTTGGTGGCTGAAGGCCAAGTGCTGGGTTGCTAATGGGAAGGCTGACAATATGCATTCACCCAGCCCCCCTGCTTTCATGGGGATTAAAACAGAACAAAACCCACTGCCATCAAGTTGGAGTGGACTCACAGCGATCCTGTAGGACAGAGTCGAAATGCCCCTGTGGACTTTCAAGACGTAACTCTTCACGGGAACCTGCCCATTTTCAGAGGGGAGCAAGGGCTGACCTGTAGGAATCTTGTTGGGAAACCTTACCACGTCCACCCTCCGCCCTCGTGTTGTCCCTTCTGATTTCTTCCTACTGCCCCAAACTTGCCGCACATTTAAGAGGAGCACAATTTAAGTCCCACAAGGATGACAAGCTGCTATTTTGACACAGTATAAGCCAAAGAGTATCAAATTAGTTGGAGAAGAGTTAGAGAAAGAAAAACACTGCTTGAAAAGTATATCAACCTGATGGAGAAGAAGTCAAACAATAGCTTCACCTTTTGATCTTTTGTGCATTAGGGCTCTATGATTTTGTAACGATACTTTTTTTACTTAGCCTCAGGTATCTATGAGTAGGAATTACTGCTTCATGGAGGCGATTATAGTCATTCTGGGGGGTATAGAGTAGCATCTCATTAGGGGTTTGATTTGCATTTCCATAATAAAAAATGATGGTGAGCCCCCCAAAAAAGAAAAGAAAAATTAGAAGTCATAATTTAAGCCTGTCTGGTATTTGGGGTGACTGTCTCTAGGTTAAAATCTTGTTGGCATTACTGTCTGTTGATACAACAAACACAACCCACCCAATCCAAATCAGGTGGGGGTCCTGGGACACGCGGCTTCCGGCAAAGGAGAATTTGCTCTGTGAACCAATTCCCATTAGAAAGTTTTGAAACATTTTGCATGCAATGAGCATATTTTCATTTTAGTTTCTTTGAATTCCTGTCAAAACAGAAGGCTTAGACACTGGGCTTTCCCAAAGATCAACTTCGTGTAGATTTTATGCTGTTACATGAAAGCAATTACATCCCGCCACATTTTGCACAGTCTTGGGTGTTGCTAAGGGGGAGGCCTGTGACACCAGCAATGCACATCACTAACATGGCATAGCGTACCTGAGTCTGTGCTCAATTATTCCCACCTGGCCGTGGGTCAAGGTGTGGTGCAGGAGTATCACAGGCCCCTTTGTGAGAAAGGTGACAAATTGCCTGTCTTGACATACAGTGACGTGGTCAAACATTAGCTTCGCTTTGAGGTGTGACCTTCTGAATCTATTTGGTTAACATTAGTCATTTCTGTTGCAACGACCAAATAAGATCTGCCAGCAAAGGTAAAACCAGACCCTGTTTAAAGTGGTGTTCCTGTCTGTCGTGGACCAGCATGTCAAGGCAGTACTTACAGTGAAACAGCTTTGGGGCAGGAGGGATTGGTTCAACAAGGTATAAATCAAGACTTGTTTGAGTTCAGTGAAAGGTGGGGCTATTTTTCAGGCTGAAAATATTATCTTCAAGCACCACAGCAGAATTTTCAACAGCAGTGAATCTAACGGGCTCTTTGTGAAAAACGAAGAAGGGAATGAACTTCAGTCGTGGGACACAACACAAAGGCAACATGTCTGAAAGTTCAGCTTTGATGGAGAAAAGGCCGATCATTTCTGTTCCTTAGTGCGCACCCTTCCTTGATCTGGCTGTTTCTCTGCTGGTGACATTTGGAATTTGTGATCTGGCTTCTTTTTCAGGGGTGGGGGCGGGGGAAGGATCCTTGGTGGGGTCCTGTGCTTGCTATGTGCTGCTGGAGAAAAATGAGGTTTTCTGCTCTCACACAGAATTACAGTGTCAGAAACCCACAGGGGCAGTTCTACCCTGTCCTATAGGGTTCCTGTGAGTCGAAATGCACTCGATGGCATGAGTATGGGATTTCGGAGAGGGGGGGGGTCCCTTTTGTTGTTTTGTATGTGATGAGAATACAATAGTAGTATCACAAACAGGTGTTTTGTGTCAAGGTGTCCCTGGGTGGTTGGACTACTGACCTGAGGGTTGGTGGTGGCACTGTGGAAGACAGGCTTGTGGTCTGCTTCTGGAAAGGTTCAGCCTTAGAACACCCCTCCTCCACCCCTCCCCAAACTGTCCTTCAACCCCACACACATGGGGTTGCCCTCCTTCCAACCCGACCAACTGCAACTAACATTAAGGTTAATACCCAGGGGTGTATTTCTTCACTCAAGGAAGCGGAGCCCTGAGCTAAATCGTTGGTATGAGAAGCAGCTTGGATCACCCTGGGGTGGCCACTTGGAGCTCCTGTGGTCTATCTGATCAGCTTCTGTTGTTTCTCAGTCATTGGCAAAGGACTCTGTTAGAAAGGGGATTTCCTAAGGAAGGGTTTCTAAACTACAGAGAAGTAAGGTTAATGTTCTATTATAAAGTCACCTGGGGTGTTTTTCAGATTATGCCCACTTCCTCCAGCATGCTTTAAAATATAGTAGAAACTTCAAACAAACCAAAGAATTCCTCACTGCCATCCTGGATAAGCCCTAATGAATAGTAGGTGGGTTACTTGCTGGGCTGCTCACGGAAAGGTCAGCAGTTCAAAACCCATCAGCCACTTCATGGGGGAAAGCGAGGTTTTCTGTAAAGATGCACAGCCTCAGAAGCCCACAGGGGCGGTCTACCCTGCCCGATAGGAGGGATTTGAGAACATTTAAAATCCGAATGTGATGTATTTCCTGACTGCATTACTGTAACTGCAGCATTCCCATGGCAGGACCCCATAGTGCATTAAAGCATCCCCACTGCCCATCCATGAATGAGAGGACATTTGAATAAAGGAATAAATAAATGGATGAATCACAGCGTCCATAGGAAACATGACAGCCACAAAGCTCCAACAGACATCTTATCATCACCAGGAACTATCAACAAATTGTTTCGGAAATTCTCTCCATTTATCTCCCTATGATCTTGTGCCCCTTTTACTCGACCTGCACCTGGAGCCACAAGCAGCTAGTGTCTGAGGGGAGGTCTCATAGCTGAACGCAACTCGCTCGCTGCCACTCAGAGACCCTGGAGGGCAGGGAGAACTGCCCTTGTGGTTTCTTGAGACGGGAGCTCTTTCCCGGGAGCACAAAGCCTCATCTTTGTCCCTTAGAGCAGCTGATGGTTTTGAACTGCGTGCCTTGCTTGCAGTGAGAAGCCCTACCTTTAACGCACTACCCCACCAGGGCTGAGCCACCTTTGATGTGTTTTTAAGCCACTATTTAGAATGGAAAAGTTAAATTCCCTTCTTACTGGTCAGGTAACTCACAGCTTCCATGGTTTGGGTTTTTGGGGTATTTTCTCCCCCTTGAATAATAAACACAACCATTTCGGATCATGGCAAGTGTGCCAGATATGAATGCGAACCTTTCGGGTCTCTTAGCTTCTTTTGCATTTTTAATGTTTGCCTTCCTCCTTTAAATAGTACCACCTGTCTGCCAGTGTGTGGTACTGTGGTGGCTTTGTGTGTGCTGTGATCTGAAAGAGCGTGGCACAGGGTTGCCACAACCTGCGATGTGCAGACGGCACAGGCTTATTAACAGCCCATGATGTGCAGACGGCACAGCCTTACTTGCCGAAAGAGGGGAGGGCCCCAAGCACTGGCTGATGAAGCCTTCGGCGGGGGGACAACTCAATGTAAAGACGAGAGCAACCCTCACAACCGGACCAATAGGCAGCATCTTGGGAAGTGGAGAAAAGGTCGAAGTTGTCAAGGAATTCATCTTGTTTGGATCCGCAATTGATCCTGGAAACAGCCGCGAAAAGCTCAAAGGAAGCATCGTGTTGTAGGGATCTGCTGCACGAGATCGCTTTAAAGATCATTGAAAAGCAAGGGCGTTACTTTGAGGAGGAAAGTGCACCTGATCACGTCAGAGCATTATTTTCCATCGCCTCCGATGCACGTGACCGTGGGACCGTGGGTACGAAGACCAAAGCAGCACTGGTGCCTTGGGAAGGCTGGAGCTGACGAAGGGTGCTTATTCAAAGCACCACGGGCTGCCAAAAGAACAACCAAATCTGTCGTGGAGGAAGGGCGGCCAGAATGCACCTGAGAGTGCAGGATGGCGAGACGCTGTCTCCTGAGATTTGGACATGTCGTCAGGAGAGACCATCGGTGGCAAACGGCATCGTGTTTGGGAAGGCAGAGCAGCCGTGAAGGAGAGGCCGGCCCTCCACCCGATGGCCTTACACGGTGGCTGCAACGGTGGGCTCAAACATAGGAACACTTGTGAGGGAGGCACAGGCCCGGGCAGGGCTGTGCTCTGCCTGGTACATGAACTCGATGGCAACAACAACAACTTGGAATCGTGAAAATAAATAAAATGATCATCCTAACAAGCTGGTATCCCCCATTTCAATGCAGTCGCAGGAGTTAGGTAGATCGTTTAGGCCTCGAGGAAGATAGGGATGTAAGCATGAAGGCAGGTCAAATACTCTCTATTGGGGGTGCATAAGCAAATGTGGCGAAGAAAGCTGATGGTGCCCGGCTATCAAAAGTATAGCGTCTGGGGTCTTAAAGGCTTGAAGGTAATCAAGCGGCCATCCAGCTCAGAAGCAACAAAGCCCACATGGAAGAAGCACACCAGCCTATGCAACCACGAGGTGTCGAAGGGATCAGGTAAAAGGCATCATCAGAACAAAAAATCTTACCATAGTGAATGATGGGGGGGAGTGCGGAGTGGAGACCCAAAGCCCATTAGTAGGTCACTGGAGATCCCCTTGCAGAGGGGTCTTGGAGAGGAGAGGAGCCAGTCAGGGTGCGATGTAACAACGATGAGAAATACAACTTTCCTCTAGTTCCTAAAAGTTTCCTCCCCGCTCCCACTACCATGACTCGAATTCGACCTTACAAGTCTGGCTAGAACAGAGGAGGTACACTAGTACAGATAGGAACTGAAAATACAGGGAATCCAGGGCGGATGAGCCCTACAAGACCAGTGGTGTGAGTGGCGAAACAGGGAGGGTAAGGGAGAGTGGGTAGGAAAGAGGGAACCGATTACAAAGAACTATATGTGACCTCCTCCCTGGGGGACGGACAACAGGAAAGTGGGTGAAGGGAGATATTACAAAATAACAATTTATAAACTATCAAAGGCTCATGAGGGAGGGGGGAGCGGGGAGGGAGGGGAAAAGTGAGGACCTAATGCCGGGGGTTTAAGTGGAGAGAAAATGTTTTGAGAATGATGTACAAATGCGCTTTACACAATTGATGTGTGTATGGATTGTGATACACACATTGTAATAAAATGTTAAAAACAAACAAAAAAAAACTCTCTATTGGAAGATATTTTTCGGGGGTAGGCATGACAGAGGTGGGCTAACACACGCTATAGCCAGGCTGAGTTCAGCCCTCACTAAAGCCACGCACTTCAGACAGGTAGCGTATTTCCTGGGCCTCAGTTCCCTCAATGCAAAGTGGGGAAAAGGAGAGTAGCTCTGGTCTGGGTACAGCATGGGTGAAGCCTGCGAACAGTACACTGAGTAAAACCAAGCAGTTGGAAAAGGACAAGAGCCGTGTGATCCCACTTACAGGGCGGGGACAAACGGACACAGAGCGAGGCTTCTTAGTGCTTCCCAGAGGTGGGGCAGAGAGGGAAGTGGAGACTCACTGCTTATCAGACAGCACGTTTTTGTTATGGGTGGTGAACTCCGTTGGGAAGAGATAATGGTAATAAAAACCAAATTCACCGCCATCAAGTCGGCGCCAACTCTAACCACCCTGTGGGGCAGGTTAGAATTGCCCCGTGAGTTTCTGAGACGCTCCCTCTTTACAGGAGTAGACAGCCCGTCTTGCTCCCGAGGAGCGGCTGGTGGGTTCTGGGGGTGCATTCGAACTGCTGACCTTGCAGTTAGCTCACATGAAACAGTTGCACAAAATTAAGAGCATGAACAAACACTGGAAAGTCTTCACTTTTTTTTTCTTTCTCTCACCTGAAATTCTCCATAGTCCAGCTGTGTTTACCAAGTTTATTGATCTTATCCAAAAACTACCTTTGGGCTTCCTTGATTTTTCTCTCTTGATTTCGTGTTTTTTTTGTGTGTCTCAGATCTCGAACTTATTTGCACCTCTTTCTGGAGCCTCCCGTGGTGGATGCTTACAGCATTGATTTTCTTTTACAGATCTTTTTCTTAGATTATTGCTTTTAGACTGCTCCTTTCCAATACAGATATGCATGCAGCGCTGTAATTCTTCCTCTCCAACACTGTTTCGGTCACCGCACGCACCATAGGACTCTGAACCCTAATGGCTTTCATGAATAACTGATTCATAGCTGTTGTTGCTGTCAGGTCCACTGAATCGCTTTGGACTCACAGCGACTCCATGCACGACAGAAAGACACACGGCCGGTCGTGCGCCGTCCTCACAATAGTTCCAGGGTTGCAGCCACCGTGTCCAACCATCTCATCGAGGGCCGCCCTCTTTTACGCTGCCTCCCCAATTTCCAAAGTAATGTGTAGGGCTAGAGAGATGCTACTACCTAGCTAATGTTGTAATGTTGTAATGCCTCATTTAAACTGAAATATATATGTGTGTGCATTCCAAACATAGTTATCATTTGAACAAAACAAAATAATGCATGGTTGGAAATGAGGGAAGAGATTCCATCAAGCATGACTTAAATGCTAAATTTACAAAATGTTTTGGGAGGCAGGATTTTCAGGAGTTTGGAACGAAGAAAGTTGTTCTGTTTACTTCTGGGCAAATATATTTATCAAAAGGAGGAGGAGGAAGAGAGAGAAGCGAGGGGTGGGGTGGGGAAATGCCGTTTTCTTAGCCTCTAAAGACAGCGGGTCAACTGGCCCTGATATCAGTTGAGTGACTTTTTCTTTTCTTTTTTTTTTTTTAATTTTATTAGCGTTTTTTATTATCGATATCATGCATCTAATCTTTGAACATCTGATAACATCAGCAAAGTGCTCACTGACATCATAGGGAGCGATGCAGTATCTATTACGATAGATAAGATGTGCCCCCCCCCCCCCCAAGTCATGTGTGGGTCTTCTTACATATGTCGGAAGTTGGAGACTACCTGTCATTTAACAGGCAATTACAGTTAGTTAATTGGAAAATCTTATGCAGCTTTTGATCTCCAGGCACTTTTGTGGGAAGAGATGGTGGGAGACAGGTATTGGACTAATATGCTAGCAAGTGAGATGTTTTAACAGCTGGGTAAAACCAAAAGCAAACTCACGGCCATTGGGACAACACCGACTCAGTACCATCGAGGGTAAGGTAGTGTGTGGTCCTGTATGTTCAACAGTTGTCCCTGTTGGTTGCTGAGACTGTAACTCTTGACGGGTGTGGAAAGCCTCTTTGTCTTTGTCCCATGGGAGAGCTGGTGGTTTTGAACTGCTGATCTTATAGTTAGCAACCCAAATCATAACCATTATATCACCGCTGTATGATATACTAGCTAAAAAGTGTCCTCACTGTTCCAAGACTAAGTCAAGAGCTGACCTAGGCCACTGTACTGTTCCAATTGCTTTAGGCTTTTGGCTCTTAGGGAATTTTCCAAAATATATGTATCTTTTTATAAAAATACAAAATAGACTGCTTAGTGGGACAACCTATGAGCAGAAAGAGATCCTGCAAGCGGTTATGAAGCATCTGTTCGTGGAAACAGGCAAAGGGCAATCTACCGCCTCTGCGAGGAAGAGCGCTCAGAGACCTTCCTGCTGAAAGCTCGGCCCCATTGCCACCAGGATGCTCAGTCTACTGCCGAAGCTGCAGCACGCAACAGTAACATTTCCTGTAGAGGCAGGTGTTCATAATGAAAGATGGATACATATTTACTCTTTAAACTTGTGTGAATGTCCTCAAAGTTTCAAAACCTGGCCGAAAAATGTCACGAATAGTACAAGTGTGTGTGTGTGTGTGTGTGTGTGTGTGTGTGTGTGTGTGTGTGTGCGCGCGCATGAGGGTTAAGGATGTCAAGGTGAGGGAGAACTTAGAATTAGTCCCTAGAACCAATTACATCAAGATTCCACAAACACTCCAGGGAAGTCCATTGATCCTTCTCTTACTTTTGGGTCCCCTCAGCATTGGGTTATTTTCTCTGTGCCTTATGAATTACAGAATATTAGAACTGAGACAAACCGCCTTGAAGGAATTTCTTCTGATCCTATTTAAGCTCACTGCTACCAAGTCAATTCCGACTCATAGTGACCCCAGAGGGACAGGACAGAACTGCCCCTGTGGGTTTCCGTGACTGTAACCCTTGGTGAGAGTAGAGAGCCTCCTCCTTCTCCCATGGGGTGGCTGGGGGTTTTCAGCTGCAGCTCACCGTAACAAATGTGAGGAGGGCCAGGACTGGGTCGTGGGGCATGCTATTGTAAAAGGGTGGCTAGGAGTCAGAACTGACCAGATGGCACCTAATAACAACATCTCATTTAAAAGAAGTTTCACTTGAGCATTTCCCCACGTTTTTAAGGGTAGGAGAAGTTCTAAAGAGCTGGCATCTTTTCACTGTGTTTGTTGTTGTCTCTGTCCCCCGCAGTCACGCTGTGTACAACAGAACAAAGCAGGGCACCGTCCTGCGCCAGCCTCACAATTGCTCCTATGCCTGAGTCCACTGTTTCAGCCACTGTGTCCATCCATTTCCTGGGGGGCTCCTCCTTCCCTGCTGCCCCTCTGTTTTCCCAAGCACGATGTCCTTTCCCAGGGACTGATCTCTCCTGGAAATATGTCCAAAGTATTTATGACTGAACCTCTCCATCTTTGCCTCCAAGGAACACTCTGGCCATACTTCTTCCAAGACAGATGTCTGTCCTTTGGGCAGTCCACAGTCCTTCCGACCTTCTTCTCCAGCACCGCAATTCAAACGCACTGATCCTTCTTTGGTCTTCTTTTATTCAATGTCCAACTTTCATATGCATATGAAGTGATGGAAAGTATTTTGGCTTGGGTTAGGCACACCTTAGTCCTCCAAGTAACTTCCTTCTTGCCTTTCAATACTGTAAAGAGGTCTTGTCAGTAGATGTGCCTAATGCCACTTTTGATCTCTTGACTACTGCTTCCATAAACATTGATTGTGGATCCAAGCAAGACAAAATCCTTGACCACCTCATCCTTTTATTCCTTTATCATGTTGTTATCTATAGGTCTAGTTTCAAGGATTCTGCTCTACCTGACATTATGAGTCGTCATCCATACTGAAGGCTGCCATCCTTGACCTTCATCAGCAAGTGCTTCAAGGCCTCCTCACGTTCAGCAAGCAAGGTTGTGTCCTCTGTGTGAAAGGTTGCTAATAACCCTTTCTCTGATCCTGATGCTACATTCTTCTTCATCTAGTCCAGCTTCTGTTGATTTGTTCAGCACACAGGTTGAGTAAGTATACCAAGAGGATACAACCCTGAAACACACCTTTCCGGACGGTCAACCGTGCAGTATCCCCTTGTTCCATGTGCACTACTGCCTCCTGCTACACGTATAGATTCCAAAACGAGGACAACGGAATGTTCTGGAATTCCCATTCTTCTCGAGGTTGTCCATAGTTTGTTATGACCCACACAGTCGAATGCCTTGGCATAGTCAATGAGAGACAAGTAAACATCTTTCTGGTATCCTCTGCTTTCGGCCAAGATCCATCCGTTATCAGCATGATATCCCGTGGTCCATGTGCTCTGCTGAATCCGAGTTGAACCTGCTGCCACCATTGGACATCACCTAAGACCTCCTTTGGTTACGGGCATGGTTCTCACTGAGTCTTGTACTTAAAAGAAAAAATCAGTGTCAGTGAATTTTTGTTCAGTTTGTTGTGTATCTTGACTCAGGAACTAGATGTTAAGCTTCACATAGACAGTGAAAGATCTTCTTTGGTACCTAAGAAACACATGGCCCAGGAACACACAGACGTGGTGCGAGTGAATCCCAAGTCCGGAGAGCAGATCAGACATGGGCTTCTGCTTTAGGGGCGGAGCACTGGTTAGGGGCAGGCAGGGTGGGTAGTTGGGTGGGAATAAACTTTTATTTCCTGAGCTACTATATAGACTACTTACATTTTAAATCGGTAGTACTTTTGTTCACATGCATGTAGTGTAATGAATACTGCCAAACGTGATGGGTGAGGCTAGATGGGAGCGAAGTATAATTAGTACATTTTGACAGGGATCACTCAACAGTGCATTCTCATTAGTCCAACGATTCCCTGTACAGACATTCACCCCTAAGAAACAAGTCAGAAACACAAGGAAAGATTTGTAGACCAGCCTGTTCACTCTGGCGGTGTTTGTAACGTAGTGTAACGATGAAGGCATGCTCAAGAGTATGGCAATGGCGAAGTGAATTACGGCACAGCCAAAGGCTAGACTATTTATGACATAATCTTAACTCGATTAGCCTTGTGGCATGTATGTGTGTGTAACATGTTTTAAAACCTCAAGAGTAAATATCTTTTATTATCAATCACCATTATCTTTCCGTAACTTGTAGATTTCCTTCAACAAGTGTGTTTTTGTTAAATGGGGGTGGGGGTGTGTGTGGAAATGACAATAAAATTTTTTTCAATCGCCGAGTGCCTGAATTCAATTAACCATAACAAACAAACAAACAAATATGAAAAGCCCTGAAACCAGCCTAGAGAAAAGGGAAGACGGGGCACATTCGTGTTACCAGCAGTTCCGCTCTGTCACACAGGATCTGTTGTCCCCACCGTTCAGAGCTATCTGAGGACCGTGGCTACGAGGGAAGGGCTGGCTGTGCGTGGTTCAAAGTGTGGCTAAGTAGCTCTTGCATTTCTCCCCCACTCTCTGCCAGAGCAAGCATGGGGGCCACCACCCACAAAATAAAATCGAGTGTAGAGAATTAAAACGGGGTCAAGATGCTTTGAGTCATACCAAAATTCACAAAACTGTCACAATTAGGAGAGTCACCTGGAAGGTACTCTTATCCTGATAGTACAGGTAAGGAGACGGAATTGAAGGAAAGTCTGAGGATTGAGAGACCAATCCCTGGGGAGGACATCATGCTCAGTAGAGCGGTGGTCGTGGTAGTTAACAATTTCATGTCAACTTACAAATACAAGGGCAGAGCCTGGCCTGTCCAGCAGGTCACAGCCTGAAGGTGCCTCCCTGTGGGCGTGGCCTCCTCATGAGGAGGGCCCTGGGAACCTCCCCTCTATCTCTCTACCTTCACCTCCTGCCGATCGGTTGATCGGCTACTCTGAGACCTCCCAGAGCCCTAGAGATGCATCGACCGCCACTGGACCCACAGACTTTGCACCCACCGGCTGGTGATACTGCTGCACTTGGCGTCACTGCTTGTGACTCTGTGAGTCCTGAGGGAGACTTATGGATTAGAATTGGACTTATGAACTTGAGTTGGACAGGGCTGGGGCATTTTTGCGATATGTAACTATTTCTTGATATCAAGCTCTTTCTTACGCACATATGAGTATCACTGGGTCTGTCTCTCTAGTCAAGCCGGCCTAGCACAGCCCTCAACAAGAGGGTGGGCACAGTGGCTGCAACACTGGGAGCAGGCATAGGAACAATTGTGCGGACGGCACCGGACCTGGCAAGCCTTTGGTTCTGGTGTGCATGGGGTCACTATGGGTTGGAATAGAAACTATGGCACTTATCAACAACAACAATAACATGAGGATCTGTTATCAGTTCTTCAATAATGTGCAAACAAAATAACACCTTGAATCCTGGTCGGACTAATACGAAGGACCTGTTTCCCAATACGCTTGAAAAAGAAGTCCAACCAAAAGGCAGTGAATTTTTTTTTCAAGGAGGGATGGGAGAGGTGGAGTGGGGAGAGGAGACAGGTGTATAAGAATACAGACAGTACTACTCCTCAATCTCTGAACCCCAAAAACACCCACCCAGGCTTGCGGTGGTGTTTTCTCCTTGAGGATCCCAAAGATATAAACCGAACAGAGGAATTAAGAGTTGATAGAATGGGTTCAAAAATGACACCCTGTATGCCCAACTATGTTACCACGTTCGCATACTCTGGGTACACACTGCTCAAGCAGCAGATGTAAGGGGGCTCAAGAGAGGGGGGCACATAGGACTGCAGGAAGTGTACTCACCCAAACTCAACAATTTGATGTCTGAGCCTTTGCAGGATGGAGAGCCCGAGAATACTGGGAAATTCAGGCAGCTCACTTGAGAGTTCTCAGTTCAATGTTGGGAGTTCCTCTTGAGGCAAATCCTAAGGGGTTAAAAATATGTTTTAATTGTTTTCTATTTCAATATAGTTTACATTGAATGTATTAGAAATCAGGGGTCTTTTTTTCTGAAAAATTAAATGACCATTTTTCTATCATGCACCCAAGAAGCCTTGTGGCACAGTAGATTACACACAGGGCTGCTAACCACGAGACCAGAAGTTCAAAATCAGTCACTCCAAGGGCGAGTTCTGACCTGTCCCCGAAGGTCGCTATGAGTCGGCATCGACTCAGTGGCAGTGAGGTGGTTCAGCACCCTAGAAGTCACGAGGTGCTGTTGGAGAAATAAGGAACCACAATATATATTTTTTTTAAACCCATTTTCTTTCATTTGCTGCATTTTCCTCTCTGACTTCAAAATGGACATGATATAGGGGTAGGCTGTTGCTGCCATACCCTCACAGAGACAAAAGGACCAGACCGTGCCCTCTGTGGAAGTGATAGGGGCATCGGCTCATGACCTGTCCTCTCTGTTTGAGGGCAGGCAAGGGTGAGTCTTCACTCGTGGATCACTGGGTCATGGATCAAACACTCTTTCCCACTGACAGGCAACAGCGTCTCAACAAGCGTGAAACCCACTGCCCGCCTTCATCATAGATGGACACAGCGATCTAAGCTATGCGACCCTGCCCGGAGAGTCCTATGAAAATGAGATTCCGGGTCAAGGAGATTCTGAAAAGTCGGGATACGACCAAGAGTGGAACAAACAGGATTTATACTCATGCTAAAGATATTTCAGATCGTGTCTTTCAGACTTTAAAATGCAGGCACAGCACAAGGCACTGATAGTTCACATCTGGGGAAGAATCTGTCAGGCTGTGAGATTGTTCTTTCCCCAAGTCCTGAGAACCCTCCTCCAGGACCTGAGGCTCGGGGAACGTTCTGTGTGTCCCAGCTTGTAACACCCAATGTGGCACAGAGGCTGCACCTCCAGGCCAGTCGCCTGCTCTATAGGATCTTTGGTAAATCAGTTCACCACTCAAAGAGCACTCTCTGGAATAGTTGGACTGGCCGTAATGTTCACCCAGTTGTTGTCTCTTTCTGCAACTCCTTCATCTTGTGTGGGCCGGGGGTTGGGGGGGCTGCTTAAGGTTGTTTCAGTACAGTTTTGAGCCAACGAGGTTAGATGGCTACCCACCCCATCAGGGTGCTGCACGGTGGCAGCTTGGGCATTGCTATGGTCCTGGAAGTTACGCTACTGGTTGACCAGCAGGGCCACCGATGGCGGGCAGGTTTCAGGGAAGCTTCTAGACTAGGACTGACTCGGAAGCAAGCCTCGATGATCGGCTTGGAAAATTAGCCCATGAAAACCTCATGGAGTATAGCAGAGTTTTCTGATTTAGTGCCAAAAGATGAGCCCTTGACACCACGGTCCCCCACATGGCACAGGGCCAGGCCACAGTTCGCACTATTGTACATCAGTTCACCATCATTTGGGCCGCAGCAAAGTCGGCTCCACCTGGCAAATGATCCCATCACAGCAAGGCACCTTCACACCTGAATACCTGGCAGCAGGGAATTCCATGGATCCCTAAGATCGCTCAACTGTGACCTAGTTTTCAGCCTGGCTGTCAGTGGTGTACTACAAAGCGCCACTCCCTCAAATAAACCATAGCTCAATAGCTTTTTAAACGATTTACCATTCAAAACTTATAATCCTCACCTAAGCCTGAAAGATGACTTCCTTAGTGCTGCATCATGGGTAACACCTAATAATCAACATCCCCGTGTTTCATATATAAACTATGAAAGTGAATGTACCGATTCCCAGAGGGCGTGTCTTGGAATTCATTGTACACGGTCTAGGCGGCAGAATGGTTCTTAGAATCTGGTAGAGCTCACTTCCTAGCTCAGGGAATCGGGGAAAAGTATGTAACTTTTCTGAGCCTCCCCCTCCCCCCATCTATAAAGTGGGGGTAAAGCTTACCTTGCAGGGATGGGATGGAGAACAGAGAAAACTATTTAGATCACCACGCGTGGCACATATGGTGAGGTAGAATGGTGAGCGTTCCCTCTCTAGAATGGTAAAAACTTCCTTCTACTTAACCAAGCATCATGTCCTTCTTCGGGGACTTGTCCCTACCAATAACCTGTCCAACATACAAGAGACTGTGTCTGACCTCGCTTGCTTCTAAAGAGCATTCTAGATGTGGCTGTAAAGAGGCTTCAAACATTGTGTGGGAAAATGCCTTCATCTCTTAAATTCTTTTTTTTTTTAATTTATCATCTTATTAGGGGCTCATACAACTCTTATCACAATCCATGCATACATCCATTGTGTAAAGCACATTTGTACATTCATTGCCAAATTAGGTTTTCCCCCACAAACTTTTTCAAGCCCTCTCGCTCTTCTTGCCGCACAGCGTCTTCGTCTGACGGCCTGTGTTACAGAAAGGCTTCCTTCGCTGCCCAGCTGCGGCGTGCTGCAGGGCGACTGAGAACGCTCTGACTTGGATCAGGTGCACCTTTGTTCTCAAAGTGCTCTCTCTCTGCTCGGCATCACTCGGAAGAAGCACAAATTTGCCGAATGCCATCTATCTTTTGATTTCTTGGCTGCTGCTTCCATGGGCTTTGATGGTGGGCCCAAATAAAATGAAGTTGACCGTTTCGAGCTCTTCTCTTTGATCACGAGGTGCATTGGTCTAGAGATGAGGGTTTGTGGTTTCCCGATGTTCCAGGATAAGCCATCCCGGAGGCTGCAGACTTGGAACTTCATCAGTAAGGGGTTCACGCCCCTCTTCACGTTCAGCGAGCAAACGAGTCTCACACGTCGCTGGAGGTTGTTGTCAATGAGCCTTCATCCAGTTCCGATGCTGCGTTCTTCTTCATAGACCCGCCTCCCAGGTTATTGTTCGGCAGATCGATTTAATATGCACGGTGAAAGGGTACAATCTTTTCTGGTTCTAAACCATGCAGTTCCCCTCTGTTCTGGTGACATGGCTAAATAAACACATGAATGGCTCTATCCCCTCACCCCCGACTTTTCCAAAGATACTCCCGTTTAATTTCAAGTTCCATGTCATGTTCGACTCTCAACTCACCTTGGCTAATCATGACTTTGTCCCCTCCGCCTTCTCCCAGAAATAGAATATTTGGAATTCTCTTTCTTAAAAACAAACCTTCTCCTGCAATAAGCCAATTGCCCACACCCAGGGATGCTGGTCAAAAATAACTAAAACTACATCCAAACCGAACTCACTGTCATCAGACCGATTTTGGCTCATAAAACCCTTTGTGCTGCTAGAGAGCGGAACTGAGCTGCCTGGGATTTCCTGGTTGTGAGTTGGTGGGCCCTTCTCTTGGCTTCCACTGGGTGACTTTGAACCCCAATCTCAGTTGAAACCAAGTGCAAACCTTTTATGCCACACACGGATGTGGCCACTCAAGGAAAATAAAACCCACTGCCATCAAGCAATTCCAACTCAGACAGGTCATACAGGAAAAAGTAGAACTGTCCCTGTGGATGTCTGAGACATTAACACTTCATGGGAGTAGAAAGCCTTATCTTTCTCCCATGGAACGGCTGGCAGATTCAAACTGCTGGCCTCGAATTTAGCAGCAAAACATGTAACGCACTACGTTGTACCAAAACACCCCTCCAAACTCACTGCTATTGGGTTGATTATAAAGCATGGCCACTCGATAGGGCAGAGTAGAGCTCCCCTGAGGGTTGCCTAGGCTGTAACCCATGGTTTAGAAAGCGTCTATGGGAGAAGAAAGCCTCATCTTTCTCCCGAGGAGAAGATGATAGTTTCAAACTGCTGACCTTGTGGTTCAAAGCCCAACATATAACAACTACACTACCAAAGCTCCCTGGGTACTGGTAAAGGAGCTTTAAACTGCCATGTGGCCCCTGAAGCAAGGGTCAGGTGACAGGGTCCTGGTGGTCACTGTCACAGCACTGTGTGACCATGTGCATACCACTCACCTCACTGAGCCTCACCTGGAAACTGAAGCTGGCACGAACACATGGTCACAGGAGAGTTGTTTTAAGGATAAGATGCTACACATAAAAGCATCCTGTTCCGCCAACCATCGATACCAACTGATAGGGACCCTAAGGGGCAGGGAGAGTTGCTCTGTGGGCTGACAGGAGACGGAGACTCCAGCTCTTTCTCATGGAGTGGCGGATGGCTTTGAACTTCGGACCTTGCAGACAGCAGCCCAACCTGTGACCCCAGTGCCCAGCACCCACTCCTTGCACACCGCACATAGAACCACTGCCATCGAGTTAAAAGAGACACAGGCTGATAACTTTGTGAGGTGGTGGTACTACTTTTTTTTATTGTTAAGTACCGAATATACTCATGTATAAGCTGAGTTTTTCAGCACATTTTTAATGCAATTTTGTGGTAAAATTAGGTGCCTCGGCTGATATTCGGGTTGGCTTATACTCGAGCATATACGGTATATACTTTTTAAGAGTGTATGGATGGCTAAAACCATGTTGTGGTTTTCAAATGTCACTTCTTTGCTTCGCAGAAATGAAATTAAGAAACTGAATGGGGAAATCTCAGTATTCTAATTTCGGGCATTGGGGCGTGCATAGGTCCTGAGCTGTTTGCTTGTTGTGGTTGCTGTTAGTTTGTTTTGTCAGGAATTGATTTTTAGCCCACTCAAAGGGATTTTTTTCTTCTTCTGGTACATCTCATAAGGCTCTTCATTAATGGGCAGAGTGAAAAGTAATCTCAGAGCCAGACAATATGGATTCACATCCTTTAATATTTTTGCTTTAACAAATCGGCTAGGCAAAAGAAAAATCGCTGGCCTCTTCAAGGCTCAGTGGGGGAAAGAGCGCTGGACTTGAAAAATGAAGATTTGTAAACACCCTTGACCATGACCTTCAAAAAGAATGATGCTCCACGAAGCCTTACTCAATCACTTTTTCGAACTTTGCCTCTGGAAATCAGCCAAGGCCAAAAGGCTAAACCAAACAGGGTACCCAGGGAAGGCCTGGCGTGGTCACTTACTATGAAGGACGGTCATATCAGCCGGCAGGTACTGACTGCTTATTATACATTAGGCACTAGGTGACCATGGTACATTCATTACCTTATTCAGTCTTTACAACAACGCTGTGATTCCACCCACTACAAAACCCCTGTGAGATAAAGCTTATGATGATACACAACAAGATACCCCTTTGATAAGGAGTCCCTGTGGCACAGGGGTTCAGTACTACTAACAAGGGTTGGCAGTTGATAGGCTGGAGTAAAAACTCAAACTCACGGCCATCGAGTCCAATCCAACTCCTATTAGCCCCAGCGAACACGCTAGAACTGAGCCTGTGCGGGTCTGAGGCTGTCCATCTTTACAGGAATGGAAAACTCCTCTCTCTCCTGCAGAGCAGCAGGTGGATTCGAGCTACTGACTGTAAGAGGAGTAGTCAGCCTGCCCTTTAGGGTTTCCAAGGCTGTAAATCTTTATGGCATCAGATTGCCACGCCTCTCACATCATTATAGGCTCCAGTGACGGAGTTGTAAGGGATTTGAACCCACGGGCCTAAACCCAGTGTCCAGACGCTTCCTCCTGCTGCACCCTGAAAGAATCCACTGCTTTCTTTCTGGACTGTAGCTCTGGGGGTAGAAAGGGCACATTTTTGCTATAATGATGTGACAGGCAGAGATGTGCTCCAACTTGAGAGTCAATACTGTACAGTCAACACTGGTTTAAAAAGCTGTGGATATGACTACCCGGGGTTTTCGGGGAGCCCCCGACTCAACTTTCCAAGGAAGTTTTCGGAGGCTGGAGGGACAAAGAGAGGGGTTCACTTTGCTGTGAGTGAAGACACTCCAGGGGCAGAGAAAACCCACTCACTGCCCTCAAGTCGCTGTGGACTCAAATGACCGAGAGGCCAAGATAGCCCTGCCCGCTGTGAGTTTATGAGACAAACTCTGACCCAGAGTAGAAAGCCCTGTCTTTCTCCCGAGGAGGGGCTGGCGGTTTGGAAGTGCTGCTCCTGCAGGAACAGCCCACCCCCTAGGCCAGCAGGGGTCCATCCTGGGCCCAGAAGCAGGTCCCTGCATGTTCCGATTCTTCCAAAGCTGACGCATTTTCGACGGTTTCCGAGAAAACCATTTCATTTTTCACCTCTAAGTCACTTATCTGTCAGCCAACAGTCCTTTCTGGCCAACTCAGAAAGCCCAGGGGCATCAGGCCAACTAGCAGTGACACTGGAGGAGGACCAGAGGAGCACTGCCCCACGGGCTTCCCGAGACTGGAACCTTTCCAGAAGCAGACTGCCGCACCTTCCTCCCTCAGGCAGGGGGGGGGGGGGGGGGGGCCTTCAACTGCTAACAGGTCACAAAATGACCTGCGTCTTAGCAGCAGAGAAAATGAACCCAAACCTGCGACCGTTCACACACCATGGGAACAGGCTTTTCAGATGACTGGTACTTTGACAGATGATTCACGGGGGTGGCTCTGAGATGGCGCTCTGTCTTTTCCAACTGACATTTGACCCTTTTTATAATATGCACCTTGTACCAGTGAAACCTAAGGCTCCGGCTAGTTACTCATTAAACATGGGTGCCAAGGGCAGACTTGTACAAATTACACTGTTAACTGCCTGTGTGCAGAAGTGGAAAAAAGCAATCACCATCGCTGTGAGGGCCTGTGCTATCTGCAGAACACACTACAGCAAATTGCAGCAATTTGAGCCTGACCCCTGAGCTGTACAGTTCAGAGAAACCTTTGAACCGAGGCTGGGAATGAAGAACCAGCATTGACGTGTGCTGAAGGAGACGCTGAGCCAGAACCCTGAACGCCACCCCTCCCCAAAATAAGAGCCAACCAGAGGCAGCAATGTCTGGCGAAGAGCTCGTGAGACGACTCCCCACAAAAGGCCACACCGAATCTAATAAAAGGAGAACATTTCAGGGTGCCAGTGTCTTATATCCGTTTGCAAAATAATAGCGAAATTTGAGATACATGAAAACGGTTGTGCACTGGATACTTTATGATGTGTCTTTGAAAACATAATCTCTGAATTAAACTCCAATTTTTAAAAATTCATTTAAAAGGAAGTAGAAAAACAGTACCACTCCCCTTTCCCATGCTCCAGAAGAAACGTACCGTGGATAAAAGGCATCTCTGGGCAAAATCCGTGGTGGGAGTCTAGATTTCATTTCTCTGGTTTCTCCGAGGTGATATTACAGCAAACGTCACCTAGGAGAATGGCTAAGCGCTCGCCTGCTAACCCCAAAGGCCGGCTGATCAAACTTCCCCAGTGGCTCGGAGAAAGGCCCGGTGACTGGCAACATTCTGGCCTAGAATACCCTGGAAGGGTTTTACGACTGTCCTAGGTCGCTGCGAGTCCCAGTGGATCCGATGGCCCACCAACAGCAAGTGTAATGTCCCCCACCCCGGATTAATTTTATAGCGTTCCACAATTGTTGGTCCTTTTCTAATAAAATCACAAGTCCTCTCTGAGGACTGGCTCTGAATGAAAGGGCTTTGGAGGACAAATCCAAACATCCGCGATAAAGTCCTGCTTCATGTGCCAGTGTAAGTCACAGCACGCTATGCCAAAAAACGAGCTGATTTTGGGGGAGGCCCCGCTTTCTCCAGAGTATGTATGGCGGACAGCTGCTAGACAAACTCATTTCCCACCAGCCCCTCCACACCCAAAATGCTCACACAGTAATTCTGATATGTTCAAAAGGCGAACTACACAGCATTTGAAATTCTTACACACCTAACTTATTGGGGGGAGGGGGAGCTCCAATAAAAAGGGAAATTTAACCTATCATTTGTTTATTCAACCTGATCCAAACATCCTAAACCCAAACAGGACCTTCTCTTCCAGGCACCCAAAAGAAACAAATAAGGTTTCCCCTACCTTGGGAGTCTTGAAATCTGGATGCAACAGGATAATAGAAACAACAGCTTTGCTTAAGCAACCTTCCTTCCTGGTCACGGGGACTGTGGGTAACTCTTGTCACACAGGGCCACACCTTCCTCATTGGTCATTGAGCTTTGGCCACTTAAATACCTCGGGAGTCATTTGCTAAGGGCACCTGGAATGAGCTCCAGGGAGAGGTAGAGAAAGAAGGTGGGGCTAGAACTGCCAGGTGCCAAACTGGGACAATGCATGGAAGGACTCCTGGGAGAAATAGGTTTGAGGAAGGGGTGGGAAGACAAGCGCTGGATCTGTCACAGGGACTGGAATATGTGAGTGTTGTTAGCATGGTGATTTCAGAGGTTCGGCTAAGATGTGGAGAGTCCATTTCAGCTGCGGGGCCAAGCCCGACAGGACTCCCCCAGAGGGAGTCTTTACAGGAGCCACCAGGGGGCCCCACTGAGGCCACTTCTGCTCAGTCCTGTACCTTAACCACTGTGCCACTGGGGCTAGTCTCACCACTGCTGAAAGAAAAGGAATCCTTTAAAAGCCGGCTCCCTTGGCCAGATGGGTGCCTAGTACCTTCTGTTGACTGACCCAGTTAAGACAAATGAGTGCGAGCTCATGGAAAGTGCTGTGAGGATCACGAACGGATACACAGTGCTTAGAAAAGTACCTTGCATATAGAACGTACTATATATATAATTAATACATGCATATAGAAAAATAAATAAACACTATGTATACAGAAAAATACCTTGCATAAAGTACTATATATAAATATAATACAGGCATGTACAAAATGCTATATATAAATACCTTACATATTAATATAATGCACCTATATAGAAAATACTATATATATAATACCTTGCATATAGAAGGTACTATATATATAATGTTGACACAGGAACTAAGCTGTCACTTTATTGGGGTTATACATTTGGAGCTAGGAATGAATTTGCTGGCCACGAGTGGAGTAAAATAGGGAAAGCTGGGATTTGGGATAATCAAAAATGTCTGCGTGGCTGGCAGTCAGTACGCTCCTTCCAGACAGGGAACCTCCTCGGTCTCTATCTAGATCTCTGGTTCTCAACCTTCCTAACGCACGACCTGTAATGCAGTTCCTCATGTGGTGGTGACCCCCCAGCCATAAAATGATTTTCGTTGCTACTGCATCACTGTCATTTTGCTACAGCGAGGAATCGGGTGACCCCTGTGAAAGGGCCGCTCGACCGCTGTTCTAGAAGTTGAGTTTTCCGTTCCGACAAGCAAGACAGCGGAGGAGAAGAGGGACTCCACACGTGTTCCCCCAGGAGATGTGGCTTCAAACCTCAAACTCCCTGCCACGTGGGTGGGGGTGGGGGGGAATCCAACTCCTGACGACCCTATAGGACAGGCTAGAACTGCCCTTGTGGGGTCCTGAGACTGTGACTCTTCATGGGAACGGAAAGCCTCATCTTTCTCCCGAGGAGCGGCTAGTGGTTTCTAACTACTGACCTTGGGATCACAGCCCACCAGGTAACCAGGGCCAAGGTTCCCCAGGGGCAGAAAACCTTCTGAGCCAGGACTCAAGGACCTTCGCAGCATATGAAGAGAGAAGTTAAAAATAAAGCAAAACAAAACAACAGCCAAAAATTCACTACCCTCAACTTGGTTCCCATAGGAACCCTACAGGACAATTTACACCTGTGGTGACGATTCCATTTGGGAAAGCTGTCTTTGCCATGTTCCAGAGAGCATTCTTGTGTAGGGTTTGTGTCTTAAACCAGTCTCTTTGGGGATATACCAAGACTCACAGTCAAGTCTGCTCCTAGAGAGAGACCTGATAGGGCTGGGCAGAGCTGCCCCTATGGATTCCCGAGACTGTCCTTTACAGGAGGAGAAAGCCCCGTCTTTCTTCAAGAAGTAGCTGGCGCTTTCAAACTGCTAACCTCGTGGTAGGCAGCCCCACCTCATAACCACTAGGCTACCAGGGGAGAGTCAAGAAACAAGCAGGAAGCGGCGATGTGGGAAGAGAAAGAGGCAAGGCCTCCCCCTGAGCAGCAGTGGGAACCTGCTTTCTGCTCAAGGCCGTGCGGATGTGCCTAACGTCACTCGAAGGCCACACCGGTCACACATCTAACTCACTCACTCACCTTTGAGTCCTGGTGGGGTCGCAGTTATGCACTGAACTGCTAACTGCAAAGTCAGCAGTTCGAAACCACCAGCTGCTCCTCGGGAGAAAGACCGGGCTTTCTACTCCCATAAAGAGTTAACAGTCTCGGACACACAAGGGGCCGGTTCTATTCTGTCCTGTTGGGTTGCTGTGGGTCGCTATTGACTCGATGGCAGTAGGCGTGGTCTTTTGGGTGTTCTGTTTGTTTGAATCGGATGGCTGGAATTGCTACTGGCGGGTGAGGCACAGGGGCGGGTGAGGCACAGGATGGTAGTCTGTATTGATGATCTGGCAGGTCTTATACATCTCGCGAAGCAGCCCGCTGGCATAGTGTTACGCATTGGGCTGTTCACTGCAAGATCAGCAGTTCAAAACCACCAGCTGATCTGAGGGAGAAAGAGGGGGCTTTCTACCTCCAAAAAGAGTGACAGTCTCAGAAACCCACAGGGACAGTTCTCCTGTCCTGTAGGATCACTATGAGTCAGAACGGATTCAATGGCAATGAGCTACAGCCTGAAGATCTGACAGTCCCCAACTCTGCGCCCTAGGGCCTCAGCCTCACCGCGATCCAGTCAATTTCAGCTCAAGGGCCTTATAGGACAGAGGTAGAACTGTCCCTGTAGGTTTCTGTAGGTTTTACGAGAAGAGCAGGATGACTCTTCTTTCTCCCTCGGAGTCGCTGGTGGTTTAGAACTGCTCACCTTGTGGTTCGTGGCCCAATGAGCAGCCCCCTACGTTACCAGGGATCCTTCTTCTAGAGCCAGCACTTTGAATTGGGACTTTTACACCCTGAACTCAGTGGGGAGGAGCCCTGGCTGCAGAGGCCAGGCACCCTCTGTGGCTAACCAAAAGGTCCGTGGTGGGGACCCACCAACATTCCATGGGAGACAAATGGGGCCGTTCACTTCTGGAAAGATTTACAGGCCTGGGGAATCCATTGAGCAATTCTACACTGTCCAGTAGCGCAGTAAGCGTAGGCAGCAATGTGCTTGGTTTTTTCGTTTGTTTGTTTGACTATGAGGAAGTAGATTTCTGTTTAACAATACCGCTTTTGTGGTATTCATTTTACAGCAGTACTGGGTAAAGAAGACATTGCCCAACTGGGCTTCAAAGCATATCAGTTCACACCAGCAAGAATGGCAAAATTAAAGACAAAACAAAACAAAAACCCAGAAAGTAACAAATGCTGGAAGGGATGTGCTGAGATTGGAACCCTCACCCATCCTGGTGGGGTTGCAGAATTGTACAGCCACCATAGAAACCCCTATGGTGCTTTCTTAAACAAATGCAAGCAGAATACCATATGACCCAGCAAACTACTAGGTACATACCCTAAAGAGAGAGCACAAAACGCGAACAGATATGTGCACGCCTACGTTTGTCACAATGGCCAACAAGATGCTGACAACAAGAATGCTCCTCTGGGGGGGAATGGCTACATAAACTCGGGCACATACATACAATGCACCACTAAAAAATGTCAAATGATGGCTATGTATGGTTTTTTTTCTTTTCTTTTTTCAATCTTTTGTTTTCTTTTTGTTTGGTCTATGTCATTGTTGGTTTGCCTACTTACGTAAGACAGGCAGGGGAAGCAAGCTGGGGAGAAAGCAACAGGGCCGATAGTCCCAGAGGGACTTGGAGGGAGTAAGGGGGAGGCGGGTGCAGTGAGCAAACAATGTCATAAAGAGGGGAACAGTTAGGGGATTAAAATCAACAAGGAGGACGTAGAGATCCTGTGGGTGTTGGAGCAACAGCAATCTAGCTGACAGGAAGTACTAAGAGGAGGGGGAATGTGATGGTGGGGCAGGAGGAAGGTAAAAGGAAACAGAGGAAGGCTCTAGGAAGCAAAGTTATGGCCAGAGGTATAAGCATAGGTGTGTACTTATGTAAATACATTAATCCATAAGAAGTATTGGCCTACGTACATATATTTATGTGGCAGTACACTAAGGTAGTGGGCAGACTTCGGGCCTCTGCTCATACCCTTCCTCAATACAGGAGGCACTGTGTTCTAACAAACTGGCATTCTGTGATGCTCACCCTCCCAGCACAATTACTGAAGACAAAATGGGTGCATAAGGAAAACATAGAACAAGAGTGGAACCATTCACTAGGGTTTAAGAGAACGTGTGATATGGGAGCAGGCAGCCTCATCTTTCTCTCAAAGAATGGCTACTGGGTTTGAACACTGGACCTTGTGGTGAACAGCCAAATGTGCTGTTAGCCCACTGTGCCACCCTGGCTCCTGGGCGCCACATGTTACCATTGAATGTAAAAGACTGACAATTAAATGTAAAAGACTGGCACAGACTGAGTGACACGCAGGTAGCAAATGCCCAGGGAGCCAGGTAGGTGCATGGTAGAGAACATGAACATGGGGGGTTACACCTGAGTCCATACAGTGGCTTGGGCTGGACAAGGTGCATTCACCAGCATCTGATATACCGAAAAATAATAAACCCACTGCTATAGAGTCATTCGGAATCACAGGGACCTCATATACGGTTTCTGAGTCAATCTCCCCCCTGTTTATGGTCTGTTGTTGTTTTTAAGTTGGGATTTAATACATCTATCATATTCTATATTTCAATCATGTCAAGTAGAATTGTGCTACTGCTATCATAATCAATTTCTAAACATTCTTTTCTACATGGACACCTTGACACCATCTCCCTGTTACCCCACCAGCACCCCTGTACCCCTCTCCCACAGAACCCCTTGTCCCTATAGGTTCATCAGTCCTGGCTTTCCTATCTGCGTACATGTTTACAAGAGCAGAAAACCTCCTCTTTCTCCCATGGAGCAGCTGGTGGGTACAAATTACTGACCTCGAGGTCAACAGACCAACGTTTACCCCACAGCGCCTCCAGACCCCCTTTTCTGATTTACTAGGATTTCAACTGCTATTCAAAATCACAGCGGCCTCATAGGGCAGGGAGAATTACCCCTGTTGGTCCTGGACTGGAAGAGAAGCCCTGTCTTTTCTCCCTTGGTGCGGCTGGAGGTGTTGAACTGCTGACCTTGCAGTCTGCAGCCCAATGTGTGAGGCACTAACTGCACTCCCAGGGCTCACATTTCCGCTTTACAGCCCTATTAAATTGCAAACCCAAGGCCATCAAAGGAGCCCTAATGGCGTTCTAGTTAGGCGCTTAGATTCTAATCCCACAATTGGTGGCTTAAACCAGTGGGGGGATTGAAATAATTTAACCAGTCTGTTTCCCTAATGACCGCTTTAAGTGTCAAAACATGAGATGCCAAAAGATAATTTATGATTTCATAGCTGATAAATAAGAACAATAAGAGGTGTAGAAAACTAAATTGTTACGAGTTTTAAAATCTTAATGAGGAAATATTAAATAATACCTGCCCAGCCAACCACTTAAGAGAGAGCCCTGATTACATGCGCCATTATAACAACTGGCTCACCTAACTCATCGGTTCTGCTGAACTGGAGCAAACCGACTGAATCCCACCACTGGTTAAAACTAATCCCGGGATCTGAGGGAGAAAGACCCAGTGATCTGTTCCCCCCAACCCACCTCTCAAATAAATAAATAATAGGTAGATAAATGGCTGCAGCCCAGGCTAAAACCCTCGGGGCAGCTGGGCTCGGCGCTGCCTCCATGAGGCAAAACCAACAGGATGGTGCCAAGCAACAGCAAGGCTGGCAATCAAACTGCCACAGCTTTTAAAAACGCACCTGTCTGCTTACTCGTTAAAGGGGTAAAAATCCGTCCCAAAGAATGACTTGTTTCCATCACTGGGAATTATGGCTCCCGAAATTAACCATTAACCTTGACCAAACGGGACATTGAATCCTGCCAGGGACGCGGCGAGCGGCAAGTGACCGAGTCCACGGTGCTGTGTCTAAACCTCTGTCTGTCTCACAGTCCTTATTTGTCTTACAGTGTGTTCTTGTTCAAGAAGATGCGTGTCTGAAAGGGCACTTCATTCCCGAGGACATGAAAGTAGATTATAAAACTTAGAAAAGAATATGGGCGGACATGTGGAGAACAAGCAAAAGAAAAATGAACAGATTAAATCCGAAACGTGAATAAGTCTTGGAAGCATCAATCGCCAGGTTCATTAGTTTGAGGCAGGTGCTAAATGAATAAGGGCGCGCTGGCGATGTAGTGGTTACTCACTGGCCTGTGACCCAACAGGTCAGCAGTTTAAAACCACCAGTCGCTCAGAGTGAGAATGACAGGGCTTTCTACTCCCCCAAATAATCAGTCTCGGAAATGCACAGGGGCAGTTCTACCCTGTCCTACAGGGTGGACATGCGTTGGCAGTGACTCGATGGCTGCGAGAAGGGAGGAGTGTATGCTTCAAGGAAAAGGACAATAGGAAATCCTCACGAGGCAAATAGTTGAGACACTAGGACCTCATTTTCGATGCATACATGGCAACTCTGCAAAGCAGTGCATTTTTGATCATTTGGATCATTCATTCATTCAACAACTGGCTGCCTTCTGGCCCCTGGAGACAGTGGTAGCTAAGACAAGTGGGGGGGGGGGGGGGGAAACTTTTTGGGGGGGGGGGGGGGGGGGGGGAATACCATTTGGGGAGAGGAGGGACTGGGGATACAGACTAGGAAGAAAAATAAAGCAATCAGGTGAGGGACAGTGGTCCCTGGTGGTACAGAGGGTAAACACTTCGCTACTCGGTGAACTGCAAGCAGCTTGATTCCACCCCCAAATGCCTAGGGATAAAGGCCCGGTGATTCACAAGCCCTGAAAGCCCTGTGGGGTGCACGCAGCTCTACACTGACACACACGGGCCCTCCTTGAGCCAGAATCCATTTGATGGACTCTCGGGGACTGTGTGGGGTGGGGTGGCCAAGCCAGAGACTCGATGAATTGAAGGAGCAAGCAGTTTGAAGATCCGTAGGGAGCACTGCACATGGAAAGCCCGTGTGGAGGTGCCGGCTCGGAGTGTCTGAAGAAAAAGCAGGAGTCTTGTCAGGGGCTGGACATGAATGAAATGAAGGTGGCGCAAGGCAGCAGGGATCAGGTAAGAGAGGGTCTCATTTATATGGCCAGGCAAGGATGGATAGTCCTACCTATTGAGAAATGATCTGATTTGATAGTCTTTTCTTATGAAAGTTTACTCTTGACACTAACGTAAAGATCGGCAGTTCGAACCTACTCAGCAGTGCTGGGAGAGACCCAGCGATCGGCTGAGAAAGCCCGATGGAGCTCCTCACCTCTCACTCTGCGGTCACCCCCAGGGGGAGTCCACTCAACCACAGCGGCCTTTGGTTTGTTTGTTTGTTTTTGAGAGCTGGGCGTTGCTGGAACGCACAAAGAACAAGCCACAGACACGGACGAGAGAGAGCAGGGACCGGGCGGTGGCCTGCAGTGGCGCGGTACTGCTGGGATGGCTAAGGGAAACGGTGGCTTTGTCCAGCACTTGGGGAAATGGTGACGCCTAGTACCCGGTCAGTAACACGGAAGCAAGGAGGTCACTCTGAGAACTAAGGCACGCCTGACCCAAGCCATGGTATTCCAGTGGCCTCCTCTGCGTGTGACCGATGGACAGTGGGAAGGGAAGGCCGCAGAAGGGTCGATGCTTTTGCACGGTGGCGCTCACGGAGAATATTGAAAACACCACAGGTGGCCCAAGAGCAAGCAAAGCTGTCTTGGACGAAGTACAGCCAGGATGCTCCTTAGAGGCAAGGATGGCCAGACTTCATATATTGGACACACATACTCTGGACATGTTATCAGCAAAGACCAGTCCCCAAAAGGGACATTGTGTCTGGTAACGTCGAGGGGCAGAGAAAAAGAGGAAGGTCCCGAGCGATGGATGGACATGGTGGCTGCAACAGTGGGCTCGGACATAAGGACGACTGAGGACGGCACGGGACCGGGCAGTGTTTCATGGTGTTGTGTACAGGACTGCTGAGAGCTGGAACCGAGTCCATGGCATCCAACCACAATCGCATAAACGAACCCTGTTTCTGACAGCACCGCAGTCGGCAGCGTCAAAGCACAAATACATGATGTGAGGGCCGTCAGCACCGGGCCGCATACTGGGGTGTTGTTAAGTCAAATGTTAAACTGGCTTCTGTTAACATGGCAACATGGACCCAGCAGAACAACAACCAACCATTTCTACAAGTACAACCCAGGGACAATGACCACAGCCGGAATGGAATGGTTCTTAAAGTCGTGGTTCCAGCCAAGCAGCGTCTTCGCTCCTGATCTTCACTGCCTGGGCGCTCCATGCTCTGTTTCCGGGGGTCTCTGGTGCTTCTCAGGTGCCTTCATTTCACACAGGAGCCCCAGGGGCATCGTGAATTGCCACTGGGCGCTAACCCCAAGACCGGTAGTTCAAATCCACCAGCCACTCTCCACAGAGAACGAAGCCGCTTTCTGCTCCCAGAAAGAGCTACAGCTTCTGAAAACCAGAAGGACAGTTCTGCCCGGTCCTGTCGGGTCGCTATGAGTCAGAATCGACTCTACACCGGTGCGTCTGCGGTTACATTTGCTTCTACATTGCTTCTACTTATCCTACGGGAAACCGACTTCAGAACCAAGAAGCAACGCCACAAATACACAAAATATAGTCACAGCGACGGAGCTACGTTTGTTAAAAACCCGAGACATAAATTTGAGACAGACACGGGGCGATACAGCAGAACCACACTCAGAAGACGCTGCCAGGCCTGAGCGGAACTCTCGGCCACGCTCACTCACTGCCCACGAGTCAGTTGTGGCGTGAGAGGGCCTGTCGCGTGCCAACTCCCTGGGTGTCTATTTGTCATTTGGGCAGTTTCAAGAGCCACATGCAGCCACACCAGTAAAAGAGGAAAATCCTAGTTTTATCAGAGCGGCTTCAGAGCCAAGGTGTTTAGCCTGAAATCACTGTCATTCCACATTTGAAAATTAACGCTTAGATCCAAGACCATCTCTTGTAAAAGGGTCCCTGGGTGTGCAAATACTTAAGACACTAGTCTACTTATTGAAAGGTTGGGAGTTCGAGCCCGACCAAGGTGCTTCAGGGTTTAACAACAACAACAACAACAACAAACGGCCACTGAAAGCCCTATGATACAGCTGTATCGTGACACACGTGAATGACCTTTGCCAAGAGTTGGAGTTTTTCCACAACAAATGTTGTTGTTGCTTGTGTGTCTATTTCTTCCTGTCAGAAAACCTGAAGTGCACCAGTAGTCAGGTTTTCTGTTTGTTTACACAGTTGTCATTGAGGTGTACAATCAACTGGAAAGATAGAAACGTTGACGCACTAGCTTAAAAAAGCAAAACAAAACTTATTGCCATTGAGTCAGAATCGACTCAAGGCAACCGGATAGCGCAGGGCAGCACTGCCCCTGTCGCTCTACAGGAAAACAAAGTTCTGTCCTTCTCCCGGGGGCAGCTGGTGGTTTCAAACTGCTGGCCTTTCGGATTCCAGCCCAACATGTAGCCACTGACTGGACAGGCCCATGCAGAAAGGTGCATGGGCTCTGAGTGGGTATTGGTCAGTTTTCCCAATCCACTGGGGATAAGAGAGCCATCTCAAAGGCTGAAAGAGAATCCCATGGCCACTGAGAAAGAAAAGCCACCTGCCAAATGCTGGCAAAATTCCCGAGAGAAGAGGTGGCAGTCCCAGAGGCAGCAGAGGCTGCAGCCTGGACGAGACAGACAGCCCTGGAAGCAGAAAGGCTGCGGCTGGCTGGCAGAACAGGGTAGCCTTTGGATCTTTATCAGGGCCGAGAAGTTTTGTGACATTTGCAAGCAAGCCAGAGGCCAAGGGGCCAAGTAGCTGAGCGGCACAGACCAGAGAGACATGCTTACTGGTATGGCTGAGAAGAGGGGCTACTTCAACCCAAAGGGCTGTATCCTTAGTGTTCTCCGATCTTGACTTGTGACCTCTAACTTCCATAATCAATCCCGTAATGGTGACTGCTCTGAGAGTGTGGTTAAAAATAGGAGCCTCAGCTGACATCCGGGTCAGCTTATACTCGAGTATATACGGTAAGTAGAAATGGAAGGAAGAATTCCCTCGGATGGGTGGGAATTTAGCATCTCCTGGCACTTAGTGTTGCTGAAGGCTGGAAGGATGGGTACTACTTGTGATAAGAACAGGTAAAGTGCTCTCATCTGCCCAAAGATGCAGATTAAAAGCTTTCCTGCCCACATCCTTGGAAATGCCTAGCTTTGTACAATGAACACTTACACACTACAGACACTGAAAATTTTGTGAAACAAAGTATTATCTACTTTCCATGAAAGACCAATTTTAGTTTACGTTTCAGCAAGAGAAATATGTTCATCTTTTCTTTCTTTTTTTTTAAACATTTTATTAGGGGCTCATACAACTGTTTTCGCAATCCATACACACATCAATTGTGTAAAGCGCATTCGTACATCATTCTCAAAACATTTTCTCTCCACTTAAACCCCCGACATTAGGTCCTCATTTTTCCCCTTCCTCCCCGCTCCCCCCTTCCTCATGAGCCCTTAATAGTTTATAAATTATTATTTTGTCATATCTTGCCCTGTCCGACGTCTTCCTTCACCCACTTTTCGGTTGTCCGTCCCCCAGGGAGGAGGTCACATATAGTTCCTTGTAATCAGTTCCCTCTTTCCTACCCATTCTCCCTCTCCCCTCCCTGTTTCGCCACTCACACCACTGGTCCTGTAGGGCTCATCCGCCCTGGATTCCCTGGATTTCCAGTTCCTATCTGTACCAGTTTACATCCTCTGGTCTAGCTAGACTTGCAAGGTCGAATTAGAGTCATGATAGTGGGAGCGGGGAGGAAACATTTAGGAACTAGAGGAAAGTTGTATTTTTCATCGTTGTTACATCGCACCCTGACTGGCTCATCTCCTCCCCAAGACCCCTCTGCAAGGGGATCTCCAGTGGCCTACTAATGGGCTTTGGGTCTCCACTCCGCATTCCCCCATCATTCACTATGGTAAGATTTTTTGTTCTGATGATGCCTTATACCTGATCCCTTCAACACCTCGTGGTTGCATAGGCTGGTGTGCTTCTTCCATGTGGGTTTTGTTGCTTCTGAGCTTGATGGCCGCTTGATTACCTTCAAGCCTTTAAGACCCAGACGCTATACTTTTTGATAGCCGGGCACCATCAGTATCTTTTCGTTAGTAAAGGAAATACGGACATGTGTTCGTAGAATTCAGAAAGTCCACTTTCGTCCACACCTTAGGTCCAATTACGGAATAATTAACAGTCCATCGAAATTTACAGGTGTATTCGATACAACTAAAAACTCACTGCCATCGAGCCATTTCTACTCACAGACTCTACAGAACAGGGTTTCTGCGACTGTCACTCTTTACCAAAGTAAAAAGCCTCGTCTTCCTCCCTCCGAGTGGCTGGTAGTTTCGAACAGCTGGCCTTTTAGTTAGCAGCCCAATGCTTAACCACTACGCCACCAGGGCTCCTGGAAACTGAAAAGGGAGGTTCAGAGAAGAACGGACACACTGAGCTGTGGTGGTGGTACAACCATACTGAATCCACAGGAGACTGCCAAAAATGTTGTAGGAAGAACAGTCAACATGCTCTTGGGATGGGCCACTCCCAATTCCCCCTGCTTTCTCTGGACAACATCCTCAGGGAAGGCCAGTCAGTAGAAAAGGGTACCTTGTTGGCGAAGTAAACAATTAACAAACACACGTGGAAAACTCTCCACGGAATGGACAGACGCCGGAGTGGAGACGATGGGCTCTGACCACGGACAATTGAGGAGGATGCACAGAAGCAGGCCAGGCTTCAGTCTCGATGCAAAAGGTCGCCTGGAGTCTGAGCAGCGCTGACTGGATGGCAATTGGCAGCAACATTACCATCATTATAATGGCAACTATCATTGTAGTCGCTGACAACTAATAAGCTTCTCTAGCTGTGGTCCTTAAAGTTGTTTTCTGATTAAACTACTACTCTGTTTGATGGTTTGGGGACCGTCTTAGGCAATGTGGTTAGGGGCCAGGGTGTTGGTAGCACTCCCAGGGGCCCTCTATACAACAGAGGAAACACCCCCCGTCTGCGCCATCCTCACACTGGTCCTCGTGTTTGAGCTACTGGTTGCAGCTACTAGGTCAATCCATGTTGCTCAGGATCTCCCACTTGGTCGGTGCCTCTCTGCTTGGGTAATATCATTGATGAGTAACTGGGGTTGGCTATGGGCGGGCTAACAAAGTTTCCAAAGTAGCACTGTGGGTTAGGATTTGGGTCACTAACCCCAAGGTTGGCAGTTCAAACCCACCAGCTTCCCTGAGGAAGAAAATGCGCCAGTCTGCTTCCATAAAGATGCACAGTCTTGGAAAGTCTACACAGGGACTCGGTGAGTTAGGATAGACTCAGAGGCAATGACTGGGTTAACTGTAATTTTCTTAAGGAGGAGGGACCCATACTTGTTTTCCCTTGCTTGTAAAATGCATACTGATCTTTGGCTAAAATATAAGGACAACAATATACATGCATTTCACGCCCTATAAATGGCAGTGAGGCACATAAGAAGCAACCAAGTTCTTTAAAGCTGTAATGGGAGAAGAGGTTTCAACCATACCTCCTCAGATCGTAAGATTACTAATGCTAGATCCTCAACTGAGCTCACCACACCACCACCCACTGCCATCAAGTCCGCTCTAATGCATACAGACTTTATAGGGCAGAACAAAATTGCCCGTGAGTTTCCAGGGCAGAAAGCCTCATCTTCCGCCCGAGAGGCAACAGGGAGATTTGAACTACTGATCTTGTGATGATTAGCAGCTCAACACGTAACCCAATAGGTACCAAGGCTCCTTCTTCTGAGTTCAGAGAAGGGCATTTTGACCCCTCCCAAGAGCAGAGCTGAGGCATTACGAAAGGGTAATTAGAATTTTTGGTGCGTGCCATTTTCATAATTTATGGCACACCTACCTTGAGCCTGTGCCAAATTTGAGTAGGAAAATACATTCCCCGTCTTTGGTCTCCTGTCACCATTATAATACGGATGGATGGCCAAACAAGGAAGGTGTGTAAAGGGAGGCCTTTTCTTCGAAAGTTATATCCAAGCCACACAGAAAATGTGTCTTAGCACCTAACAGCAAATGCTGCCTGGCAAAGTACTAATTAATGGAAGCTCTCGTGGAGTTTGCTCAGGCCCATTTCACGTGAAACAACAACATAATAGTAATTGTTGTTAGTTGCCTTCAAGTTGACCCCAGCTCATGGTTCTGTGGTTCATACCAGTGTGATTGATCTATAGGGCTTACATGTGGATTCCATCTTATTCCAGAAGCTCTGAGGAAACCTGTTCACCATCACAGCAACATACAAGCCTGTACTGACAGACAGTGGGCTTGGGCATGGAAGTGCCTTGGCTGTGAGTCAAACCCAGGCCTCCCACATAGGCGGTTAGGATCTCTGTATCAAATTGCTAAGCCCTATTGCACTTTTCCATATACCAGCTCAAAGACAAGCACAGCACTTGTTATTTAATCCTCCCTGTAAGCCAGTGAGGCAGTAACTATCTTTCTGGTTACAGATGGGGAAACCAAGGTTTATAGACCTGAAGCTACTTGTCCAAAGTCATTCAGTCAAGTGTCCGGGACCCACACCCAGGCAGCCCGTGCCATATGGACTCCACCACAGGGAGCAGCGGTGCTGTGGCATGTTTACCGTTTCCCACTGGATGAACTCGGCTGCCTGTCACTCTGTTCCCAAAGGAGAAAGGCATCCCATGCTGATTCAGTTTCAGCATGACCAATTTGTAATTATCAACGTCCTCAGCGTTAGAGGGATGGCGAAAACCAGATATCTACTGAGTTAAGCGAGTTAACTTTCAATGAGTCAAACTCACTGAAAATAGCATGTTGATGCCGACTCACAGCGACCCCATCGGGCAGGGAAGAAGTGCTCCTGTGGGTTCGCGACTCTTTACGGGAAGAGAAAGCCTTACCGTCACTCTCAGAATGGCTGGCTGACTCGTTTGACTCTAAGGAACTAGAAAAAGAACAAACTGACCCTAAAACATGTCAAGCAAGAAAATAATAAAGATTACAGAGGAAATCAGTGAAACGGGGATCAACAAAAATGAAAAACGGGTCCTTTGGAGGAAAGAAACAACAACGAAATTCACAGACTGGCCTAAGGAGACACACAGACCTAAGAGACAGATGTAGAAAGAACCGAGTCTCAGAGAACCTTAATGTTTATCATCGATCGATTTTCAACAAAGATGTCCTAAAATTACACGAAGAAGGAACAGTTTATTCAAAAAGATAACGCTGCCACAACAGGGCAGCTAGGACTGCAGGGCGCAAGAGAATCAAGTTGGACCCTTACCTCGCACCATACACAAAAACTAACCCAACCACACGTTGGACCCTTACCTCGCACCATACACAAAAACTAACCCAACCCACACGTTGGGCTCCACCATATTTTAAAACGTATGTGCGACAAAGGGCACTCTCCAGAAATACGACCCACAGGCTGGGAGGTGGCACTTGTAAATTACGTATGCGAGCTGTTATGTATCAAGAATACATTAAGAAAGCGCATATACAATGTAACAACAGAAAGACAAACAACTCAAGTTTTAAAATGGGCAAATAAGGCCTCTCCACAGGAGGTACACAAATGATCAATAAGCACCTGAGAAGGTATTCGCTGGCGTTAGCTAATAGGAAAATACACGTCAGAACCAAATCACAATCACGCAGATAGGCTGTAATAAAAGGCGAGGAGATGGGGGAACTGGAGCCCTGATACACTGCCGATACAGATATAAAATGCAGATCTTTCTGGCAGTGTTTAACTACCGACGGCCATGGGACTCAGCATTTCTCCCAGATACAGACTTGCCCCCAACAGCGGGGAAAATACATTGCCACTGAAAGACGTGTACACATGTCAACGGCTAAAAAGCATGCAACATTCGAATGCTTGGCAACTGATGAATAAATGTGAACACACACACACACACACACAGAAAAATGAGGCCCAAAAGGGGGTGAGGGAAGGAAGGTGGGGCTGGCAGATGCTAAAATGTGATTTAAGTAAAAGAAACCAGTCACCGGGGTGGGTGGGTGTGTTGGGGGGAGGTGTAACGCAGAGGGCAAGAATGTAGTGTTTTTTAAATGAAATCCCCAGAAGCAGCAAATATATAGGGACAGAAGAAAGTAGATGAGTTGTTGCGGTGGGGGTGTTGGTGGGGGCGGAGATGGGAAGATGTTGAGGAAAGAGAGTAACTACTAAGGGGCATGATTTGGGATGAGGACAGGGGGGAAATGTTCTGAAATTACCTGTGGTGCTGCTTACGCAATTCTGAGAATGTACATACCGAAACCTCTATTGTATGACATGAATAACCTCCCAATAAAACTTACGGGGCCCCAGGGGGAGAAGACACAAGCATGTGAGGTCTGAGAAGAGTATATTTCAGAAGGATAAAGGTTCAAAGGCTGGTTGTAAATCTTTCCTGTTCCAACCACTGTTTCCAAGGAATCGAACTTAGATACGCAGTTGGAAGAGCGATGGTGTTCGAGTTACAAACTCTCCGAGTTTATGTTTTTGCAGTGAAAACCTCGTTCAGAAGGTCCCGCTGTGACAATGCTACCTTCCTGCCCTGCTGACCAAGTGTTCCCGGTCTCTGTATTAACCCCACAGCAAAAGGTTTTCTCCTCCTCCCCTTCCACCTCTCTCCCACAGACAGCCTTGTCGCCGCAGGCCCCACTGCGTTGCCAAACCCACAACTGCACAGAGCAGGGTGTTGCTCCGGCCTCTTCGTTGACTTGGATTCAGCTAATGATGCCATCGAATTATCTCACAGGGTTTCCTAGGATATAAACTATGGGAGTGGATTCGCCAGATCTTTTCTCCCTGGGTGCCACGGGGTGGGTTTGAACCTCAAACCTGCGGTTAGCAGCTGAGCAATGAACCACAAAGCAATCTAAACAAACAGCAAGAAGGCAGGATGGTTTCTCAAAAAAAAAAAAGAGGCTTTGGGGTGTGGGAGTCGAAGCTCAAACGCTAACCCTTTGACGTTCCCACTCAGAAACCTTGGGTCAACCTCAGATAACCAAGGCTGAGAAATGAGGATTGTGATACCTAATTTGTTAGGAAACGTTGGCCGAGTTCTCACTATGCACCAGGCACTGGGGAGGCGTGGAAGACTAAGATACGGACAGGCTCTACAGATGAGAAACTCGTCTATCGTCAAGGCTGGGGCAGAGAAAGCAAGCGCAGCATTACAGCCCAGTAGCATAAAGGCCACCATTGGAGGAGGGCAGCGAAAGAAGGCTCTACAGTACACTGAAGGACTACACTAAGACCGTGTCCACAGAACACTAAGCACATAGCAGGTAGTCAAAGAGTGTGAACGCCCCGCCCCCAGGGCCCTAGCAATGTAGAAGGGGGAAAAGTCTTCTACGGTTTGGTGTGATAGGTGAGGAAACTGGAAAAGGCTGCTCACGGCCCTGGGCCAGAGCATTATCAAGGGCTGAGTGAAGTAAAGAAGGTTGAGTTAGAGAGGTAGTAGTCCTACTGAATGTATCTCACCATAAGAAAAGCGGGGTGCCTTGACACTGGTATTGTGAATTTCAAGATGTAATTCTCACTTGGCCAAATCGGAACTACCAGTCAAATGGCCATAAAAGCCTTGCCTCTTCCTTCAATGATCAGCAAAGACCTACTGGCCCCTGTGCTGTGTGGACTCAAACATGCCAACCGTTGTGCGGGTGGATGGGCAGCAAGGTTTTCTTCTGTTGTGCACACGATTGCCAGGAGCTGGAGTTGACTAGACAGCAGCTATCTCTCTATCACCCATCCATCCATCTATCTATCCTGTCTCTGAGGATGAAAAAACTGAGGCTTTTCTTGACAATGCTAGTTGTAGGGACAATGCAAACCCGTAGGTGCCTTAAAGTACAATCATTAAAAGGTCGGATGATATGAGAACTTGGGGGGTGGGATGGGGTTTGACCTCTTTGGAATCCTTGGCTCTAACCATATTCCACCCTTTGGAATTTCCAGAGGTCAGATGATGAGAGAGAGAGTCAGTTGGGTGGGGGCAAGGGGGAGGACAGACCTCTTTTGAATCCTTGATTCCAACCACATTTCCACTTTGGGGGTTTTCAGAGGTCAGGTGACAAGAGGCTTTGGAGACCAGCGGGAAATTGACCTATTCTAAATCCTTGGATGCAACCATGTTCCATCCTTTGGAATTCCAAGTTGGGGAAATATATTTGTCTCTATGTTGCCTTACGTATGTGCTTGCTCCTCAGACTACTTGGGGTTGGTTTTATGACAGTTGGAACAAAAACGTCCCTAATTATCAAAGGGCCTCACTGTAAAGCATGGGGATGAGAGGAGAGGGTAAGAGAACTTTCCCCGACTCCCTCCCTCCTGCTTTCCCATGAAAGTGTCAGGATGCAGCCTCCTTTCCGCGCCTCAAACGGAACCTGACTGAAAATGGCCTTTAGTCTGTTTCTACGCCTCTGGGTGGGCTTCGAATCACCCACCTTTGGGCGAGCAGATAAATGCCCCACTGCCCTCCCTACACAGGGTTGATTCTAAACACCAGTCAGTACCATTTCCATTTTCAGTATTAGAAATGGGTAAGAGAGGTTACATAATTTGCTCAAGCATGTCCAACTACCCAAGGAGCCCTTGGTGTTGGAGAGGAGTAAGGGGTAGATTGTTATCCTGAAGGTCCCTGGTTCAAATTATCTGCACACAAAGTTTGTATAGTCTCAAACCCAAAAAGCAGTTCCACTCTATCCTGTAGGGTCCATATGAGTTAGAATCAATGGCAGTCGGTGGTGGTAGACAGTTAATAAATAGCAAGGCTCAGCTCAAAACTCACTGCCATTAAATGAGGCCGTAAATCTAGAAAGCCTCATCGTTTTCCTTTGCAGCAGCTAGTGGTTTTGAACACTGAGGTTAGTAACCCAGTAGTTACTTCCTGGCACCACAAGGGCTCCCATAGCACAGCAGGATTCAAATCTAAAAGGGCTCTCTCTGAGCTTTAAAAACCTCTACTCCAGGCCTGCTTTCTGACATGATCCCAAGTGTTTGTAGTTGATCCAACCCCATTGCCATTGAGTAGATGGTGACTCATCGGCCCTCCATGGGGTTGCAGAGACTGTACATCTTTACAGGAGCAGAGAGTCTCAGCTTTCTCCCAGAGCGGCTGGTGGGTTTGAACCACTGACCTTGTGGTTAACAGCCCAACACTTACCTGACAACACCATGAAGGCTCTCATAAAGTGTGCAAGACTGTTTACTTAACGATTAGTGACAATTCAGAAAAATACACAACACATGTCCCTCAATTTACATGCAAACTGAGAGTTTTTCTGCTTTTGTTTTAATTCTGGAAAGCAGAGCTAAATGCCAGGAGCTGTGCTAGCCTACCTTCAGAACTGCAGCATCATGTCATGCAACAGGCTGGTTTTCTATAGCCCAGGAAGTCTCAAATGTTTAGGCCATATGATAATCTGTGGTGCACTTTCTAGGTTACAGCTCAGCGAGCCATGTACTTAAATCTCTTTGGTGAAGCTATTGCTGTCACTGGTAAATCTGGGAATTCCCTGTAGAGACTCCCCAAAGCAAACTATCATATAAGCATTCTATTAAAGATTATGAAAGATAGCTGGCGTAACACCATGTAAGGAGTTGGTAAAGAACATAAACTGGGTGAGTGGTGTGTGCTGTCTGACACACATATACATACATGTTTGTGTGTGCAAGTACATGTACCTATGTATTTTATTACTGTGTTCCATCCAGTCTATTCCAACTCACAGTGACTTTATAGGACAGAGTAGAACTGGCCCACGGGGTTTCCAAAACTGCAATCTGTTGTGGAAGGTTTTCTCCCCTGCAGAGTAAGTGGGTTCAAACTGCTAGTCTTTCAGATAGTAGCCAAGCACATGTATACATACACAGGAGGCCCTGGGAGATGCAATGGGTTAATGCGTACAGCTGCTGACTGAAAAGCTGGAGGTTCAAATCCACCCGGTGAAAACACCACCCAAACCAATTGTCCTCGGGCCCATTTCAAATCATAAAGGCCTTATAAAGGGCTTCCAAAGCTGTGCATCTTTGTGGAAGCAGTTAACTGGAACTTTCTGGTGGTCTTGAACCACTGACCTGGCGGGAGGCCGTTCAGTGCTTACCCAACAGCAACACTCAGAGAAGCCTTAAAAGGAAGAACAGGTGATGATCTGCTCAATTAGAAACCCCAGGGAGCACAGCTCGACTCTGGCAGACATGGGGCAACCAGGAATTGGGATCGACTCCATGGCAACCCCCCACCCCCACCCCCGAGTCTGAAAATGCAGAGTGCCCTGTGTCCATGAAACTGCCATTTAGGACTGCTATCCCCTGGAGAAAATCTGACAGCTCGGATACGTCTCATCCACTTGCAGCTACTCTCTTTGGGATTTATCCTCTTAAACCTTATGGCCGCTGCTTTCGCATAGGCCTACTTTTTGCTCTGGACCCCAGCCTGGAGGTCAGGATCCAGTCCTAGAGGGGACACACACTACTCGCCTGGGATCACAAAGACTATTCAGAGACAGGTTGAAAAGCCACTTCTAACGGTCATTTTGAAAAATTTTTAAACAAGTGAAATTTAAGATCCAAAGCACACTGGGTCTGACACATTAACAAGGACGCTCTTAGGAACCAAAAAGATGTCACTTTCCTGCATCAGAAAGTGACTTGGCTGGTTATTCTGACTCATTTCTTCCTGGAGAGGCTAAGTGGAGCAGTTATAGCTTCAGATTAACATCCCCAGCTGAACTTTTATCACAGCAGGTAGCCTATTATGCACACATTACAGCTGCTTCCAGGCCTGTCAGAAACCACAGCAGCAGTATCATACCCTTCACAAGTTCAGTTCACTCAATGCCTATCTTGTTCCTTGCTCAATTAGAGATGCAAAAGGATCTAAAGATGTAACGCACTCTTATAGCTGGGGTATACCGACTAGGATCCTCACCTGAGAACATCCTGAAGACCAAGAAATACCTTATGCCTGCCTGTGGCCTCCACAATCTGAGAAATGTTTCACTGATTAAAATGCACTTTAGAATACCAGGAGGGTGGAGGGAAGGTGAGGTAGAAAGGGGGAACCGATTACAAGGATGTACATAGAACCCCTCCCTGGGGGATGAACAACAGAAAAGTGGGTGAAGGGAGGCGTCGGATAGTGTAAGACATGAAAAAATAATAATAATTTATAAATTATCAAGGGTTCGTGAGGGAGAGAGGGTGGGGAAAAATGAGGAGCTGATACGAAGGACTCAAGTAGAAAGCAAATGTTTTGAGGATGGCAACAAATGTACAAACGTGCTTGACACTATGGATGGATGTATGGATTGTGATAAGAGTTGCATGAGCCACCAATAATATGGGTGTTTTTTTTAAATGCACCTTAGAGATCATCCAACTCTACCCCCCATTTCCCAGAGGAAAAGTGGCTATTTCTCCGGTGCTGGGACCACTAGCTCGTGGCAGGGCTCAGGAAAAGGCTGGATTCCCTTTATTACTGTCCAACACTTCTCTAACATTCATTTCTTGAGTGATTCCAAGTGAGTGCTACGGCAGTTATGTCCTTTTAGCTTCCACATCCACTGATGTCTTGGGAGCAACTCTTCACCGCTTTAACATAGTGGTTAGTACTACATTTTCAGTTAGGGGTGGTGGTGGCCTCTTTATAGCTAGCTAATGGTTGTTGAGTATTTACATTTCAGGGAAGTTCTGAAACACCATAATAACGAAAGCTGGTAATGAATTATTACGTAAAATAATATCCTAATTAGAAAATCCTAGTTATTTTAGTCTACCTCCACCAAAAGAAAAAAATGTGCCTTTACTACCAGGGATTTATCCACAAGGAATAAAACCTTATATCCAGAAATAGCCTTTATAAGAATGTTTTACAGAAGTTTTATTTTATAATGGCCCGATCTGGAAACAGCCCAGACATCCATCAATAGGAGAACGGATAACACGCTGTGACACGGTCAGGCAGCAATAAAAAGGTCACAGATGACTGCTCTGTGTAGCTTCGTGGCTGAATCTCAAACGTGTTGAGTGAAGAAGTCCTGTACAAAGGAGTGCCTACCACGCAAACGACACGGAATTCTAGAGCAGGCAAAAGGACATCTAGAGGGAAGAAACCATGTCTGAGACTGGGCGCAGGCACTGACCTGGAAGGTGCCTGGGACAGCAATGCCGTCTCATCAGGGGATTGGGCTCCACAAGAAGCAGCAGCCGTCCGTCCACACTCCGTAAAGGTACCCTGAGACTCGGTACATTTCATCGCATGCGGCATATGGCTTAGAGGGAGAACAATGTGTAAGCCAATGCTGAATGTTGGTTGATTCTAAGGGAAATACGAAGCATTCTAATGTTCAACAATTTACCTTGAAGCGCATCCAAAAAGTATATAAGTAAGAAAATAAGATGTTTCCTAGATCAGTTCCGTTGAAGCTCAAACTAACCCCAGGAAAATCATGCATCATTGAGACCTTAACTTGATTATCAGAACTTGGAGGCAAATCCTATGCAAAAACACAAGGATAAGGGTTGTACTCAAGGTTGGAGGAACAGAGGATATGGAAAGCCGGAAGTGGCCTGGTGCACCTAACAGATACTTCATCTGGTCAGAGCCTGAGAACAAGGATGCAGACCGGTGTTCACCAAACAGAGCGTCTGTAACAACCGGGCTGCTGGGAGTTTGTGCCGTCCAATACGGCAACCCTTAGCCCACTGCTCTTGAGCTCTTCAAATATGGAAACTGAGCCTTCTATTTCATTTAATTCTAATTAAATGTAAACGGCCGCATGTGACTAGTGGCGCACATAGTAAACAGCACAGGTCTAGATTTAGAGTAACCCAGAACGGGGCAAGGGATTGGTCAGCCACCGAACGGTTAGATTCGCTCTGTTAGGGGAAAGAGGCCACATACTGAGTAGCATGTATCACACGATCAAAAGCATTGGTCAATCTTTCCTGAGGCTCAATACAGGCTCAGATGACGGCAGATGGGAGCGTTTTATGTTAACGACAGAATAATTCAGAAAAGAAGGTGGAGAATGGTTGTAGGACTTTACAGACTCTTGCCAATCTCACGGGAATGTTCATGGAGGGCGGACTGAAGTGGCTATGTGCTGCTCTGTACATTTTGAACAGCATCAAAGTCCGCTCCCATTAGTCAGGTGACACTCATGCATTCAAACGACCTTTTGCTGGACTTCTGAGTTCTTCCTCTGCCTGAGGCACAATTCCCTTCCTGACACCAACAACTACAGACACCCCCCCCCCCACTCCCTTAGAACCTCCCACCAGCCAGTCCTTGACCCGCCCAAGCACCTGTTCTCTTCTGCTTCTCCTAGCTCAGAAACGCTTAGCCTCAAACGCTGACACAGCACGATCGACAGCAAACGCCGGAGTTCTGTCCAGCCACCTCGGCCCCACGAATCCTACCCAGCTCCGGCTGGCGCACACGGACCGGCGTTTGACAGGGGTTTAAAGCGATGAGGACCCTGCGTCGTGGGGGACACGGGTGGGCTCGCCCTGTGGGCACACCGCCTGCCGTGCTGTCGTCGTGCCTGCAGATTTGCTTGCGAGTCCCCGTGGCTGAGCTCAGGAAAGGGCGCGGGGCGCGAGTCCTTCCATGAACTCTGCACGGAGGGGAAGTGAAGCCCGAAGGAGGAAGTAGACTGGACCCGAGAGCAGTTGGGAAATGTCCTCCCTGCCTGCGAAGGCGGCACCTTCCCATGTCTCTGCTTCCCTCTTCAGGACTTCACGCCCTGGCTCTGAAACAAGAGCCACGGGAGCTGGAGACCAGGGCATCAGCCGGGCGGCGGCAGGACAAATGTAATAGCAGTATCCTAGGCCCCCCTGGCCAAGGGAAGCCCCCCAAAGGTGCATTCAAGGCAGAAAGACACCGGACGGAGGGGAGGGGGGAGGTCTTTTGGTGGGACCCCCCCTGCCAGAGTTGTTGCTGCTGGCTCTCTTGGAGAGGCTCCAGACATGGCAGCCTTGTGTGTTAGATGGGATGCGCCACAGAGTTCTCTCGGCGGGAATCTGCATGACATGGATCCCCCAGCGTTTGGTTCAGGGAGCTGCTGCGAGTGCTGGAACCATCCGCAGTCCGATTAGCAGCCAATCCCAATCGGTTTGCACCGCAGTGGCCGGGTTGTAAAGGGCCCCGGAATTGGGAGGAGGCAAACTTCAAATTGAGGAGAACTACTTTTGTCAACTTGATTTGGGGAGTGGGGCTAGGGGAGGTGGCAGTGATCCCAGGCACCCCAATTCCTGGGTATTCAAAAGACTTGCGTTACTTAAGATCTGGGTGGCGCTGTGGGTTAGGCACCGGGCAGCCAGCTGTGAGGATGTACAGTCTACATCTGTAACGACGTGCCGTGTTTGAAACCCTGTGCAAGGATGCTGAGTCAGACGCAACTTGAGAGCAGATTTGCTTGCGAGTGGGCTGGGGAATTTTGGGTTTTGTTTGTTTGGGAGTAAGCTCTGGTGAAGCAATGGTTCAGGGTGTCTCTGCTAACTAAAAAGTGGGCAGTTCACACCCAGCAGTCTCTCCCCCAGAAATAACAACCTGGCCATCTGCTCCCAGAGATGACAGGCTAGGAACCCCTCCGGGCAGTGAGACGCTGCCCTAATGGGCAGCGAGGAGTTGGGACGGACTCAACGCCATCCAACAACAATAACCCAGAGGACACAGTTGCAAAGTCAAAAATGTTCCCAGGTCACTGCTCCCAGCAGCCCCTCACCTGGGACATCTGTGTTGCCACTGTCTTACAGATGTGCCAGCAGGACACCTGGAATTGTTTCGGGTCACTTTTAGAAACAGCACTCTCGCGTGTACCTTCTAGAAGCAGATCGTCAGGCCTGTCTTTCCAGGCCTGTCCCTCTGGGTGGCAAACTTCCTCCTGATCTGTTGGCTTGAAGTCCCCACGGATTCCAATCACCAACCTTGAGATTAGTGGTCCAGGGCTTAGTGGGGGGGTGGGGGTGGGTCATGATGCAGGGTGTGGCGAAAAGGTTTCTTATCGAAGACCACAGTGAAACAAACCAGAAGGAAATAGTAAAGTCGAAACCCTGCCATCAGGGATGAGAGATGCGTTTCTGATTCGCTATTCAAAATTCCTTGTTATGGTCACAACTTTCAAATAGACCAGCAAGAGGACATTTGTGAGATGATTACCAATAGCAGATTCCCTATCAAGGGAGTGCTTAGAGGGGATGAAAACTGTAAAAAATAAATAAGGTCGCTGTTTGGTTTTCGTTTGTTTTTTTTCTGAATAAAAGCAAGTGTCTGAGTTAGTCAATTAATATGGCCCGTCTAGTCATGGTTTCCTACGGATGAAGGCTCTAAACATATCCACCTGTGTTTACGGGCCCATTTCAAAGGACACATGGAACTGGGAAAAGACCTCTTTAAATTGTTGGAAAGCAAGATGTTTCTTTGAGGACTAAGGTGTGCCTGACTCATGCCAGAGGATTTCCAATCGCCCCGTGTCCATGTGAAAGCTGGCCATTGAATCGGAAAGACAAAACACAAATAGATGCATTTTAACTGTGGTGCTAGCCAAGAATCATGAAAATACCCCGTGCTTCTTGCTTCTACCGAAAATCCCATGGCCTGCCGGAACAAACAGGTCTTCTTAGAAGCACAGTCAGAACGTGCCGTAGAAGCAAGGATGGCAAGACTCTGTCGTACGTAATTGGGACATGTTGTCAAGAGAGACCAGACCCTGGAGAAGGACATCCTATAAAGCAAAGGGGCAGCAAGAGAGGCAGAGCCCCCAAAGATGGATTGCCCCCATGCTGCAGCGATGGGCTCAAACATAAGTACCGCTGTGAGGATGGGCAGGACTGGGCAGTGTTTGCTCTGCTGCACCCGGGGTCGCTCTGAACCGGAACAGGCACCAAACAATACCACGGTCTCTCCTATGCTGATGGGCAGGCATGGGCGTGGGTCAAGCCACCTGAGGTGTTTCCCTGAGGACATCCTTTAGACACTCCCTTCCTTAGTACCGGGTGTGACCCTGTATTTTTCTTGAATATACAATGAGACCACCTGACAGTTCTACACACGGGAAAACTGGACCTCTATTTCCCTGACTGAGCTTCAGGAGCAGCAAGACTGCTGGGGCTTTGGGACACCTCTGGCTTCTGCCTCTGGACCCTGCGCTTGGCTTAGCTCCGCTTGATCCTTGGATTTCGGACAGAACAGCATCCACCACAACGTGAGCTGGTTCCTCCTCGTTCCCTCAGAGCCTGCTAACTTTCCATATGTAACTACTGATAGGTTCAATCTGAAAATTCGAGTTGAACATGTGCTGGTATGAGGAGCGAGAAGGGTAACGCTCAGTTGGTCAATGGTGGGAGGCCAGGGACATGCAGGTGGGAGGCCAGGGGCACGCAGGTTTAACATCTTCGCTGTCTCACACACTATTGTCAAACCACCGCAGTGAGTGTGCACATGAACTGTTTTTCACATTGTAAAACGAAATTATGGGCCTTCCCCGAGGGCTCCCAATCAGAAGCCACTTGTATCCAAGAGCTTGCGTTTGTGATTGACACGCAGTTGACACGAATTTAAATGGCCATAACCCTCAGGTGTAGGGCGTTGCATGTGATAACGTTCAGTCTATTGCCTCCACTATGAGGTAAGAGTTCTGTTCGTGTGCAATCTTCCCGCTAGGCAATCCGAGTTTGCAGGGAAGGCAAACCCACAATTGTCAGACACCCACGCAGGATGTGCCAGGTCCTTTCAGGTCCTGCAAATGACCCCGTTTAATCCCAGTAAAAAACCACTCACAGTGGGGATATTCCAGTGCCGGGCAGGGAAGCCACAGCTCGGGCAAAAGGCCCAGGGGCTGGTTGGTTCTTTTATTTCAGGGCAACCTCATGATGATGTGGTTTGCACAAACTGGACACCAACGCGCCTTGCTGGCGGGACTTACTCGAGTGTTTGAGACCACGCTATCTGCCAGTTGTCATTGTAGCTGATCTTGGGTGTTGGAAAACCACTCGGTTGGTCTCCCCACCCCCTTTTCTGCTGCCTGAAGACATGGGTGAAGGGAGAGGGCTTACATGGAATCAAAGAAGCAATAGCTTGAACTCTCCCTTCCAAGTCTCCTCCAGGGATTATTTATTTCGAATCACAATCATGTTGGAAGTTATGGGACCTGGGGGTTGACCTGGACCAATCCCTGCCCAACAACCTCAAGGGGTGATCACCCCGGTTGGTGACTGAGGGACCCTCTGGATACACACATGACCCTGTGAGCACCGCACCTGTTTTCTGAGGACTCCTGACTTTTTAAGTGAACCCAACCCCAGGCATGTCTCTGGTCCTGTTCCGAACAAAAGGTCATTTATCAGGAGGGTGTGCTGAGCGAAGCCAGGGCGCGTCAGCGGTTGACCCTCGTGCTCCGGCACCTATCTCAGTTATAAATTAGAAAATAATTAAAAGGTATTTTCTGAAGGGAGGCAGATGGCATGGTGGCACCCCAGCCAACGTTGAGGTCAAACTAAGTTACCTGGGAACGCTGTGGGCTCCAGTATTCATTAACCAGCATGGGCCGTTGACTGCTCAGGGCCTCCGTTTCCCTATTTGTCAAAAGAGGGGGTTAATGATTCCCAGCTGGTAGAATTATTGTGGGAATTCGGGAATCTTGTACCTAAAGCGCCTGGGGCAGTGCTCGACCCCCCAGTAATGCCAAAAACGGGGTGTGATTCGAGAAATGTGAGGGAGCGATATGTGAGTAGTAGGGCGAGTCGGTGAGCAGAGCTGGGCACCCCCGGGTCTGTAGGCAAGGGGTGTGTGGCCCTAGCTTCTCTAGTTCAGCTTTCTCGTACAAATATTATCCCTGTTGTTTTTTAATTATGAATTTAAATCTTAAAAGAGACAACCATGAAAATGATTTTAGAAAGTATAACGAAAACTGAGACAATGTTAATGTTATAGAAGCAAATGTCTTGTTACCCATTAGAAAAACAACCCCTACTGCCATCAAATTGACTTCATCACACAGCCTCCTTTTCCCCCCATGGCGTGGTTAGTAGATTTGAACTGCCAAACTTGCAGTTAGCAGCCTAACACCTAGCTAAAAGGGTTACCAAGGTTCCTTGTTACCCATATATCACAATTTATATTAAATTTACACATATATACATATATGTAACAAAACACACACGAGGAAATAACATGAGAGCCACATCTGACCACCTCCTGCCGCACGAGTAGGAGAATCCAGCTCCACGTCTGCCCAGGCACACTTCATGCCTCCACTCTCCACCCTTCTTTTCCCACCCTGTCCCTCCCAGCACTCTCCTTCCCTGATGGCGGCTCACTCATGCTCAGAGGAGTGGCCAGACTGGCCAATCCCATGAGAGTTCTCGACACCTAATTTTTATGTTCTCACCCAGTCAATGAGTGGGAGTCACAAAGACTATGGCTAAAGCAATTCCCCTTCCCTGCGAGAATATTACTCTTTATGGAGTCAAAAAGAATTCAATCAAAAGAGCCTTTGATGAAATAAAGGAAAGAAGAAGTACAAAAGATAGGTGTATTTGTCTATGTGTGTGTGTGTACACACACACACACACACACACACATACAGTACATGCATATATATAATACATCAAGGAAACAGATGGACTTTGGGCCTCTACTTCATTCTTACCTCAGTACAAGAACAGCCTGTTTTAATAATGTGGCAATGTATGACACGCACCTTCCCGACATGATCACTGAAGAAAAAATGGAAGAAAAATGGAAAGGTGAAGAAAGCAGATGGTGCCTGGCTCTTAAAAGATACAGCATCTGGAGCCTTAAAGGCCTGAAGTTAAACAAGTGGCCATCTAGCAGAGAAGCAACAAAGCCCACATGGAAGCACACCAGCCTGTGTGATCATGAAGTTGTCGATGGGAATAGGTATCACAAGTTCAAAACCAAGCAATGAAATTGGTGTGAAGGGGCCTGGACAAAGTGGAGACCCAATACCCACCTGTAAGATAAATGGACAGGCCCTCACGGAAGGGCCACATAGACGGATGCTATATCCAGGGTGTGGTATAGGGCTGATGAAACACCTACCTATCCTCTGATTCTTCAGTATTTCCTCCCCTTACTATCATGGTCTTAGTTTTAGGTCATCAATCTTGTTGGACCTGCACATGTTCATGTGTCTAATTGGGGTTGTTAAATCCATCAAAGCCAGGATGGCTGGCCCTTCGGAAACAGTGCAGGGAGTGGTGACTCCCCGAAGAGAAGGGTGGGGTACAGGGATGGAGGGGGAGCTGATAGCAAAGATGACTGTAAAACCCGAATCAAGGGGAACAGGTAACAGAAATGTAGGTGAGCAGATACATTGGATAATGTAAGATATAGTAGAAGAAAAAAAAAAACATATATATATACATATATATAAAACGATTCGGGGGGGGGGGGCTGATAGCAAAGAGTTCAAGAAGAAAAAACATGTTTTAAAACTGATGGTGGCAGCAATTGTACAATTCTGCTTGATCTAATTGAATTATGGATTGATATATCTGTAAGAGCTCCCAATTAAATGATGAATGATTAAAAAAAAAAACAGCTGTTGACTGCTTTTAAGCATCTTCTCTGAAAGGGGCTCTCTACTAACAAAGCCTTTGAAGTCAACCATCTGGGCTTTGCTTGCTCTCTCTAGAAGTGACTTTAAAATGTTTACTTCAGACTCTATTGGTATGTTTCCCTGTATTCCATTGGGCAAAGGATAGGCCAATCTGTTCATCCGTGGCCTTGATGAAATAGATTATGTGTGCTTTACGGGGCACTCTGGTGGTGCAATGGTTAAAACACCTGGCTGCTAACCCAAAAGCTGGTAGTTCAAACCCACCTGAAACTCCACAGGAGGAAAACACGGAAGCCTGCCCATAGATTGGAGCTTGGGAACTCCTATCGGGCAGTTCTACCCTGTCCTATGGGGTTGCTGGGTCAGAATCAATCTGACCACCCACACAAAGTACATTCCTTATAGTACTCGTGCAGTTAAAAACATGACCTCTTCACAATTGGGGGAGAGGGGTGGGCGACTACAGGGTACAAGCTACCTTTGGCTCTTCTGAAACAAGGACATCCTGAACAAATCTCTGCCAACTTTTCGTCAGAGCGCATGAAATCTTTGTGGATGTGTTTAGCTGTGCACCAAATGGCTGGAGGTTCAAATCCACCCAGAGGTATCTTGAAGCAAGGCCTGGTAATCTCCCCTCCCTTCTCTCCCACAAATCAGCCACCATGGGAAAGCCGAGGGGCTACTGTTCTACTGACACCAATGTGACTGCCATGAACCAAAGTCAAAGGCAGCCAGTGTACGTGAGGACATGGGGGTGTAAAGCCTTAGCTGTGTCCCCTCCCTGCAACAACTGTTGCTAAGGTCCCGTGGAAGAAGGTGACTCCCTGCAGGAGGGAATCCCGCCTCCAGCCCAGAGTGAGCTGCAGGCCAGAAGGGAAAGAGGGTCTCCAAAAAACGTGGGGGAGTCAGCAAGCTGCAAAGGCTGGCCTCTGGTCCCATCAGAGCGCACTTGAGACTTAGCACTCGGTATAGTACCAACACACAGTTTAAAAACATGACCTCAAAGGATTCAAGTTACTTTCTGACACATGGGGACATTGGAGAGATCATGATGGCAGCATGTCCGAGCAACGTGACCAAACTTTGCCAGCTGCAGAGTCGCCTGGAAATTCTATTAAAGCACATGGCCTTTGATTCCCATGAAACATTTCTAAGCTTGATCCGGCTTGAACCACCTAGCTTTCTAATGATGATTAAATATCTTCTACAAACAAGCCAGCAAACAAAACGTCTCTAAAGTTGTTCACTGTCAATAAAGCAAACCTGCAGATGTCAGAATATAACCCGCCATGTGTACCTGAAAATGAAAATAGGCATAAGCCAAGATGAGGATTACTGTAAAAAGACGTTTTTTTAAAAACTCCGACCGTAATAGGATTTGAGACTATAAATCTATCCGGGGGCAGGCAGCTTCATCTTTCTCCCAGGAAGCAACCTGGTGGATTTGAACTGCTGACCTTGTCATTGGTTAGCCCAACACCTAACCCACAGTGCCACCAGGGCTCTTTAAAAAAATCCAGAGACTTACTTACAAAGCAAAACAAACGGATGAGGAAGAGAGAAAACCTCTGAAAGGTCAGGTGGATGTTGGCTTCCAGCAGGAAATACACACGTCTGCACCAGCTGAGAGACCCGTGGTTAAGACTCGGCTGCTAACCTGAAGATTGCTGGGGAGGAAAGTGTGGCAACCCTTGCAAATCCTGCAAGCAAGTTCTACTCTGATCTACAGGGTCTCTGTGGGAGGGAGTCAACCCTACGGCACAGGTGGAACATGGGCACAGGTGGAACATGAGCGTATGAAAACCAAGTCTTCGAAACAGAAGTGGCAGAGCCTCAATAGTAGCCTGGCCTCCTCTTAGGCAGGGTGGAACTGCTGATTCAGTTTCTTCACCCATAAACAGGGGCAGCAAGAGACAGAGTCCTGGTACCTAGAGCACTCATCACTGCCCCTTCCACACACCCCCACCCCAGCTTCAGGCAGGGTCTTGTCCGTCCATCCTTTCAAAGATACCATTTCCACTAGGAGGTCACTCCACGTTAAAGCTGGCGTCCACAGGAAGCAATATGTGCCTCACACCAAAGTGTGGTCCATTCACACTACAAAATGCCATTCAGCCATGGACAGACCCATTAGACATTAGCAGTCCTTTACAGTAACACAACGTACAAAGGAAAGATGTGGAGTCTTTCAGGGGAGAAGGCAGACCAAAAAAGCACATACTGTACGACTACATTCTTATCAAGTTCAAGAATAGCCATTGCTGGTGGCGGGTGCTAGGTGACCTTTCTAGGGGAGGAGAGCTTGAGAGGGAGAAGAGGCCTAAGAGAGCACCCTAGGATGCTGAAAATGCCCTACCTCTTAATCTGGGTGATGGTTCTCCAACTCTCCCTATAAGGGCAGGGCAGAACAGAAAAATTGATGGCATTTCAATAAGGTTGCTGGCGAAAGAGATTTAGAGAACTGTGGGCTGTCAAAAGATCAAGCAGATCTGTCTTGGAAGAAGGGCAGCTGGATGGCCAGCCTTCGTCTCACATGCTTTGGACGTGTTGTCAGGAGAGACCAGCCCCCGGAAACGGCCTCCACTCCTGCTTGGTAAAAGAGAAAGGCGGCGAGAAGACGATGCCCACCCTGGATGAGATGGGTTGACACGGTGTCTGCGACAGTGGGTTCAAGCCAGGTGAGGACCTCGAGGGGTGTTTTGCTCGGTTGTGTGGGGTCGTAATTGACCTGACAGTACCGGCAACAACAGAACTGCTCCTGGAGGTTTCTACTCTTCACGGGAATAGAAAGCTTCAGATTCTTTCCCTGAAGCGGCTGGTGGTTTCCAACTGCCCAACGCGTCGTAACTCCCGATGTCACCATCTCCTTCGGTGATGATTACATGGGTGCATAGAAAAAGCAGGTGGAAAGTTTATATAATTTCTTTATTCCATTTTCCCACCAACTTTCCCCCTCTTGAGTTTATATAAAAAACCCTCATGCTAGACAGTGAGGAGTTGTATATCTTACACCTCCTTTATGTTACACCTCAATACATACTGCTTTAAAAACATTTTCATCCAAAGCACTTATCTGGTTTTCTCTGACGGGGTGTTCTCTTCCAGACTTCTTTTGGACGGACATATTTATATGACTGATAGATGTATTCAGTGGTGATTCATAATTGCAGGAACAAAAAATGGCTCATCTAAACATTTTTACAAATCATTGCGTTTGCTCATTTAGAGCAAGGAAGCAATCTTCTCAAGTGAAACGCTTTCAGAAATGTTCGTTTCGACTGCGGTTTTTATCTGGTTTACTATTGTTGGATTTGCTTTTGTTGTTTAAGGATGTCTTTCTGCATGTGCAATCCAGGATATTGATGGTTCCATGGGGCATGGCCAGGGTTAGGGGAGATGGGGAACTAAAGACGATGAGCACAAGAATGAAGAAAATCTTCCACAACTGACTGTGACGATGATTGTACAACTCTTGATGTTACTCAACTATTGAGTGGTATGCTATGTGAGTTACATGCCAATAAAACTGGTGGGGGCCGGGGGAGAAAACCTTTCAAGAATGACTTCTACTTTTCACCATCATTGGACACAGAGACGTTTTTTCTCGGTGAAGCAAGGTGACCCTTAGGAGCTTCCATGGTCGTACCGGGCTGAGATGCAACGAGACCCTCGGGGGTCACTGATCCCTCAATTATTTCTCACCGCGGCACGCCTGCTTCTATCCCTGGCTTCACAGTTTGCTTCCATTCAGCCAACCAGCCTAGAAAACATGATTGGCACGGGGGCTGGGGGGAGTGATGGATGGATGTGCAGATGGATGGATGGATGGATGGATGGATGGATGGGTGGGTGGGTGGAGGGGGGGAGGGGGGGGTCACTACCATTCAAAAATTAAGACTGGGTGGCATCTAATGACAATGTGTGCTAGGTGCTGGAGACACAGTGGTGAATAAAACACTCCGGGCCCATGACCTAAGGGAATATATACTTTAGTAGTGGAGGCAATTGTCAAATATGCATAATGAACATCTCTAATGGGGAAGCAAGTAATTCAGGGGTCTTCGAAGTGACACTTAAGAACTGAAAATAAAAAGCTAGTTCTGGGGTGCGCCCTTGATCAGTTTTTATTGGATGAATGAATGAACAGCCATTACTCCAAACTCTAAGCAAACTCACGGCCATGGAGTCACAGTGTCCCGGGGGCACTGTAAACCTTGCACGAGGGGCAGCCTCCTCTTTCTCCCCACAGGTGACTGGTGAGCTTGAACCAATGCTTCTTACCCAACAGTACAAAGCAGAGGAGAAACACTTCCGATGAATTAGTATTGATGATCTCTTAATGCAACAAGTCACTAGGCATTGAATGAAGGCCTGGTGGGCTTTATGGCACATTAATTGTACCTGTCGGTGAAGACTGCCGATTTTATTTAAGAGCTTGAATATCTGTTTAGGAGAAGGATCTTGAGGCTACTCGGCTGACCTAGTCATACCCAGTTTCCAAACTACAAAAACAAAGCTGGTCACAAGTGGTCCAAGTCTCTGACAGTGGCTCCAGGTTGCCTGCGTACACCCCTACCCACCCACCCACCCAGCTCCCATGAAAGTAACTTTTCAGGAAGGGAACCCGCGTCACCTTGAAAGTTTGTCACCCACACATGCCTCTGTATAAAGCACTGTCCAAGAAAGCCCAAACCTTGAGTCCTAAGGTGACCAGATTTAAAGCGGGACACCACTGACCTGGGGGGTGGGGGGTGGGCTCTTGATTAAAAATTTGGTTTATCTGGACCAAATAGACCGTTCCCTAGCTTGTCGTGCATTCTTTACAAAAAATCGGGACTTTTTTAAAACGCCCAAAAGCGGGACGTCTGGTCACCTGACTCCGTGGGCCTTACCCCATTTTGAAAACTGCCCTCTGGTTCAGAGGGCATTATTGACCCTTACAGATCAAGAACTTGCAGTCTGACTCAAGGACAAAAGGAATCGATAAAAACCACTTTGTAGACACTTTACTCAATTGTGCCCTAGATATGCCAACCTGGCATGGGAGCATTATTATCATGCTGTGTTTAATAGCAACAGGGTTTAAAATGCCAGAGATGGCAGCTAGGCTACTCAAGGCTTAATTGGATGCACAACTTGATCCATCAACAAACTATGATGTCACTCTTAACTCAGTGCCATCCAGTCGGTTCCAACTCACAGCGATCCTAAAGGGCAGAGTAGAGCTGCCCCCTTAGGGTTTCCTAGATTTTAAATCTTTACAGTAGTAGACAGCCTCATCTTCCTCCTTAAGAGCATCTGGTGAGTTCGAACCACTGACCTTGCAGTTAGCAGCTCACAGTGTCAACCACCTATGGCACCTGGGTGCCTTTTATGTAATGGTAACGATAAGAGGTATAAATAAAATCTTTGGTGATCTTACTGAAAAACAGAAAGGATTAAAAAAAAACCTCACTGCCATCATGTTAATTTCTACTGATATCGAAGCAAACTCACTACCATCGAGTCAATTCTAATTCAAAGTAACCCTATAGAGCAGGGTAGCACTGCCTGTGTAGATTTCTGAGACTGTAAATCTTTACTAGAGTATAAAGCCTCATCTTTCTCCCAAAGAATTGCTGGTGGTTTTGAACTGCTGTTAGCAGCCCAACGTGTAACCCCCATCACCACCAGGGCTCATCTTTCTACTGTCAGCAACCCTACAGAACGGAGGAGAACTGGCCCTTTGAGTTTCCGAGGCCATAAAGTTTTAAGAGAACAGAAAGTTTCATCTTTCTCCCAGGGCGAGGCTGGTGGGTTCAAAACTGCTACCCTTGCGTTAGCAACCCAGTGCATAAACCAGCAAGCCTCCTTCTTGGTGAGGTTTCTGGAGGGTTCTCTGAGACTTGAGGCTTTGGCAAAGAGCTGAACAAGAGGACTTTCCCGATGGAATAAAAGAACACGAGGAATGACGGGTATCAGGAATCAGTTTCCTGGTCTTCCTGTTCCTGATAAAATATGGGCCTTTAAAACTGCTTCTGTCCACTTCAGAGACAAGAGTATTAACTACATGGCCTCTCTCACTAGCCAGGGTCTGTATTTGGGGTTCATGAGGAATCCAGTGGAGCCTTGGTGGCATAGCGGTTACCCGTTGGGGTGCTAACTGCAAGGTCAGTAGGTCAGTGGTTCCAAACCACCAGCCCTTCTTGAAAAAAAGATGAGGCTTTCTACCACCATACAGTTAGTCCCGGAAACCCAGAGGGGCAGTTCTACCCTATCCTATAGGATCACTGTGAGTCGGCAAGGACTCGATGGCAGTGTTTTGTTTTTTGAGTGCTATCCCAGAAGGGCTAACGCTGGACAGATGCTCAGGCTATTAAGGACCGTAGATCGGCGACATGAATCCTTACTGCAGTTCCAACATCTTAATAGGGAGGTAACAAAAAGTGAGCCCGCTCGCCGAAGGCTGCACGAAGCGGTACAGGACGGAGTGCTGCTGTGAAGGCTAGTGAACCCAGTTTTCCTACAGTCACAAAACCCAACCGAACCTGCCTTCCCTGGAGAGACCGGCTCACTGACCCTCCACAGAGGTCAGGTGCAGTGCTATTTGGCTAAATACACCAACCCCAGGGACGCCTCCCCCGCCCTGGAGGAAGTCTTTTCTAATTCTGAAACAATGGTTTCTCCCAGCCATTTTGCAAGGACTAGAAGAATCTCCCTGAAGACAAGCCTCTGACTTCTCACAACCGGGATCGCAGGGTGAAAATGAACTCAAATCACGTTCCTCCCTAACTGGTGGGGTCTTAAAACTTCAGCGCCATCTTCGCCTGTATCTTCTCCCATGGGAACCACAACACCCAGGCCAGGGGCCGCATCTATCTGCTGCGGAACACCTGGAGTCCTTCCCCCTGGGGACTGGCTGTTCTTTCTCTTCTAGATTTTTCTTATTTACCGTTTGGGTCTTAACCATTGGCTGGCGGATGTCCGGCACGCCAACCTTACAGCTGATCAAATGTAAACATGTAGCGAACGCCATAGCCCTCTCCTGTTTTCGGTAAGACCAGGCCTAAAGCAAACAAAAACCAGCAACAAGAAATAGCCCCTAGAATGTACTTCGTACTCCCTGGGGGGGCCATCTTTATTCCTGAATTGGGTCTGTCCAGGCAGAAGTCCTTCTGAGCTGCGGAGTCTTTCTTAAAGGAAAACAAAAACAAAAACCCTTGAGCTTCTCGGGGCGAATGGCGAAACAGCCGTGTTTCAAGCTGACCTTTCGGATTCGGGGGTGATCCCGGCCACAGTGCGGGGGGGGGGGGAGTAGAGAGAGTTGACAGGCTTTTCATGAAACCAGAGCCCGGATCCGGCGAAACCTTGTCAGGGCGCATGAGTCACCGGGCGCGCACAGCCCGGGTGCAAATCACAAGGCTACACGTCGCCTCCCAGGAACTGGGAAGCTGGCCTGGTCCCCGGGCTCCACGCACGCTGCCCTCCACTCCGCCCGCCCGCAGCAAGCCCTCCCGCCGCAGGTGGGGCGTACCTGGCTCTCGGCGGCGCTCCCAGCCCCCGGGGGGCGGCCGGACACACACGCGGGACCCACACCACGCGCCCACAGCCCCCGGAAGGCTCGGGGAGACGCGGAAGAATCCAGTTTGTCCAGAAGTGACTTTTCCCCTCCCTCCTCCTCACGCACCCCCAGCACCCCGCCCCCACCCTGTCCCAACCCCCTCGGCCGGACCCCCTGGGGACGGCTGCAGTGTGAAGTCTCTCCAGATACTCGAGTCCGGAGCCAGTACCTGCCAGGCACCTGGTGCGCTCTCCCCGCGGCCGCCGGCTCTCCTCCCGCCCCGGCAGCGGAATGCCCTTCCGAGCCACGGCTCGGTGCTTTTGGTCAATGTTTTACGAGACACTAAACAGCCTCGCGTCCCACCCTCAGAGCAAACACCATTGAGAGAACACAATCGAATGGCCCCAAAGACACCGTGTCATGTACAGTAATGTAAATGGACACGCAGGGCTCGATTTCCACACTTCCTCCACCTTAAGGAACTGAAAAAATCCTGAATGGGCTGGGGCTAGCAAGAAGGATTCCCAGAAGTATTGGAGTTTGGGGTTCTCCCCCCCCCCTTTTCCCCTCCCCTTTTTTTCAAACCGGCAGAATGGTGATAAACTCATTGTCCCAATCCGCAGGCAAGCCTCGGCTTGCTGAACTGAAAAGGTGTCAAAGGCAAGAGTGCGGGGAGGGCCGCGTTGGCGGGGGAGCCATAGGCGAGGTGAGGGCGCGGAAGCAGCCGCCTCTAGCGGACGCATTTCCGGGACCCCGAAGGCTCTGCAGAAGCCAGGCTTCCCCCAGCGAAGTGTGCTGCCCGCGTCCGAGATCCCGCAAAGTAGCCCCAGTGACACCCCGGCTCTGCTGCAAACCAGACGTGTGGCATTCCAATCGAGTGACCGGGCCGGGCCGGAGCGGAGCAGAGCCTGGCAGGCACCCAACGACTCGCGTACCCAAGACGGTCGAGGGGGCTCTCGGGGGCACTGCAGTCAAGATGAAAGTGGGGTGGGTACCTGGAGACCACCTGCTGGGTTAGACGCAGGCACCCCCCAGCTCGGCCGGCGGGATGACGGTGGACGGTGAGCTTAGCACTCACTGTCCAGCCGGCTCGGACTCCCAGGACACCCAGCCTGTGCCGAGAGGAAGCAAGCTCAAGCTCTCTCATCCCACTCACTTCTGGTTCCGGCTCGGGTTTTGGAATCGCGTCTGTGGGCCAGGCCGGCCCATTGTCCTACGCCCACGTCTCCCACACCCCGGTGCCCAGGAGCGCCCAGAGCGCGCCACTCCGTGCCCTTTCCGCTGGAGCGTCCGGCTGGAACTGAGAACCAGTGACCTTGGGCAGGTCCCTTGATCCTCTAATATAAAACGCTCCTCTCGAAGACCACTGCCGGGGGCCCTGGTGGCGCACAAAGTGGTTACTAGTGGGGCTGCGATCTGCATCTCAGAGTCAGGGGTTCGAAACCACCAGCCGCTGGATGGGGGGGTGGGGGGACGACGCGCACAGACAGGGCATTCACAGGAAGGTCTCTTAAACTCAAAGGCCCAGTTCAACCCTGCATGATAAGGCTGCTGGGTTCGAATCGACTTGAGGACAGTGTTTGGGATTTTTCTTTGTCTGATAAAGCCACTCCCGGTTCTCTGGGAGACTAGAAAATGGCGGCACCCCACCCTCTCTCTTACTTTCAATTTGTCTTGTTACAGATGCCCAGGTTAGTTTTGTGACTAAAGGCCATCGTCTTCGCCTCTCTGTCAGTCTAATCTATTTGGGGTGGGTGCAGGAAATGGCCCCGTTATCAGTGCTCAGGGGTGTGGTGCGGGCACCCTGGAGTCACCCACTATGAATCAAACAGGAGGCAGGATACTTCCAAGCCGGCCACCTCGTTCCTGTAGGCCCTGGGTGTCTCCACCGCCTTGACAGCAGTGGGGTTCAGGCTTGTTGCACTCAATTTCCACACCCCTTGTGTGTTCATCTGTAGGCAAAACACAGATCAACAAGCCTGATAGGCCAGGGGGTGGGAGTAGGGGGTAGGGGGCTTTGTTCACTTCTGTATCAGCCAGGCACCTCTTTCCACATGTATGGACGGTTGTGCATTCTGCATCCCTCAGCCCAGAGTCTCCGTGATGGGTGAGGTAAACGCTCTGAATTACTGAACCCAAAGCTGAGCCTGACTGGAGTGAGTTTCAGGTTTAAGGGGAGGCCGGGAGTCAGGATTTGGGTGCTAATTTAGTGATCTGAACGAGGGTGAGAAAAGTGGATTATAAAGGTATGGCAGAAAATAAGCTAACCATCAACTCCCATCATGCAACGAGAACCACATATTAAGAGAGCCTGCAATTGCTATCTGGGGTCTTGTTGGATATCATCTGACAGGTGAGGGCACTAGTTCCGAGGGGCTGCCCAAGGGCCCGGAGCAGGACCTGGCAGACCTGATATTGCTCTGGCCCAGACCAGGATAACCCGCTCAACAACCTTATCAAAAAAAAAAAAAAGAGTGTATTGCCTGAACCAACGGCCACCTGTGCAGTTTTTCTGCCACTGTACTCTCTGAACCAGTTCCGCCTTGGTCCTACTCCACTTCCTTTCCTCCTCCCTCCACCTTCTCTTCTCTTATCCCTAAAACAATCTGTCCCGTTCCTTTGGAAATCTACCAGCATGCTGTTTGACCACCAACCAAAACAGATTATATGGCTTCTCCCACTCCGTGTAAGCCTGGTACAAGGAGGCTTCAAGAAGTTTGTGGGGAAATTCCACTCACTGAGTGCCATTTCCCCACGAGCTCTTTGAGAGTGCTCATTTTGCCCTGTGATCACAAATTTGGTAGTTGGTGTGAAATTCCGTAGTCCAAACTTCCTGGACAACATGCAGCCAGCCGATATTGTATTGGGGAGAGGTGGGGTGGGGAGGGGGCGGGGACATCTCATTCTGCTCACAAACAAAATTCTGCTCGCCATGAATTGACTGGATAGCAGCGAGTTTGCTTTTGGTTTGGTACCATATAAAAGTTTCATAATTGCATTTCTCCACCTTCGGTTATACAATCTCCCACCTAGCTGTCAGTTGGTCATACTCTGGTGCCTTGCATGTTGCTGTGATGCTGAAAGTTATGTCACCAGCATTTCAAACATAAGCAGCATTCACCCAGAAATCAACACACTGAAAACAATTACCAAGGTTAAAACACCAGCCGCGCGAGCTTCCAGAGTCAGACGAAACGCACTGCCATCCAGTTCATTCCAACTCCTGGGGACCCGAGAGGATGGGTTTGGAACTGTCCCTTGTGAGTTTCCAAGACTGTAACCCTTTATAGCAATAGAAAGCCTCATCTTTCTCCCTCAGACCGGCTGATGGTTTCAAACTGCTGACCTTGCAGGCATAGCGGGTGCAACCCACAAATGCCACTAAGGCAGAATAGCAGGGGACAGCCTAGTGACCTATTTATAAAATTAGCCAATTAAAACCTTGTGGGACACAAAGGTTTGTCTGGCTTTGGACACAACATGGGGAGGGATCAATCACTAGAAGAGGACACCATGTTTGGCAAGGGGGCCCCCTGGGTGAAACAAACTAAGACAATTGCTGCAAAGGTGGACTTGAACATTTGGTAGTTATGAGGACGGACGGCGCAGGGCTGAGCAGCGTTTCATACTGTCAAATCCAGGGTGGTTACCAAGTGACAGGGACTCAATGGCAGTTAGTTTTACATTGATCAACTCTACTGTAACAACCCGACCTGGAGTTTTTGCTCTATTGTCTTTGCTATGCTGGCATGAAAGTACACGCCTGGAATTTTTCGACTGCGGAGTTCTGGTAGAGCGGAATATTGGGAGCTGCTCTAGAGTTTCTCTCCACAACCATTTCGGAGCCCATTTCTAGTTTGGGTTTATCTTTGAGGTCAGCCTCTATAAAGGAGCTTCAAGAAGTTCAAGGGGGCTGGGATAGGAATAAAAAGATGATGGGGTTTCCCCACAAACTTTTTTGAAGCTCCCTTGAATTTGACCTGTGGGACTAGTCCAGAATCTATCTCAAAGGTATTTTGAACTTCTAGGGAACATTCAAATCCCACACCAAACTCCCTGCCACCGAGACGATGATGAGTTATGGCACCCCTCCAGGACCTAGTAGAGCGGTCCCAGTGGGATTCCGAGACTGGAACTCTCCATGGGAGTGGAAGTCCTCAGCTTTCTTCAGAAGTACTATGGGAAAGGTAGAACAAGAGCAGGAGAGACAAGGTCTCCGACAGACATGGGAATTCCATTAAATTACTCCTTTGTTGCCTGGAGAAGGCCTCAGAATGCTGAAGTGTGACCTCAGACACTGCTCTGTACCCATCACCTAGACTTCGTCTCTAACTCTAAAACCAGCGATGCTTCCCAGGGAAGGGAAAACTAGAACAAGCAAGGGCAACAAGTGCTGACCCTACCCCTGCCAGCACCGTCATCGCCTGGGACATCATCAACTAGTTTAGGGTTCCTCAAAGGGAGGTCTTCAGACCCTGGGAGGACTCTCTCAGAACATGGCAAGGTCAAGACTACCTTCCCATGGAAGCTGGTTCCCAGGGTGCATTGGAGAGATGACTACAGAAGATCAAGATGATGCACTTGACTTAGTGGTTACAAAGCCTTGTCAGTTGATTTCCCCCTCTGATCCACATTAGGCCCTATCTGGTTTTCAATCTTTTCTGTTACTTCTGTTTTCTTGTTTGTTCATACTGGGTCAAATGTGTTTTTTCATTGGGGGTGACCCTCTTGAATTTGTGTTATATGTTTGTCTGTTTTTCAGTATATGAAACCCAGGATTGATTAATCTATAGGAGCAGCAATTAGAATAAAGGTTTGTGGGGGG
>NW_022111369.1:53988996-54002260 GCF_000313985.2 Echinops telfairi
GGTGGGGTGGGGGGTACAGTGGTGGGGTATGTGTGTAAAAGAGAGCTGATATCAAGGAGATCAAGAAGGAAAAGTGTGTTCTGAAAATGATTGTGGTAGCAATTGTACAATAAACCTCGATGTGATTGAACTACGGAATATGATATCAACTCTCAATAAAATGGCTTGGGGAGAAGGGGGGAAGACTACCATCACAATAGTATTAGCTGTCTGTTTCACTGTATTGACATATGAACTCATAATGAAAAGGCAACAAGGAGCCCTTGTGGTGTAGGAGTTATGCACTGAGGTGCGATCCACATGGTTGGCAGTGTGAAACCACCAGCCGCTCTGAGGTTGAAAGATGGAACTTCCTACTCCTGCAAGAGTTACAGCTTGTAACTCAGACAGGCTGTTGTAACCAGTCCTAGAGGGTCATTATGAGTCAGCATAGACTCAATGGCACTGAATTAGTACAAATTACAAATTAACAGTGGTACTAAAGTGTACTTACTGATACGTATTGACCATCACTACGCACTCAGATCAAAGGCGAGAGGGAGAGGGGGGAAGACGCTGTCACTCAAAAAAAAATTGTAAAGACTATTTTGTTGTCTTTGATGGAGCAGTAGTAAAAAATCATTTCATTAAACCTCAGCTCCTGAGTATGCATATTTTCGATCTTCAGGGTGATGAAATGAGAACTGCATAGAAAGAACTTCTGTTGCATATCAATTGCTGTGGTTGTTTAAAGAAAAAGCACTATGTGGCTGAGTTACAAGCTAAACTAGCCACCTTTGTCATAGAATATGCTATCACTTGAAAAACACACCATGGTTAACCAGACTTATTTGGCAGACACATTACTAAAAAACGAATGCCATGAGCCTGTCACTTAAAGCAACTGATAGTTTTTTCTTTTCTCAATAACAAAATGTAGCGTTCAAGCAAAATTTAAAATTTTCAAAAGCTCGCATCTAACACCATGAGTTTGCCCTAAGCTAATTACTGCCAAGTCAATTCAGACTTAGTGCGACCCTCTGCTCCACTGGAGTTCCGAAGGCTCATTTCCATCAAATTGCTAGGCCTTTCTTTGGAGGTGCCTCTGGGTCGACTGAAACCTCCCGACTTCAGTTAGCAGCCACGCGCACCGACTTCAGACGCCATGGACTTAACACCTTGCCAATACGTAGGACTTTTATGATGGGCTAAGTTGTGATGTTTGCCACATGTGATTTCTCGACACAGCACAAGGAAATCTGTCAACATTCAGAGCATCAGCATAACTCAGTGCACCAGTATTTTCCAAATGACCAGTACGTGATGCTATGAAATCACTCAGGAGTGCAAGATCCACTCCAAGTACCACATAGAAGATGAGTTTTAATTTAAGAGTATGAAACATTCACGGATGTGGTTTCAGATTCTACAGTGCAGCCAAGCTTTATGAACTAACACCTATTGACTCTGGCTAGAGTATCAAGGAATAGTGACAATTGTCTGAAAAGGATACTAAAATGTTCCTCCATTTTCAAACTACATATCATTGTGAAGCTGATTTTTTATTTTTTAAAACAAACTTCAGCACCAAACCATGTACCTCAACAAATTGCGGGGGCAGATGTAAGAATATAGCTGATTAAGCCAGTCATTACAGAGAAATGCAAAAATGTAAACAGTGTGCTCTTCTATATTTTGAAGTTATTTTTCATTAAAATGTTATTGTCAACATAGCATATTATTTATGTTTACTAGTTAACTATGCCAACATAGGTGTTTACTATTGCTCCTCTAATAAAGATTTCACTTTAACTTTCTTGTTTTCATTTCCAGTGCAGTAAATATTAATAGGTAATCCACATAAACAAAACCTCTGTGTTCCTAAAAAAACAAACATAAAGAATATAAAGACTTCAAAAATAAAAATTACCAAACACCTCTTTAAATTTGGGTTTCAAAAACAATGATTATTTTAGTATAAGTATGTTCCATACAACATTTGAGACATACTTATATACATATAAATCGTATTTGTTGATTAGCTGAAGTTGATATTTCAACTGGGTGTTTTGCATGTTATTCGATAATCCTGTTAATTACTTCTGAGACTAAAACATCAGAGAAATACTGCGCTAGATCATGCACTAACCAGACACAATGCTGATCCAGACGTACAGTAAGTCTTCAGGGGAGCCAAGCTGGCATCATGGATTACGTGTTGGGAGGCAACCCACCAGCCACGCGGAAGAAGAGGAAGCTTTCTGCTCCCATAAAGATCGACAGCCTCAGAAACCCAAACAAGCGGCTCTGCTCTGCCTCACAGGGTGCCTATGAGTTAACACTGACTCCACAGCGGAGTGATTTGTTTGCTGTGTCAGCTTTTCAATCCCTCCCTCGATCCTATGTACTACGACTACACGGCTAAGGGCTGCACTCATGAGTTCAAACGCAGCGATGCTTGTGAGGCCAGTGCAGGGCTGGTCAGTTTCCTTCCATGGGACGGAAGTCGCCAGGAGTCGGAAACGACTTCACAGCACGGAACAACAATATTACAAATGATGAGCTAGAAGCTCAAAGTAGTTGGGTGAAACTAAATATTCGTGGGAAGAGAGACCAGAACCCACTCACCCTGACCCCAAAGTCCCAGCTTAGAACGCTTAGGAGACATAGTGGCAGCTCCCCAGGGGATGCTTGGTTTTCTCATCTTGAAGTTTAGCAAATCGGTTCCCACTACGTATCCTTTTCTCCCCTCTCACAGCTGTGCCATGGGTACAAGCCAAGGCTGTGAGGAGAGTGTGTGTCGGGGTGGGGGAGGCAATCCAGAACCGGCCTTTGGCATTTAGACTTGGAGCAGAAAATCCCAATGGGAAGTCGAGAACGGGCATCAGTGCATAGGCCCTGCTCGTTATTATTAATTGGAAGCCACCGGGAGCCTAGTGCTGGGTTAGAATCATCCTTGAGAAAAAGTTGGGAATTTCTCCAAATGAATCCTTACCCACTGAAGCAGATGCAACCATTGCACAAATCAGCCAAGGCCCTGTGCTTTCCTTCCATCAACACTACTCAGCTCGATGGATAGATTTAATGAGCTCGGTCTCAGCAATAAGCAAAGTACGCCGGAGAGCTGTGTCTTTTCCGACCCAGTGTGCGTGCTATGGGAACTGCAGATATCAAAATTAATCTATACATAGCCACCAGGGGGAGGGAGGCCCCCCACCCGATTTCCAAATTTCTATGATGCTGTATAAAATGTGATAAGCATTATACGGGCAAGAGATATGCTGGTCTTCCCCTATGGAAAGATTACAGAAGCGAAGATTGACCTTCCAAATCTTTAGAATGTGTACATTTGGATTTTTATTACACATAAGCTACACCATATTATACTCAGGGTAATGGTATATCTATCTAAAATACTCCAAACTCCATGAGAGAATGCTGACTCATAGCGGCCCTGTGGGGCTGGGTAGAACTGTCCCTGCGAGTTTCCAAGACTGGCTCTTTTTTTTTAATTGTTTTATTAGGGGCTCATACAACTCTTATCACAATCCATACATACATCAGTTGTGCAAAGCACATTTGTACATTCATTGCCCTCATCATTCTCAAAACATTTGTTCTCTACCTAAGCCCCTGGCATCAGCTCCTAATTTTTCACCTCCTTCCCCATTCCCCCCTCACGCATGAACCCTTGATAATTTATAAATTATTATTTTGCCAAGACCAAGTCTTTATGAAAGTACAATGCCTGATGGAAGCCAGATCCCAGCAACTGGTGGAGCTACAGTGGTGACCCACACCAGCACTGAGATGCTTCCACTGCCACTGGATCCACAAGATTTTCTACCTACTGGCCTGTAATCTTCCTGCATTCTTGTCATTGCATGTCTAAAAAGGAACTGAAGGACATATGGGGTAATATCCGACTTATGAACTAGATCTGGACTGGGATGTTTCCTTAATGTACAATTGCTCTTTGATATAAAGTTCTCTCTTACACACACACACACACACACACACACACACACACACACGCAAAGTACAATGCCTGTCGTTCTCCCTGTACATAGAACAACAAAAGCCCGCTGCTATTGAATCAATTCTGCCTTATAGCAAACTGGTAGAGCAGATTAGAACTGCCACTTTGGTTTCCACGGCTGTAAATCTTTTGGGGAGCAGAAAGCCTCATCTTTCTCCCTCGGAGTAGCTGGTAGGTTGGAACTGCTGACCTTTCAATTGGCAGCTTAAGGTGTACGCAGCCCACTATGCCACCAGGGCTCCAACCTAGGAGGGAGGCATGCAAATCTCCTTCTAAACAGACGTCAATGAAAACCGTTCGAGTCACAAAGAACAGTGTCCGACCCCCCTCCCCACCCCACCCCACCACCACCAAGCAGGAGGATGATGCGGGGCAAGGCAACATTCGGTTCTGCTCAACCCGGGGTCACCAGGACTCCTTGCGACTTGACACCAACGGTTGTGAACAGAGTAACGGGAGGCGAAGCTTGGGGAAGTAATCCAGAGGAGAGAAGAGGTGAGTTTTAGAAACTAAGACTGCGTGGAAGCCTGCAGAAGGGCCTAGATGGGCTGAGGGTGTGCCAAAGCCAGAGGGCCCTGGACACCTGGGGCTGGGGAATCAGAAGGAAAGGGCAGAGTGATCATGCCTCAGGGCCCCCCTAGCAGGGTGATGTCCCAGCTGAGATAGTCGCCAGCAATGCCTGCGGCTCTGAAGGCCTGGTCTTGCCTCTCCAGTCCAGGCCCCTGCATCTGCCCACTCAATCTCGAGCCCGCTAGCAGGAAAGGAAGGCCGGCAGCAGGAGGAAAAAGGGAAAGGACACATTGCTGTGAAAGCACATGCGCCTTCCTTAGAAGACCAAGATCCCAAGGCATTCCTTTAGAACCTACTCTTGTGCCTGCTAACTGGTGGGGTGGGGGGGGACCCCCACCAGATGGACAGAAATGGTGACTCATCGTCTTCTTGTGACTAAGGCTGACTACAAGGGCAAAGTTGGCACCTGCAGTACAGGGGAAGGTACAGTCCTACCTTCTTCAGATACAAGGATGATTATTGATGAAAGCCAAGTGCTGGCCCACTGCCCACCAGCCTTTAAAGCATACAGGGCAGCAGGGGAGCTTTATCCCACTGTGTTTGGGCCATTAGCTTCATTAGCTTCCAGAAATCGAAGTGACCATATATGGCCCGGGTGTTTTTTTTGAGGCAAGCAGAAGGCTGGTCTGTCAAGGTCAAGATAGTAAATATTTTAGGTTCTGCTGGCCATACAAGTCTCTGTTGCTTTTTTGTTGTGGTTTGGAGAAGAGGGAGCAGGGGGACAGGGACAACCCTCTATAAAGGTAAAAATCATTCAGAAGTCAGCAGGTCACACGAAAGCAGGCACTGAGCTGGCTGTGCCAACCTCTTCCCCTTAGGGCACCCTGGTAGAGCAACGGTTAAGCACTGTCTGCTAATTAAACCTTCGGTGGTTTGAATCCACCCAGTCACTCAACTAGAGAGCTACTTCTGTTTAAGTGAGCACAGCTTAGAAAACCGGGCCGGGTGGTCACGAGTTGGCATAGACTGAATAGTGCCTACTATTTGTTGACAGATCCCTGACTTAAGGACAAAGAGCGAGGAGCATCAACGTTTGACGTGAGCATCAGCTTCAGATGAACAGCCTTTCCAAAGGCCCACTTGACTGACATACTCTACTTGGCAGTCACCTCGTTGGTTCTCTGATCTTCTTGTCATTTTTAAAAATAATAGTTCTTGTTTATGGTCTTCTGGGTGAAAGTTTACATAGTAAATTAGGTTCCTATTTGATTTCCCGATATTAATAGAAAATACTTTTTCCAGCATCAGAAACAGCAACTATAATTCTGGACCTTGTCTGATGGAAATATACAGGGATCAAATCTGTGGAAAGAGATGGCAGAGAAGCTCAATACCATCAGCCAAAGCAAGGCCAGAGGCCGATTGTGGAATAGACCATCAATTGCTCATACGCAAGTTCAGGTTGAAGCTGAAAACATTTTAAGCTGATGGAAAAATCCAAGTTGAAAGACTAAAGGATTATGTTGGGAAAATGTTGAATAGTGCAGGAAACATCAAGGGAAGGTAGAAAGTGTTATTATGCCCCCCCCAAAATTGACTGACATTCACTCATTTCAAGAGGGAGCATCTGATCGAGAACCAATGCTGTGGAAGGAAGCTTAGTCCAAGCTGTATTGAAGACATTGGTGAAACAACAAGGCTCCAGGGATTGTCAGGATACCCATTGAAATGTTTCAACAAACTGCGGCAGTACTGGAACCGCTCGCTCATCTATGCCAAGAAATTTGGAAGAAAGCTACCTGGCCAACCACCTGAAAGAGATCAGTACTTGTGTTCATTCCAAAGAAAGGTGGCACAATGGAAAGCAGTAAAGATTTGTGACAGGTAGGTTTGTTGCGTCAATAAGGTCAATGAACACAGATGAGATAATTGAAGGGCGGAGAGATAAATGGGTCGGCGAGCCTCGCCTTTCTTGTCTCTTGCTCTTTTTGATCAATGGACCAATGTGCGGCTAGGTCTTTCAAAGTGCCACTGGATGGGTTAACAGTAGAGTGCAAACTGCACAACCTGGAGTCCTTTTTGATGAAGAATAGAATAATAATCTGTTTAAGTTAGGTAATTTTTTTATGCAATATACTTTCATTGATCATATACAGCTCAGAAAATATGCTAGTTTTTTTTTTTTTGCAGGAAATACATAAACAGTTAAGTTATGTCTACACTCAAGAACATTGTCATTTAGAACGGGGTTTGGCAAACCATGGCCAACTGGCCCGCTGCCTGTCCTTATAAAGTCTGACGGGCGCCCAACCATGGCCTTCTTCAACATCTGATCTGTGGCACTGCGTCTTCTAAAGAGTGTTAGCAGCAAATCTGGTGGGGATTGAGCTCTCAGAATCAACTTGCCTAGTTGGGAAATTGCCATCCTTTTCAATTGCCTGCACTTGGAGTCTGTGACGAAACCTATTTCCCAGCCTTGAGACAGGTAGTGGTAAAGCTGACTCAGGGGAGCAGAAGGTGGAAGGAAGTGCTGGGGCTGAGCTTAGAGGGGGAGGAGCTGGGCAGCTCAGGAGGACAGGACAGCCAGTATGGGGATCTCCAAGTACCGGAACTGATGAAGCTCACCTGGTTCTGGGCAGAGAAGACTGGTCCTGAAGGAAGGGGTGATAAGGGGACAGGACAGGTGGGCAGGGGTGGGGCTAGATTAAGATCTTTGAGGTGCAGGAGTTTGGACTTCTCCCTGGTACAAAAGGTGCCCCTGAAGACTTTGAGCTGAGTGAGGACCACACTGAAAGCAATTTTGGGAAGGTGTCTGACAGGTAGAGTGGGTCGCAAAGAGAATATGCCCTGGTCTCTGTGAGAAGGCTCTGGTAGCAAGGGCATCTATTTTCCCTGTAGGAAAGGAAGGCTTGTTTCTTAAAGGCAAACACACAAAAAAAGAAAGCCTTGTAATGAAACTATTCCCTGACCACCCCCCACCCACCCCCTACCCAAAAAAATAATAATAATAATTCACTGACGTTGAGTGAATGCCAAGTCCTAGCGAGCCTGTAGGACAGGGTAGAACGGTCGCTGTGAGTTTCCGAGACTGTACCTCTTTAGGGGGAGTAGAGAGCCTGGAAGTCATCTTAAAACAAACAAAAACCTGTTTTAGCTCAAAAAGTAAAGGATGCCCTTCTTAAGTACTGCCCTGCCCTGCGTGTGCGCCACCCCTTTAAACAGTCTTTGATGCCGTCCACCAGAGAGCCTATAGGACAGAGTAGAACTGCCCCTGTGAGTTTCCAGGACTAACTCTTTACAGGAGGAAAACACCCCGTCTTTCTCCTGAGGAGCAGCTGGTGGTTTCAAAGTGCCACAGCCCAGTGGGTAAGCACTACGCCCCCAAGTCCCAGCACTGGCTTAATGGACGTGAGTTCAGGATCCGCAAATGACAACAGTAACGCTTTAGCATAGATGACACGCTTAGGAGGCCGCAGTCTAAATAATGGGGTGGAAGAGCTGGAGCAGAAGTAATGAGGATGTTTGGGCAGCTTGTGGAAAAGGTCGCCCATGCCACTGAACAGGAGGTATAGAAATTGGGGAAATGGGAACCCGCTTGGCTGTGTGCATTTTCACCAAACATCCAATTAAAGCAGATACAGGGGAAAACTACGATCAGCAGTGAACCATCCAAACCCACTCACAGTTGGTTTTTAAAGTCATTTCTATGGCTTCCCTCTCCCAGCCCCACCCCCAATGGCTATTGCAGTAATTCAAAAGTGGACTTGGGACTTGGACAGGGAGGTGGGACTGCGGACAGGGAGGGAAGGTACAAAAGAAATCTCTAAAGCCAGACAGTGAGGGGACGAAGAAAGAGTGTTGAGTCAAACAAAAAAAGGATTAAGATTCAACAGACCTGGCTTTGAATGAATTGTATGATATGTGATTGGTAAACCAATAACTTTTAAAAACAATAAAATAAAGAGACCTGAGTTTGAGAGGCAGCTGTTTCGGGTGCCCCTCCCTCTCTCTCAACCTTCAGGCGAGCTTCCTCATCTTAGACTCAAGGTGTTTGTCTACATCAGGGCCCAGCAAATTGAGACAGAGGAGCCAACCCTGTCCCTCACAACCGTTTAAAAGTTATTAGAAAGCTGTAAATATATTTTACAAACAAATGAAATCACCATTATCTGCATAATATCCTTTACAATTTTTATAAATGTAATTACAGTATGGCCATTATGTTCAGTTTTACTTCAGAGCCACATGTACGTACTGAAAAGCCCCATATGGATCAAGCCACGGTCTAGATCGACCTCTTTGAGCCAAAAAAAACAAATACACTGCCATCTAGTCGATCCCTTTGGACCGAGTAGAATTGCCGCTGTGGGTTCCCCACAGCTGTATCTCCGTGTGGGAGCAGGCAGCCTGGCCTGTCTCTTGAGGAGCATCAGGTGGGTTTGAACAGCTGGCCTTGCCATTAGCAGCCCAACTAATGACTCACAACACCACCAGGCTTGAACTGCTAACCTCAAAGTCAGTGGTTCAAACTCACTGCCAGTCCTCAGGAGAAGATGAAGTTATTTGCTCCTGTCAAGATGTACAGCCTTTCAGAAACCCAACAGGGTCAATATGAGTCAGAACAGGGTCACTATGAGCCAACATCCACTCCACGGCCAGGAATTTGAGTGAATGGCTTGGAACCCAGGCTTTGGAGTGAGACACCCCAGGACTGAATCCTCACTTCGCCGTTTCGATGCTGTGTAACTTAACTCAAAGGGCATGTCTTCACTACTTCTTTACACGTAAGAACCAAACCAGCTGCCCAGGAGGTGATTCTGACTTGGAGAGCCCCATATGTGCCTATGTCTCTATAGGGTGTTTATCTAGTTTGTTTTTTCCCTGTAGGGTTCTTAATGGTTGATTAGGGGGGACTTTCTTCTGAGGAAGGAGCCCTGGCGGTGCTCTCAGGTAAAGGTGGTACTGCTAACCAAAGGAGAGCAGGTCAGACTCACCAGCCACTCCTCCAGAGAAAACTTGTGGCTATTTGTTCCTAAGCTTAACACCAACAACACACACAACGCGCTCCTCTAGCACTTTAATCCTTCCTCCACCCACTATTATGATGTCAATCCTACCACGCAAATCCCGCCCGACTGGTGTACATACAGCATCACAGGTGCAGAAAGACAGTTCAATCACGGAAACCCTCTCCTATAGGGTCACGATGAGTTGGCATTGACTCGATGGCAGCGAGTTTAGTTTTTATTGCTTGTCCTAGTATTTCTTATTAAATAAATGCTTACTATTTTTTAAATACTTAATGTTTCATCCTTTAATGTTTCTGGACCAAAGACCATGCCTGAATCATATCTGCACCCCTCGTGAACATGTATCTTTCAATTGGAGGCCCTAAGGAGCTTCCTAGAAGCCCTGGTGGCATTGTGGGTTATGAGTTGGGCTACTAACCACAGTGTAAGCAGTTTGAAACCAGCAGTCACTCAGTGGGAGAAAGATGAGTTTTTCTACTACTCTTAGGAGAAGTTAGTCTCAGAAACTCACAGGGGCAGTTCTACCATGTGCTACAGGGTCACTATGAGTCAGCATTGACTCAATGGCAATGACTTAGGTTGATTCTTGGCGGGGTGTGGCTCTATCCTACCATGCCATCTCTCTGCCAGCTCAGCACACTGTGTTGGTTTCCCTGTTGCTATGACTTTAAGAAGCTATGTCACCAGTATTTCAAATGACAACAGGGTCTCCTCTTGTGGACACGCTTTCGTGCAGCTTCCAGACTAAGACAGACTAGGAAGAAAGGCTGGGCCCTCTACATCTGAAAATTAACCAGTGAACACCTTATGGGTCTCAGCATGACATGGGCCAACTCACTTGTTTCAGACGGGTCATCAGGAGGGATGACTGGCTGAAGGAGGGCAGCACATCTGGGGTGGGTGAGATGGGCTGGCACAATGCCCACAAAAGCCACAAGCACGCTGGTGATCCATGGGGCCGTGAACTGTCTCTCTCTGCGGTAGAGTGTGTAAGGTCTCCCAGAGTCAGGACCAGCTCAACAGTTGCGACGTGGGTTTGTTTATGGGGCTCAAACCGAATCAGTATATGCAGTCATTAAGTTGTATACTATGTGGAGTAAATAATGAGAGGTAATCGATAAAGGAAGGGCCCTTGGTGGCGTCGTGGGTTACCAGTTCTAAGGCCAACAATTGGAAATTAGCTGCCACTCCGGAGAAAGATGAGGCTTTCTACTTTCATAGAGGGTTAGAGTCTCAGAAACCCACAGCCGTATTTCTAGCCTGTCCATGGGGTCGCTGTGAGGCAGAACTGACTGGATGGCAGTACATTCTAAAGGGGTAACATTTCCTCCCTTTTCAAGTGAAGAAGGAGCCCAGAATCTGCCTGCGAAGACGGTCCTGAGCTGCCTGGGGCCGCACTCTGATGAGTCCCTAGTCGCCTTGGACTAAACCAGACAGGGTCCGTTCCAATCAGGTGTTTGTCCTCCGTGTTTGTTGGTCGGTTCTAGAGCACAGGTGCTTCCGGGGACCACCTAAGTTATACAGCTCTCCTAGCTCGCCTTACGAGCCACCTGGGTTGCAATGCGTCTTTGTGGAACAAAGCAATAAGGAAGATCTTGTTCCTAAAGGCGTTCTTCCTGGTAGATTGTAGGGCACTGGGGGAGGAGGAGTATCATCGACCTAAGAGCCCCAAGCCATCCTCACAGTGCTGGTTTCTTGGTCCAAGTCTAAGAATCCTGCGATTTCACCATAAAACGGAAAGAACCAAATGGACTGCCATCGAACCTATGCCGACTCAGAGTAACCCTACAGGGAGTTTCAGAAACGAATTCTTTACAGGCCTAAAAACCCCCTTCTTTGTCCCTTGGAGCCACTAGTGGTTTTGAACCACTGGCCTTTTGAGTCACAGCCAAATGCGTAACCACTACGCCACGAGGGCTCCTTATTTCACATGGGAGCTGTGATTCCAAAATACCAAGAGCCATTTTACCACAAGAAGCCGTATCAACCAGCCCATTTTCCCACCTTTTCAAATGCCACTTGCATTTTCAGCCCGAGGGTTAAACAATGTATTAATGTATTAACTGATCTGGGATAGAATCCTCCAAACCAACACCAAATTCAGTGCCATGGAGTTGAGAGCCGATCGATGCAGCCTCACAGAGACCCTACCGCCCAGGGAAGAACTGCCCGGAGGGTTTCTGAGACAGTGATTCTTTACGGGAGTAGAAAGCCTCATGTCTCGCTCATGGCCTGGCTAGTGGCTTAGAACTGCTGGCCTTGTGGTTAGCAGCCCAATACCTAACCCATCATGCAATAAGCATAAGAGATCCATTCAAGAAGAAAAACTGGAAAGCTGGAAATGGCCAATTCCGTGGCATCGGGCCGTGCGTGTGCACACTGCACGGACCGTAACTGAACACGTGAGCATTGCTCAGGCAGTTGGTGGAGTGCTTCAACTCGGCAGGGGCCCTGAGAGCACACGTCAACACAGAGCACTAAAGCTTGACATCTGAGACTCTCGGATGAATCTAAAAGCAGCAGCAGGGTCACAGGGCCAAGTAGCTGGTTCAATTACCTGGCCTCTGTCCCTTCCACTTCAGCTACACACACACACACACACACACACACACACACACACAGCAATACAGCCTTTTCTAGAAGGATACACTACAACTCACAATGACCACCCTTCACAAGAAAAGGTGACCCAGTAGAGTGATAACCACCTCATTAGAAGCTGCCTAGACAGTGTTTTAGATGCTCAGCAGCTATTTCAAGCTCTGCATGGGGGGCGGGGGCCCCCGGCACAGCGAGGGAAAAGGATAACCTAGATCTGAGGGGCACTGAAATGACCAGCAGGAAAACAGGACTTGGGATCCTGCTCTGGAAAGTAACTGAGCGAGAAGTGACTTCTCTCCCCCATCAAGACCCTGGTGGTGCTGTCATGTAAGTGAGGTCATTGGTTCAAAGCCACCAGCTAGTATGAGGAGAAAAGATAAGGCTATCTGTTCCTGTCAAAATCTACAGGCTTAGAAAACCCTACAGAAGGTTACTATGGTCTGAATCAACTTGATGGCAGTGGGTTTAGTTATATGTGGTTTTAAAGATCCTTCTAGATTAGTTATCAGGCATCAAAGAACAAAAAATCATATCATTGTGTGCTTACCTCCATGATATGATTGCTGAAGACAAATGGGTGCATAAACAAATGTGATGAAGAAAGCTGATGGTGTCCGGCTATCAAAAGATACAGCGTTTGGGGTCTTAAAGGCTTGAAAGTAAACAAGCGGCCATCTAGCTCAGAAGCAACAAAGCCCACACAGAAGAAGTATACCAGCCTGTGCAATCACGAGGTGTCGAAGGGATCAGGTATCAGGCATCATTAGAACAAAAAAATCTTACCATAGTGAATGAGTGGGGGAGTGCGGAGTGGAGATCCAAAGCCCATTTGTAGGCCACTGGAGATCCCCTTACACAGAGGTCTCCGGGAGGAGATGAGCCAGTCAGGGTGGGATGTATCAATGGTGAAAAATACAACTTTCCTCTAGTTCCTAAATGCTTCCTGCCCCACCCCACTCCCCCTCCCCACTATCATGTTCTGAACTCTATCTTGCAAGTCTGGCTAGCCCAGAGGATGTACACTGGTACAGATAGGAAATGGAAACAGGGAATCCACAGTGGATGATCCCTTCAGCACCAGTGGTGTGAATGGTGATACTGGGAG
>NW_022111369.1:54002514-54045968 GCF_000313985.2 Echinops telfairi
AATGAATGTACAAATGCGCTTTACACAATTGGTGTATGTATGGATTGTGCTAAGAGTTGTATGAGCCCCTCACAAAACAATTAAAAAAAGAAATATATACATACACATTGTAATTACATGCAGCATTAATACAATGTTGCACCTTATAATTTGCTGTTATTCTCATGCCAACTCCAAAGGAAAATAAAGATTAAATTTATAACAATACTGATAATAAAAGACAATAATACTGGGGTGGGAAAAGATCCTTCTAGAAATGCAGTGAAGTCCTTACTTTGCTGAAGACACTTGTTCATCCGTAGTGACTCTCCCTCATCCTCCTCTCTCCCTTAGGTTCCCTGAACATGGTACTTCCTTTCAACCTGAGACCGCACATAGGCTGGTCTTCATTTAAACCAGTGGTTCTCCACCTTCCTAATGCCACAACCCTTTCATACAGTTCCTTGTGTTGTGGTGGCTCCCCAACCATAAAACTATTTTTGTTGCTACTTCATAACTGTAATTTTGCTACTGTTATCAATCGGGCGACCCCTGTGAAAGGGTCCTTCGACCCCCAAAAGGGTCGAGACCCACAGGTTGAGAACCGCTGGTTTAAACCCACCTCCAATTTCGTTGTCTGATAAACCATCCCTCTTCCTTCAAGACTCACTCATATCATTAAATTCCCTTGCCTGAGATTACTCCTTTCAGGTAGGAGCCCTGGTGGCATAGTGGTTACCCAATTGGGCTGCCAACTGCAAGGCCAGCAGTTCGAAACCACAAGCTGCTCCCCTGGAGAAAGATGACGCTTTCTACTCCCATAAAAAGGCACAGTCTGGGAAGCCCACAGGGACGGTTCTACCCTGTCCTACAGAGTCCCTGTGAGTCAGCATCCACTCGATGCAAGGAGTTTGGTTGGGTTTGGGTTTAATTGTCAGGGTCCCTGGGTGGTACAAACACTATGGGGGAAAAATACTTCACAGTAAAAGAATCTACACGAAATCAACCAAACGCGGCTTTTGTCAATCATTTCACCATCAGACTTTTGGGGGTACATTCACCAATATATGTTGATTTGAAGGGGCGGGGGCACGCAGTGTGTGGAGGTGGTGGTTAGCATTTGTAAATCCGCGCATTCCAGTCGTTTCTGACTCAGAGCGACCCTACAGGGCAGGGCAGAACTGCCCCGATGGGGGTTCCAAATCGGTGCCGTTGTACGGGTGTAGAAAGCCTCGCATTTCTCCTGCAGCGTGCCTGGTGGTTTTCAAACGGCTGACCTTTGATTAGCTGCCCAATGCAGAGCCCAGCTGAGGCAGTTCTAGTCTGTCCCATAGTGTCCCCCCCGAGTTAGAATCGGCTGTGGGCTACCCTACAAGTGGTGGTCACCGGCTGGACTCCAACCCTAGACTGTGATCCTTTGAGGCACGGTGACCCTGATGCAGGCTCCACTTACCCGGTCTCCGCAGGGAGTCGAGGAACCGCTGGTCCGTGGGGTGAGCTGGGGCTCGGCGTCCTGCTAATACCTCTGCTCCCTGGACTGTGAAACAGCAGAGATAACACGGTTGAGGCTCTGAGATCGCACGTGAGGAGCATGCACTCACTGGAATGGATAACCTAGAAGGACACACAGCACGTGGCTCTCATCACCCCCGTAGGTGCTCAGGGTCAAGGGAAAGCGAGATAACCAGACGGTACCTGACATTCCCACTGGCCTGCATATACACAGAGACAGCCGGCCACTTCCTTTAGTCAATTCTGCAGGACTGAAAAATTTTTAAATGGACCATGAAGTCAATTGACTCAGGGACCCTATAGGACAGAGTAGAACTGTCCCTGTGAGACACTTTGGGGGATAGGGCTGCTCCCATTCACGTTAGCTTGAGCACATTCGGGATGGGGTGGGGGAGAGGGTGAGGGGTCTCAGTGACAAGGGGCAGAAGGTGGATGTATCTACAGTCCGGGTTTGGACAGGCGCTACGGATTCAGCTCTCCCACTTGTAGCTGGGGGATCTTGATGCCCCTCTCTGAGCCTCCTCTTCCTTATCTGATATGGGTCTAACATTACTTGCGTCTTAGGGATGGAAGGGGCCCTGGTGGCTTAGTGGGCTACACGTTGGGCCACTAAGTGCAAGGTCAGCAGTTCGAAATCACCAGCTGCTCCCAACAGAGAAAAATGGGGCTTTCAACTCCCGTGAAGAGCTACAGTCTCCTAAATCCACAGGGGCAGTTCTATTTTGTCTTACAGGATTGCTATGAGTGGAGATGAGGCTTTCGACTCCCATAGTTATAGTGTTGGAAACCCAGGCATGGGGGCAGTTCTGCTCTGTCCTGTATGGTCACTAAAAGCTGGAGTCCACTCAATGACCGTAAGGGACAGTGTGACAACAAACAAGATGACAGATACGGAGCCCTGGGGGCTAGCACAGAGCGGATACTCACTGAAGGACAGCTGTGACCACAGCCTTCATTTGAAAACCTTTCTAAGGAGGCACATTAAAGAGTGGGGTTTTTTGGATAAATCCCCAAACACACAAAATCGTTTAAAGCACTGTGTGCTGTTCGTTTTAAATGTTTGCTTTGTTTTCCCCCCGTCTGGTTGGCTTTTCTTCCCAAAAGAAACTCCAGCAGAGCCTGTTTGAGGCGAAGTCGATTCTGACTCATAACGACCCCTCGTGGCACAGACCAGAAGTGGTGACGGAACCTGTATGAGGTCAAGTCGATTCTGACTCATAACGACCCCTCGTGGCACAGACCAGAAGTGGTGACGGGCTCAACTTCTAGCCTAAAGTCGGTGGTTCTTCGTACCGACACCCAGGCTCCCTGGGAGACAAGATTGGCAAGCCGCTTCTGAAGCCGGACAAAGCTGTCTTCTGCCCACCTGGGGTCGCCATGAGATAGGACCAACCCAAAAGCAACTCACAAGGACAATTTTTTTTTTAACAAAAGCAGTTTAAGCACATGCTATTGGTGCCCCTCTGTTGTTTCCCATATGTATATAGATGACAGGTCATAATGACAATGATTGGGCTTTATTTTAAGTACATGCATTTGATTAACTCGAGTCTGGATTGCAGGAGCTGCTATTTAAGACCCTTACTCTTGTGCCCCCTCCCAAGGACCACACCAACTACACAACCTCACACCAGGCAAGAAAAGCCTGACTTTCGTGCACGGACAGTTGCTGGGAGCTCTGCGAACGCCCACAACCCAACGCTGCAATCGGTAGTTCCAAAGTTCCCCTCAGCTCACCGGCCGAATTAACTCAGGCTGAGCTGCTGATTAACATACACAGTGCTTGAGGGAACTTCGACCCACAGCAACTTGGCATCTCACTTGCCTCTTAATTCTAACCTGTGTCACGAGGGTGGTTTCAAGGGTAATAAAGGCCCAGGCTGTTTGCTTACAGCAAACCGGAGGTGGTGCTGTGTCATTCTGCCGGCTGGGGCCATGCTGTCCCCCAGCGTCTGCGCAAAAGAAGTCTGCAGCCCACAAATCCGGGAATCCATTTCCAAACTTAAAAGCACCTACATTCTACCTGGCATTTGAAGGAAATGTCCGTTGTTAAAGAACTGGGGGTGAATGTCGCCCCCAGAGCAAAGTGCAGATCACGTGTGCAGCGGGTGCATGCACTGATCTGTCCAAATCCTGCATGGTAAGCCACTGGCTCTGTCACATGGGTTTCAGGTGTCCCTGTATTGGCTTAAGGAGGAGCCCAGGTGGTACAGTGGCTAAGACCCACAAGGTCAGCAGTTTGAAACCACCAGAGGCTCCATGGGAGAAGGACGGGGCATTTTGCTCCAGTAAAGAATTACAGTCTCAGAAACCCAGGGGCAGCTGTGCCCTGGCCTATAGGTAGTGATGCTTATTGAGCGTTTGAGTGTTGTAGTGACTTATGATAGGACCCGCCACAGGAGGAAGCCCCAGTACTTGAGAGTTCTGCTCTCTTCCCCACTCCAAACCCCCTACCTTACGTCTAAACTCCTGTCTCAGTCTTCTGCGTCTAATGTTCTTCTGACTAGTCCGTTGGGTGGATTCTGATTCCTGGCGAGTAGTGACAATCCCCCTTGTTCTGCTCACCATTGGATTTGGGGGCCGTCGTTTCTAACGGGGGACCCTCATTAATGATCCTACAAATTTATTTTGGGCCAACACTATCATCCGTAACCCAAAGCCCACTGCCACCGAATCTATGCTGACTCACAGAGACTGTGTAAGGGCAGGGCTGAGCTGCCCCTGTGAGTTTCCGAGACCGTACGTCTTTCCAGGAGTAGAAAGCCCCGTCTTTCTCTGCTGATGACGGAAGTGCTGCTGACGAGGAGGACCGCGGCCCAACTCGAAACCACTCCACGGGGATTTGGGCGCCGATGCGGTCCCTTGTCTGGGTTTGGATCTTGGTATTTACTACCCTTGGATCCCTACATCCTTTTCTCATTTTGTCTGTCTAAAGAATAGCTAAAGACATTTGTGTTACTTGTTCTTTGTCACCAATCATGATGTTCTGTCCCTTTGACACGTGAACCCTAGCCACACCAGGAAACAAAGTTCAGGCAGCCATGCTGACGGGGAAATCTGATGCTGTAGATGCGGGCATGAGTGATGAAAATGGTTTGTGGGCTTTCCTGTCTACCCTCCCTCTCTCAGGAATCAGAGGGTAGCCCTTCAATCCCCCTCGGTGTGTGCCGCACCTCTGGGCCTGTGGCAAAACCCACTGCCATCAAGTCAACTTACATTCACATGGATCCTGCAGAGAGCTTTGAAGATTGTAAATCTTTACGGGAGCAAACAGCCCCATTTTTACCCCCATGGAACAGCTAGTGGGTATGAACCACTGTCCTGTGGCTAGCACCCCAACACCTAACCTGTAACGACACCTTTAATATCGCCCACCCCCTCTTTCCCTAGTCCAGTACTCTTCTGCAAAGGGAGCTCAGGAGAGATTGGTTAAACAGGTGGAGAGGTGAGTATTTTGACTAGGGTTGTGTGGCACAGTGGCTACTCATTGGGCTGCTAACCACAAGATTAGTGGTTTGAAACCACCAGCTGCTCCTCAGAAGAAAGAGGAGGATTTCTACTCCCATAAAGAGTTAGTCTCAGAAACCCACAGGGGCAGTTCTAGCCTATCCTATAGGGTCGCTATGAGTCAGCATCCAGTGAGTTGAGGGTGCTCATGGGTAGGTGAATGCCCCATGCATTCATTAAAGATCATCACTTAAAATACACCCAGTACACTTAAATTCAACCTCGATGAAAGCCAAATAAAGAAAGATAGGAGGGCTGTGTGGAGAGGAATCTGAAGGGAAACTAGGTGTTTTTTTTCTCTGATCTTGGATTTTATTGTTGATAATTCTTTTTTTTTTAATCTTTTTATTGGGGCTCATACAATTCATCACAATCCATACATACATCAATTGTGTAAAGCACACATACATTTGTTGCCCTCATCATTCTCAAAATTTGCTTTCCGCTTGGGTTCCTGGAATCAGCTCATTTTCCTTTTTCCCCCTCCCTCCCCACTCCCCCCTCCCTTCTGAATCCTCAATAATTTATACATTACTATTATATCTTATCTTACACTGCCCAGCGTCTCCCTTCACCCACCCTTCCGTTGCCCCTCCCCCAGAGAGGAGGTTATATGTAGATCCTTGTGATCGATTTCCCTTCTACCGCCCCTTCCCTCCCAGTATCACCACTCTCACCGCTGGTCCTGAGGGGTTCATCTGTCCTGGATTACCTGCGTTTCCAGTTCCCACCTGTACCGCTGTGCATCCTCTGGTCTAACCAGGTTTGCAAGGTAGAATTGGGGTCATGGTAGTTGGGGGGAGGAAGTGTTTAAGAACTAGAGGAAGGTTGTGGGTTTCGTTATTGCTACACTGAACCCTGAGTGACTCATCTCCTCCCCACGAGACTAGGTCTTTATATTCCAACTCCAAGGGGAAAATTCATTTTCCTGAAAGAACGTGCCTTAAAACCTTTGTTTTCCAAAGCACCCTCTCTTTACATGGGAAAAAGCAGGCTAGGAAGGCAAGAGAGCATCTTTATGCAGGGAAAAAATACATACATACAGTAATGCAGCAGCCAGGGCCCTCAGGACCCGCGTGCAGGACAGCACTCCCCGGCTGCAGGTGATCGAACAGCCGCCCTCTGGCGGGCGGGGGAGATACTTCATCTGCGCTCCTAGTCAGACAGCAGACACTCTGCGCCTGCGCGCACGGATTTCCCAAGGTCGCATGGATTTCCCAAGGTCGGGCTGCGTGGGAGTGCTTGCCGGTCTCCACGGGAGGGGGCGGGCGGCACACTGTGAACCCGGCCACAAGCCGGATTTGAGAAACCGTTGTCACGAAAGAAGGTGGTCAAATGCAAAGAATGGTTCCCGTCGCTGGCTGGATGTGAAAGAACTCCTGCTGGCGGCGTTCCCTTCTGCCCCACAGGATGAGTATCGATTAGCGGCTAGTCCGAGGGAGCTTCAGGAAGTTTGGTAGGACACCACTCCATTATCCGTCGGCTCCCACTAATTTTCTGGGGCGCAAGACACCCCCACCCCCACCAGTGGGACGTATCGTCACATCAGTGCAAAGGAACGCCCAAATGGCAGTGCCAACACCACCACCGTCTGAGAACAGGATTCAATGACTAGTCCCAAAGGCAGAAGGCGACACACACACACATACACACCGAGAGACAGACACACATACACACCGAGACAGACACACACACACATACCGAGACAGACACACATACACCGAGAGACAGACACACACACACCGAGACAGACACACACACACATACCGAGACAGACACACATACACCGAGAGACAGACACACACACACCGAGAGACAGACACACACACACACCGAGAGACAGACACACACACACACACCGAGACACACACACCAGGAGGGACACACAGACACACACACACACACCGAGACACACACACCAGGAGGGACACACAGACACACACACACATATACACACACACCGAGAGACAGACACACACACTGAGAGACAGACAGACACACACACACACACACACACACACACACACACACGAGACACACACCCGGAGGGACACACAGACACACACATACACACTGAAGAACAAGAGACACACACACACCAAGGGACGGACATAGACAGACAGACACACACACACACACACACACACACACACACACGGAGGCCGCACAGAAGTGGAGGAACTCGACTAGGGAGCACCTGGGGGAGGGAGGGAGGGAGGGAGGGAAGGAGGTGCCTACGAGGATCAAATCTCACAATCTTTTCAAAAGTTGCACCAGAAAGAGAAGATTAAGACGATTACACAACGAAGCAGTCACGGAGCGCACCGGCAAGTCTCCCCTTGGCCACCGGTACTTACACACATTGAGACCTCGGGGTGGGGTAGGAGTGGGGGCTCTAAAGAATATGATACACCTTTTTTAAAAAGCTGTGTTTCTGCTGTGGAGATGGATCGTTCCCTTTCAATTCATGTTGCTCGGACCCTGCAGTATCAGGCTGGGCAAGCACCCCCCAGAGCCCCCCCCCCAATGGCCACTGAGCCCAGTCATCTAGAAGACTGAATTTTGTCATTTTTTAAGTCTCTAGTGGTTTCTCCTCACTATTGAAGTAAAATCTAGCGTCTTTCCCACGGAGCCTCTCGGGCCTCCCACACCCAGGACTTGGCTCGGGTTTCCTCTCGGATGTCATTACCCACCTCTCCCACCCACCCAAACCTCCAGGTCTGACCCTTTCACCACACACACTGCAGCGAGCTCCTTCCCACTCAGAGCAGCCCTCTGGAGCAGCGGTTCTCAACCTGTGGGTCAAGCGACCCTTTCACAGGCGTCGCCGGATTCATAACAGTAGCAAAATGACAGTAATGAAGAAGCAGTGAAAATAATTTTATGGTTGGGGGGGTCACCACAACATGAGAAACTGTATCAAAGGGTCACGGCTTTAGGAAGGTTGAGAACCACTGCTGTAAAGGGTTTCAAGACTATACATCTTATGGGAACTGACAGCCTCATATTTCTCCCATGGAGCAGTCAGTGGATTTGAACCGCTGACCTTGCAGTGGGCACCCAATGCTTAACCTATGGTGCCATCAGGACGCCTTGCTCCCTGAACGGAACCTCTCCTGGTTTTAGCACTAGGTGTGCCTGTGTTTTTCTTTCCCAGCCCTCCTCGGGTGGCTCTCTCTGCTCACTGGTCCCGGCTCCATGCAGTCTTCCCTGGCTCCACTTTCAAAGCAGAACCTCTTTCTCAGATTGACAGGAGGTGAAAGCCCACGGTCAGTGTTGTCAGTGAATGAGCTGGTTGGAGACACCCTGGAAGGGCATTGCACCGGCCGCGGTGAGGCAGGATGGGAGGCTTGCGGTGTGCCATGGGTCTACAGACGGTAGACTAGTGTGTGTTTAGATATGTGTAGGAAAACACAGTCCAGGAAGGAAAAGAATGTTTGAAGACTGATCATAGTAGCAATTGTACAGAGTTGCTTGTTGTGACTGAACTATGGAATGATATGTGTATTAATCCCAATTTACAATAAAAATATATTTTTTTAAAATAGAGTCCTGGTGGCATAATGGATTAAGACGGGATCCTAACCACAAAGTCAGCAGTTCAAACTCACCAGCCGCTCTGTAGGAGAAAAATGATTTCGGATCCTGTAAAGATTTACAACTTCAGAAACCCAAAGGCAGTTCTGCTCTGCCCCGTAGGGGGCTCTTTGAGTCAGAATCAACTCACTCAATGGCCGAGAGTTGGAGTGCGAAGATCCAAAGGCGTTTTAAATTGTGTTAGCACTTTTGTTTCTATCCGCTAAACAAATTACTAGACACTGCTTCATTTGGGCCATCAGCATTCTTCTCTCACCAAGAATGCTTGCTGCAGGTTGGCTGCATTGCCAGCTGTAAGTCCGATCATCACTTCCTCAGGGCAGCCTTCCTCCGAGCGCCCCAAAACAAACCTTCTCCTCCTCCTATGCCTCTCATCGCGTCTTCTCGCGCAGTCACCCTATAGGACAGAGTAGAACTGCCCCTGTGGGTTTCCAAGACTGTAACTCTTTACAGCAGCTAAAAGCCTCAAATGGCTCCTGCAAAGTAGCCAGTGGGTTCAAACTGCTGACCTTGCAGTAACCACTACCGGACTCCACAGCAGTGAGTGTGAGTGAAAGCCTATCTCCTTTGATGTTCGCCTTGTAGCCACACCTCCTTAAGTGTTTTCCCTGCCACCGTCATTGTGGCCCGTGCTTTATCTGGTGTGTTTGTGCATTGATGCTTATACTTCAATGACGGTGTGCCCCGGATGAATGAGTCTTGAATTTCTCAAGAGAGCCAGTGCTTGGCCCTCAGGCAGACACAGAGCCTCTGGGTTGTGAAAGAGCTCATTACCTGAGCTCCTCTGCGGGCATTTCATCACACACTGCTCGGGGTCATGGTATCTGCTCTTGCTTGTGCATTACGGCTTAATTTTATTCTTACCTAACTTTTAACCCGTGGGATAAATTTCTTTTCTTCCTCTCCAGATTACAAATGTAGTAAACAAAACTGCCTGGAGTTTTTACTTGTGCTATTCGGGGCCTATCTGTTTGATTCTGTTGCTTCATTTCATCCTCCACCCAGGGTTTGTTTTGTTTTTTCCCCTACCCTTGGCAAGACTGAGGCTCAGATCAGACCTCTGACTCTCCTGACCCCGAGTCTGCCGTTCTCTCCTTCGGATGGTGGCGCCTCACTGAAACAGGTTCAGCAATCATGTCTAACCGTTCTTCCGTTTCATTTTGCGCTACCCCGATCAGTCCCCATTTAGTCAGGCAGTTGTTGGTTGAGTGCCCGACTCCATGCTAGACTCAGTGGCTAACAGGGCTGACCTTGAATCGGCTTTGGCCAGGTTAAACTGTAAAAAAAGAAATCCACTACCATCAAGTCAATTCCGACTCATTGTGACCCTAGATAGAGTCCCGGGAGTTGTACATTTTTATGAGAGCAGCCAGCCTCATCTTGCTCCACTGGAGCAGCTGCTGGGTTTAAACCAGCAACCTTGCAGCTCACAGTCCAACCCAGACACACACCAGGACTCTGTTGTACCCATGTTAAAAGACTATAACATGCTGCAGAGCATATTACACAAGTATAATAGGTTACCATGACAGAGAACATTTTTTCCTGATACCTTTTATTTTACATTAGTCTTAATAAATAACCTTCATTACTTCAACATAATCATGTATCTAAAGATCATTTGACTACATGAACATGTTGAACATGTTTTACACTCCTCACCCAACCCCCCCATAATAAAGCTACTTTGTTTTATTTATGTATTGTCATTACATAGACTGTGTCTCACTCTGAGTGATGGCTGTTTCTTCAGAGCCTACCAAGCCAAGCTAGACTAGACGCTAGGAGAAGGCAGGGTCTTTGCCTGCCTCGTTCACGTGCCTGACTTGTAAGTAGGAACCAGCCGCTGCAGAGCCGATTCTGATTCTCAGGGGCCCCACGTGTGGCCTCCGTGCAGCCTCCAGTGGCTGGTTCTTTTCATAAGCAAATCACCAGGACTTTCTTCTGAGGCACCGCTAGCTCGGTTCCAGCTAGCAGGTCCTCAACTCAAGGTAGCAGTTGACCAGGTCGCCTTGGAAGAAGCGTGGCCAGAGTGCTCCTCAGAGGCAAGAGTGGGTAGACTGTCTCACATACTTGAGACACGTCAGGAGAGCCCAGGGCCTGGAGAAGGACCTCACACTGGGTAAAGGAGAGGGTGGCGAAAAAGAGGAATGCCCTCGAGCTCCATCGATGGACGTGGTGGGGGCAGCAGAGATGGCGCTGGACCAGGCGGTGTTGCATTGTTGTGCGCAGGGCCGCTATGGGACTGAGCCTGCTCCGCGGCCCCAACACCAACAGTACTATGGGATGAGTGCTCGAGGCCCGTGGTAGTTCCATCATCTGGTGTCAATTTGAGAGTGAAGGGGTGGAGTCAGGTCTGTCAGTGGGGCTACAGAGCCTATGAAGCCTCCGTGGGGGCGTGACCTTCTCCTCAGAATTCTGGGAATTGCTCCATTTCCTCCTTGGCCGTAGGAGACCCTTGTCACTCTGCTCCTGTCCTTGGAGACTCTACTGACAAGGCTGACTCCCCGCAAGACATCCCTGAGGAGAAGCCACGTGCACCTACCCTGATGCAGCCAGAACCCTGGACCTGGAGAAGCCACATGGAGACCTCCGGCAACGCTGAGATGCTTCCAATGCCGCTGGATCGCTAAGACTTCCCACACACTGGCCTGTGATCTTCCTGCATTCGGCGTCATTGCATGTGTTTCTTGAGTCTGAAGAGGACTTTATAGATTGGTCTCGGACATATGGGCTAACATGGGCTTATGAACTGGATGTGGACTGGGGTGTTTTCTCAATATTCAACTGCTCTTGTATTTAAAGCTCTTTCCTACACCCACATGAGTGTCTGTCAATTTGTTTCTCTAGTCTACCCAGGCCAACACAAGGCCGCTATTCCTTCTATAAGAACCAACCAGGCCTCCCGGGATGTGAGTCAGTGAGTCATCACTTCACTAACTAAGCAAATCAACTGCATTTCTGCCCAAAGCCCTGAAGAGCCGGGCAGTGACGAGTGAGCAGATCGGAAGCCAACACTGGAGAGAAAAACAGACTAAGAAAAAAAGAGAAACCCCACTGAGTACAAACCCTCGGAGGGTTTCTAAGCCTGTCCGTCTTTCCAGAAGCAGACAGCCTCCTCCTCCCCTCGCTGAGCAGGACTGTGCCAACCTTGCAGTTGCTCGGGCCCACGCCTGACCACCGCCCACCAGAGCCCCTTGCCTACAGGCGAGCTTCAGAATGTTAAGCTGCGTGAGCAGCATCCAGGCAGGTAGGCTGAGGGGTATTTAAACAGAGAACACAGCTTCTCACTCTGCCCAGACAGACGGGCAGCCAGCGGGCTCTCAGAGCATGTCTTGGTGCAGCAAAGTTCTTTTACGCTTCACCAAGTCCCTCAAGGCCCCGCCCATGTCGGGAAGACTAGTTAGCGCAAGCGGAGGTCTGCTGTCTTGCTGAGTCAGGCCCTCTAGCCGAGGGTAGCAAGCACACTGCTTCCTGATTTCTCAATTCCTCTTTCCTGCCGGTGGCACAGAACAGACCGTACGCCTGACTCCCAGCACACAAGCACCCGATGAAGAAAGGGCTCGGTGTCCCCGCAAAGCAGGATTTGAAGCAGCTTTTAATGATGCCACTTACTTGGAGTTGCTTTGCGGGGAGACAGTCCAACATCTCATGACCCCTGTGAGACTGATCCCCACGCTGGTCTCCTTTGGGGAGAAGATCGACTTCCTTAGGACAGTATTAGGTTGATTAGCATGGAGGCCTGTGAACCATTCACTCCTAACTCCACATGCACCGGTCTCATTCCCACTGCCACTGCCACCCCTGGCCCCACCTCTTGTGAAGCTGACAGCCTCACAGTAAAAACCAGACCTCACTCAGACTCCTACCGATCCCTCAGGACACAGCAGACCTGTTCCCGTGGGTTTCCGAGGCTGTAAATCTTTACGGGAGCTGACAGCCTCATCTTTCTCCCATGGAGCGACGGATGGGTTCGAACTGCTGGCTCGACGGCTAGCAGTTCACCGAGGGCCCCACTAGAAGAACACTGTAGTCAAAACACACCCGAACCACTCAGCGTTTTCACAAGTTTCAGCCATTTTCCTAACAGGGCCAATGACTGGTTTCCCCACTGTGCCTCCTGTGGAATCGGAACCCAGCGATGGAAAATGGGCAGACAAGTCCTAAGAGCTCACTGAAGGTGAGATGTACAGAGCTGGCCCCTTGGGACTCTGTCTCCCAGCTGTCTGCACTTTCCCAGGGCTCGGAGAGTCAGGAGTGCGGTTTCAGATGGCCAGGACTTTCTTCCTGCTCGCAAATGACCAACAGAGCACAAATGGCGCTTGCCAAGCTGAAGTAAAAAGCAAGCAAACAAAATACTCAGATGGACTGGAGCTTAAAGTACCTCCACCTCCTCCCTGCTCCTTCCAGTGTGGCCGCCATAGGCCTGCACTGTTCTGCCAGACTCCCAGGTAAGCATCAGACCGGCACACCTCAAGTCAGTGGTTCAAATCCACCAGCCACTCTGTGGAACAAGGATGAGGCTGTCTGCTCCCAAACAGACTCACAGTTTTGGAAGCCCTGTGGAGCGGTTGCGCCCTATCGTGCCGGGTCGCTGCCAATCATCAACTCCACGCAGCGACTGTCTGTCTGTATCCTCTTTGTGGACCACATACCAACTAACACATAAATCCTGGCCCGTTTTTCTTCTATTATTTGCCAGATTGTGAGCACTGGCTATGTGCTGGATGGAGCCCTAGTGGCAAAGCGTTGCACTTCTAACAGGCAGACCAGAGGCTCAAAGCCAACAGCTGCTCAGAGGGAGAAAGATGAGGCTGTCTGTTCCAGTAAAGATTTCCAAACCAAACCAAACTCACTACCATCCCGCCTCGTAGTGACCACCCTATAGGACAGGGCGGAAGGTCCCTGCGAGTTTCCAAGACTGTAACTGTGGACGGGAGTAGAAAGCCTCATCTTTCTCTTTCGGAGCGGCTGGTGTTTCCAAACTGCTGGCTTCGAGGGTCGCAGCCCAATGGGTAGCCACTACAGTGTTGGAACGCCTACCTGGGGTTGCGATGACTTAAAATGGACAGAGGGTGGGTGGCGGGTGGATGTGCCAGATGGGAGTCCCTGAGTGGTAAAACTGATTAAAAACTCACTACCACATGTGGTCAGACCCCCCAGAGATGCCTTCAGCACCAAGGTTTGGCCAGCCCCTCTGGCCAGTCACGGCCTTCATGGAGCGGGTGCTCTACTCGACAACACTCGGGGTCTCCCAGTCAGCACGGGTGCAAGGCCGCCTGCTATGAGTTGGTTGGTTGGTTGTACGCGCCAGACGTGGTGATTGCCCTGCCCGGTTCTAGTCCTCCCAATAAACAAAGTCCAAACGGTGAAACCCATGCCCTGGCTTCAAGGAAACGGTGACTCTGGTCATCTGATTAAAAGGATGCTGCTGGGCCTTAAACCCACTGTCCTTAAGTTAAGGAATCTTTGCCCGAGAAGATCAGAAATCTGTCAGCCAGCCAGCCAGCCAGGTGACACCTAGCCAGCCCTGTTAATGCACGGCCCCCTCAGTGACCTGGAAACCCACTCCTTCCATCTACAACGCACCCAATTATCTATTTTCAACCTTTCTCAAACCAAGGGGCACGAGGGGTCGCCTTAAAGACGAGTGCTGAAATGGTGGCAGGTTGTGCCCTTGGCACAGTGAATTACCCCCGGGGAACAAGCTCTGAGAGGGCATCTGCAAGATGCACGGGATTTGAAAATAGCTTCAATGCAAACTTAACAGAAGGAGAGCACCTGTCACGGAGAACAGAGGGAAAGGAGCCGCTGAAGGAACAGATAGGCTCAGGGGGGATCAACGTGAAGAAATGTGACAGGGGGAGGGGTGCCCCCTCCCCCTAGAACATTCAGGAGAGTGGACGGTGCCCACTGGGGGCCGCTCGGAAGCCACGGGCTTCCTGCCCCACAGACTCGGGCATCAACTCGAAGCGGCTACAGGTGGTGCCAGACTAAGGCGAGGAGGCTTCAGGCTTCCTCTCGCCCGCAGCTCCACTTCCCTGCTTCTTCTGAACACAGATGATCTTCCCACAGGCCCTCCCAGCCCACCCCAAAACGTCACGTCCAAGTCGATTCCAGCTCCTACCACCCCAGGGACAGAGCAAGACAGCCTCAGCGTCTCTTGGCCGTCATCTTAATAGGCAACCACCCCCGGCCCTCCTCGGCCTGGGCTCGGGTGGGAAGGGTTGATACACAGGCAGGTCTCTAACAGCCCAAACCTCTGTAAGACCAAAGTCTGTCCGAAGGAGAACTGGAACAGGGCGGTGGTAAGGCTGCACGCTGTCAACGAAGGAGCCTTCGTTGTGGTGGTGGTGGTATTAGGTGTCACCAGTCCGTTCTGACCCACAGCAACCCTCAACAGCACAGGAGGCTACACTACCCGGGGTCCTGTGCCATCCTCACCCTCGCTTCCATGCTGCGCTTTTACAGAAAATGCAAGGCAGCCCCGCTGAGTTTCTGGGGAGTGAAACCTCGGAGAGACGGAATTCCGTGGGCTGCTGGGTTTTCCAGCTCTTTCTCCTGGGGAACCAGTCAAAAACCAAACCAGGCTCACCGCTACGGAGGCCATTCCAACCCACCTCGGCCCTCTCAGGGGGAACAGAACTGTCCCTAGAGTTCCCAAGGCTATTCATCTTCCAGGAGCCGACAGCCTCGTTTTTCTTCCTCAGAGCAGCTGCTGGGCTCGAACTGTTGGCTTTGCAGTGAGCGGCCCAACGCATGACCCACACCCCACAAGGTGCATGTGAACTACCCTCCTTTTAGTTAACGGCCAACCATTGTAGCCAACTAGTAAGCGGGAACGTCAAAAAGTTCACGGAGAAATGTCACTACCTGTCCATTTCCATTTTTCCACACACTTTTTTAAAAAGCCCCTTGTAGTAATAGAGGGCCAGCTGTGTGCTAGCCATTCCCCTAAATCTTCTGTTCCCTGGATTTCCTAGTGACATGACCTCCCCTCCTGCTGCCTCTCCCAGCAACCATTAGCTGCCCTGATCACACAGGCCTCCAACCCACCAGGGCAACCTCATGCCCAGTGGAAAGAGACCCACCAAGCTCGTAATGCCTGCCCATCAAGACGGGTGTGAGTCACAAAGTTTTCAGTGGCTGGCGTTGGACACACATTGCCAGGGCTTTCTTCTGACTCCACCGTTGTCTGGAAGCTCTGCTGAAACCTGCTCAGTCTCACAGCACCACACAAGCCTCCAGCGGCTGTGTCTGCAGTGCCCTGGCAAGGAATCAAGCCCTGTAACTCAACCCAGCTACTGAGTCGGTGCCACTCACAGAGGCCCTAGAGGACAGGGGAGGACGGCCCCTGTGAGTTCCCGAGACTGTAACTCTTTACAGGAGTAAAAAGTCCTATCTTTCTCCCGGGGAGCTGCTGGTGATTTCAAACTGCTGACCTTGCAGTTAGGAGTCCAACTCGTAACCAAGACTCCTTCCAACCCCGTAGAAGGCAACCATTCTATCACTGAACCCCCAGCGCCCCGCCATGGCAGCAAAGCACCCCTCCTGACCCGGACATGACAGCAGTGTTTCTCAGCCGAGCTCGAGAGCAAGATAAATACCCGATCCCTGGGCCTCACCCTGGACTTTCTACGCCAGCACTGCCAAAGAAGGGATCTACAAATCTCTTTTTGAACAGCACGGCAATAATTCTTATCATCGGGTAATTCTCTTATCTCCTTGGGAGTAGAAACATAGTGTGTGTGTGTGTGTGTGTGTGTGTGTGTGTGTGTGTGTGTTAAGCATCGACCTGCTAAGCTAACCGTAAGGCCAGGGTGCAAACCCGCCAGCCGGTCCATGGTAGAAAGATGGGGCTGTCTGCCCCAGAAAAGGTTTAGCACCTCGGAAACCCGAGGGCACCACCCGAGTCTGTTGTGTGGTGTAGCGAGGGGTCAGAATCCACTCGATGGCAGTGGGTTCCGTTTGGGTCTGGGTGAGGGCCCAATCAGAGACAATACAGTAAATGCAGTATGATACGCTAGGGATTTTGTGTGTTTGTTTGTTGTTGAGGCTTTGGAGAAAGGCTAGCATGACTATTTGCTAAGTCAAAGGTCGCTTCCTCATTCTTTTCCAGATCCTGTCAAAGTGAATTCACCGAGAACCCCTAGTGGGGCTTGGTGCGCAGAAGATGAGCGAATGCTAGCCAACCCAACAAGCACGGACATACTGAAAGGTGGACACCACCCTCAGCCCAGCACTGTGAGTGGTTGGGCATTCAATGCTCCATTCGAAAGGCTGACCTGGCTCCTTGCAGGCCAAAGCCTGAGAAACATCCTTATGGCTACACTGCATCACTCCTTATGGGAGACAGCGGGCACGCACACACACACACACACACCCCAGCCCATCGATGGCCATGCACTAGAAGCAAAAGCACTCTTTCACTGACAATACATTTTTCAACATTGAGCATTAATGGTTTCCAGACACAGGGCTGCTCAGAGGCAGAGTCTCTGTAGAAGCGCCATCAGCCAGGGAGGATTTCTCTCAGGGGTGAGTTGTATTTAGTGGGGCTTGATGATGTCCCAAGTGCCATAGCCCCAAGAAGGTCAAGTCCACTGGCAAGGCAGAATATACACAGTTGGAAATTATCCAGAATGAATGGATCCATGTGTGACATCCAACTGAGCCCCTCTCTCCTTGCTAATGTCAAAAGCACAGAGCCTTCTCTGAGCTCTGCTCCCCTCCACGGAGCCGAATCAAGTTAGTCTGCTGGCTTCTCCAAAGGCATTCAGACGGTGGACTCCGGTGGCCCGGGTTGCTTTCCTAACAACAAATCGATTATGAAATGGCAGTAAAACAAAATACCCGCTACCACGGAGTCCATTCAGACTCGGGACCCCGCAGGACGGAGTGGAGCTGCCACTGTGGGTTGCCAAGGCTGTGGATTTTCACTAGAACAGTAGGTCTCCTCTTTCTCCCTCAGAGCAGCTCGTGAGTTCGAACTGCTGATCTTCTGGTTAGCAGCCCAATGCGTAACCCCCCACACCACCAGGACTGGAAAGGCTGTACAATGGCCCAAGGCTTTGTGAGTGTGTGCAATGCTCCCGCAGGATTTCCCAGGGGCCGACATCCTGGGATCGTGCCTTTTGAGGGCCGTGAAGTCACTTAAGAGTTCTGTTCGTCCCCTTTGGATACGAAGACCCATTGTGACTTGCCTAGTCAGTGGCCGGTCAGGCCATAGCCGAGGCCCCTTCCGCCAGGCAGGGAGTGGGGGGGGCGGGGGCGGAGAAGGGGGCACTTACGCTGAGGTCCCAGCGGGCTTGCTCTCTGGGCTTGCCTTTCGGAGACTGTTAGGAAAATTACTTCTCAAATATCCCCCGTACATCCACCAGGGGGCACATTTACTGCTGTCACTGCCTCGTGTCCGGGAAGAGGTCCACAGGAGGGGTGTCCCCTCTAAGTGTACCCTATTGTAAATTATGTGCCAATGAAGCTGTTAAAAAGTAAAAAAAAAAAAAAAAATTAAAGAATATGTCCCTTCTAAGGACGTTTTTCACATTGCAGTTCTGGGTGAAGGGGCCCTGGTGGCGCAGTGAATTAAATGCTGGCCATGTTACCTGCCAAGTTACGTTCGGCTCCTGGAAAGGATGACTGCGTTGGAAACCCCGGGGGGCAGTTCTCCTCTGTGGGGTCGCTAAGATATGGATCAATGCTTTGGCAGTGAGTATGAAGAGTTTTGGGAAGGGTGGCCACTTGACTTGAAGTCTGGCCGGTGGATGGAGAGGACTTTGACGGGCCTGGCCCATAGAAATGTCTCGCTCTGGGCAGTTTCCTCACAGGGCTGGCTGGGGTCCCGCTCTCAGATAACCCTGGACACCCTTCATAGGAAATGGCAAAGCTGCGCTCTGAACTGTCAGATCTCACAAAGATGCCCGCCTATCTGCATACAAGATGCCCTCTGGTGCAACAGGCTGTGGACCAAAAGGTTGGTGGTTCAAACCCACCCAGGGGCATATAGATTACAGCCTAGGAAATCCTACAGGGCAGTTCTACTCTGCTGTACAAGATTGCTGTTAATTGGAATTATCGACCAGACAGACATCAATCAGCAGCTATGCTCTACGCCTCTACCTAAGGAAGAAATACACCTCTATTGGGTATGCCACTGATCTGAACTCTGGAGCTCTCTATGTGACTGCACTCGTATGCTCCGGGGGCTGGACAATGAAGGAGGAAAACCAGAGAACAATCGGTGCATTCAAGTGACGGTGTGGGTCAAAAATATTCCAAGTAGCATGGTCTGCCAGAAGAACAAACAGATGTTTGGGAAGAAGTCAAGCCAGAACGCTTCTTAGAATCAAGGATGGTAAGACTTTGACGTACTTTGGACATATCAGGAGAGACTCGTCCTTGGCAAAGGACATCATGCTCAGCAAAATAGAAGGTCGGTGGAAATGAGGAAGATTCTCCACGTGATGGATTGACCTTTAACGGCTATGGCGACGGCACAAGACAGGGGCGTGTTTTGTTGGGTTGTACATAAATAGGGTCACTGTGAGTTGGAACCGGCTTGATGACCCCTCACAGCAGCGTTATGGCTGTCCTTTGTAACAACAAGAAAACTCTGAAGATGTGAGAAGTGTGGCTTTCGCATGGGCCATACAAACAGCAGAGGTGAGCCATCTGTTGGTTTACCATTAGGCATGAAGTGACAGGAGGGCTAAATAGGCTGGGCAAGATAGGCTCCCTGCAGCAACCATTTGGTGAGACTACCAAATCCTCTATTAGCCCTTTAGACGTGGCACTCTTCATTCCCTAGTTTATAGGTCAGGCAACGAATTCCGTATCCTTCTGCTGCGCATGACTTGATCCCAGATGGCATTTTCATTAATGAGCGGTAAGGCCATGTTCTCATTCATCCTGAGCTCCCACACTGATGATGCTAAGCCATCCTCAGCATGCAGCGGCCAGGTCTACAGGGCTACCAGGAAGGCACTGACACACAAACATGACCAAGAACAGGGACCCCAGAGGTGCCCCCTTTGGGAAGAGCAATAACCCTTTCATTGCTGGGCAGGCTCAGAAGATCCTGGGGAAGTACTGTCGGGGGGAAAGAGCCAGACTAGTAGTGTTTGGGGGGTCACCTGGGAGATTTACGACCGCTACTATTCACCAAAGGAGCCTGAGTGGAATAGGGTTAGGCTGCTAACCACAAGGGCAGCAGTTCAAAACCACCAGCTGCTCCAAGGGAGAAGGATGAGTCTAAAAGATTTACAGCCACAGAAACCCGAAGAGCAAGTTCTGCCTTGTCTTCCCGGGTGGCTGAGAGAAGTGACTCGATGGCAATGGGTTTGGTTTGCTGAGCTCGGGATGAAAGCCTTGGAAACAGAGTCGCCATCCATCTTCCTTCTGCGACTACTCGCCTGTACCAGCTTCAGGAATGCATCACTTCCATCCTCTGAGCCTCAGTTTCTTCACCTGAGAAGCACCTGCCGGGTGGACTGCCCCGTGTCGGGGCTTAGCCAATGCTGGTCTCCAGACAGTAAACTCAGGGCCAACCCAGGCCACCAAGCGCGAAAAAACCAAACGCACTGCCCTGGCAGAGCAGAGAAGAAACGCGTAGAGCAGGGAGGGGCAGCAGGAGAAAACGAAAAGCAAAGAGGAGGCTGCTGCCCCCCCCTCCCGCCGCCCCCCCCCCCCATCTGGAGAATTCCTTCCGGGGGAAGCCAGCAGCCCCGGTGGCGGGACCCAGCCTGGGAAGCCAGACCTTGGGGTTCCATCTAGTTGGGTGCTCACTGTTTTATGAATTTTAAACTCATTTTATTGGGGGTTCATACTGCTCTTAACAGAATCCATCCATCCATCCATTGTGTCAAGCACATTTATTGCCATCATCGTTTGCAAAAACATTTTCTTTCTACTTGATCCCTTGGTATCAGCTCATTTTTCCCTCTCTCCCTCATCAACCCTTGATAACTTATAAATTATTATTTTTTCATGTCTTACACTGACCGATATCTCCCTTCACCCACTTTTCTGTTGTCAGTCTCCCAGGAACGGGGTTACATGTAGATCATTGTGATTGGTTCCCCTTTTTCCCCCCACCTTACCCTTCCCCTCCTAGTATCGCTACTCTTATTATTGGTCCTGAGGGGTTTATCTGTCCTGTGTTGCCGGCTCTTATCTGTATCAGTGTATATGCTCTGGTCTAGCTAGATTTGTAAGGTAGAATTGGGGTCATGATAGTGGGGGGCGGGGGGAGAAACATAAAAGAACTAGAGGAAAGTTTTGTTTCATCAGTGCTATACTGCACCCTGACTGGCTTGTCTCTTCCTTGTGACCCTTCTGTTTAAGGGAATGTCCAGTTGTCTACAGATGGATTTTGGGTCTCCACTCCACGCTCCCCCTCATTCACATTGATTTGATTTTTTGTTTGGGGGCTCCTGTTGGCATCAGTTACCTGCCAGAATCTCGGTTGGAAACCGGACTGAGGGAGCCAGTTCAGAGGCCAAGATCATCAGCTGATTCTCAGGATGAGAAAGGGCGGTGGGCGTACTAGGTACAGCCCAATCATCTCAGTTCAAATCCCAGCTCTGTTGAGTGCTGGCTGGGCCTCCTCGGTGAGCCCTCCAAGGAAGAATGCCTTGCCTCCCATGGACCACACACAGACCATAAACAAGTTGGCATCAGGTTGGTCAGAACCAGTAGTGATCCCAGAGTGTCCAAAGGGGTTTTCCACTGGATGTTTTTTCAGAAATAGATTTCCAGCCCTCTTCCCAGGTGCCTCTGAACAGATTCCAACATCGCATCTTAGGGTTAGCAGCCCACTGTCTTAGCCCCTGCACCACCCAGTCTAGAACAGTCTAGAACAGCGGTTCTCAACCTTCCCGATGCTGCCACCCTTTCATACAGTACAGTTCCTCGTGTGGTGGTGACCCCCCACCCAACCATTACTTTCGTTGCTACTTCATAACTGTAATTTTGCTTCTGTTATGAATCGGGTGACCTCTGTGAAAGGGCCATTTGACCCCCATCCCAAAGGGGTGGTGACCCCACAGGTTGAGAACCGTTGGTCTAGAATGATGTAATACTCCGGATTACGAGTATTGATCGGTGGCCTCGTGCAATGGGCATGGCGTCTAAATGATTTCCTGACAGGTGCGAGATGTTCAGAAAGGTATTGAAGGAGTGAACCTCGAGTTATCGACGAGGAGAAGGGGTTGGACTACAGTTCTATTTATTGAGTACGTCTACAATGCACACGGTGCATTCCTTCATTTAATAGTCACTCATATAGCAATAGTTTAGAAGTAATATTTCCACTGACTAATACTTCAGAAAGATTCCAGGATGTGTCCATTAACCGGAGGTGGAAACTGTTTCCTTGTGTGTAACTCTAGATCACAAATCAAGGGTGGGATCCGCCAGGGCTTCCAGGCAGTTCAGTCAGGCATGGGCTGCTGCCCTGCTCACCACGGCCGGCCGGTTGTCTCTAACCCTACAATTCCATCACGACCTTGCAAGTCTGCTGGTTGGGGGCACAGAAAACGGGACAGCACAAAAGGAAGGGTTGCGATACAGTGTTTGTGAAAGCAAGAGAAATGCAGGACTTCAGAAGAATGCCAATTGTAGAGTAGATATTGAAAGTATTTCTTTTAAAAGACAGACTTTAAAACTGCCAGAGGAAAAATGGGATGAAAAAATGCACACAAACAAAAATCAATATTCACAGTGATAGCATAGAAGAGAAAATCTAGAAGGAGGGCCCAGTGCCTGTGAGGATTTTGAAGACGGAGAAGAAAGCTCCTCATGCTAATCGAGAAAGGGACTCTTCGATACACGGTGCCCAGGCACCTCAATATTCACCTACAAAAACATCTCATACCAGGACAAAGCCCAAATGAAGCAGAGGCGTAGGTACACAAAAAAGTGTACCAGGAAACATGGGAGAATTCTTTTATAAATCTGAAATGAGAAAGACTTTTCTCCAAAACTCATACTCCAAACGCCATACTAAAAGCTTGATTAATTCAGCCACACACAAACTTTTGCAAAGCTAAGAATCAAGACATGCAACAAACAAGATCAAGAAGACCCATAAACAGAAAAGCCTGTTCAAATCACAAGAAGCCAATCCCTGCAGTCCATAAAAAGTCTATACAGACCCTTAAGGAAACACCAGTAACAGATCAACAGGAAAACGGGCAGAAGAAATACACGGTTGCGACAGAAATGCAGTGACCTCTAACTTTATGAAAATATGTAAATGAAACTGCACTGAAATATTTCAAAACTATCAGATTGGAAAAAATCCAGAAGTTGAAAACACACGATGTTGGCAAGGTTATGGAGAAACTGGTAACTGTCACACAGTTCTTATGGGAAAATATATTGCTCCAACCCCAACACTTTGGCAATATCTATTCTAACTCCTAATATATATACTTTGACCTAGCCATCTGCTTTGGGTAATTTATCCTACAAATATATTTTGTGCTTTCGAAAGTACAAGGTAATTTATTGCAGCATTGCTTATCATAGCAACACTGGAAACCAACCAAGTGTCTTTCAACAAGGGACCTCTTACATAAATTACAGTACATCTATACAATGGAACACTGTGCTATTTAAAAAAAGGCAATGCAGAGTTCTCAATGTACTGATTTGAAGAGATTTCCAAGATATATTATTAAGTGAAGAATAATGAGTTGCAAAACAATTCATGTAATCTCCTTCTATCTTGTTGGGAAGGAGGGGGGACAGGCCAATCTCAAACCAAACCCACTGCCATCTAGTCACATCGGACTCACAGCTATCCTATAGAGCAAACAGAACTGTTTCATAGGCTGTAACCATATGGGAGCAGGCATCTTTCTCCCATGGAGCAGCTGGTGGATTCAAAGTTCTGGCCTTGTGGTTAGCAACCCAATTCATAACCCACTAGACCACCGGAGCTCCTCTACATTTTCTTGCGTACCAGAAGCATAAATTATCAAAGATGTGTAAGACAGAGAAATCCCTCAGGAACAGGAACGAGAGTAGCAATACCCTGAGGGTAGGGGGAAAGTGGGGAACTGATTGCAATGATCAATGTATAACTACACACACACACACACACACCCCAGAGGGGTTTCTGTTGAAGGGAGAACGTGGATGGTGTAAGACAGGAAAATAACAATGATGTATAATTGTACATATAATGTAAAAGTTCACTAGGGTGGAAAGGTGAAAGAGGGAGAGAAAAAAACGAGGAGCTGATACCAAGGGCTCAAGTAGGAAGAAAATGCTTTGAAAATGCTGATAGCAACATATGCACAAATGTGGTTGTTACAATTGATGTGTGGATTGTTCTAAGAGCTGTGAGAGCCCCTCATACAGTGATTTTTTAAAAGACGTGTAAGACATAAGAAGAACTGGTACCCGTGGCTAGCTGATTTGAATCAGACCACCAACAGTTAACAGAGAAGTGTCTTCATCCTTCTTTGTTGACTGGAATTCTCCTGAGACTCCTCGCTTTGTTTACAAGAGCAAATACCTCAAAAGAGGCCTCCAAATTGTGGAAGTGCAGTCCTGCCCCAGCCCCCCCAGAAGTGAACTGACGAGACCTTAACGTGACAAACATCATCTTCCGTGTTGTTCTCAAAGACCCGCCTGTTAGGCAGCCCTCCCTGGGGGAGATAAGTTTCTCTTTCTCGTCAGTGCCCCCCTGTGATTCTCGAGCAGCCCATCTTCCTTTTCATCATTCGATGAAGATGTGTTGTTCATAAAACCAGCCGGTAGCAAGAGGAAACGGCCTTCGGTGGTGAAGGTTAAGGGGAGACACCATAGGAGGCAACGGGTCATTACATTCTCGAACCGGGGTTACTGAGAAAGGCGACTGGAATTTCCCTTTCTGCCGAACCTTACCAAAATAGCATTGCACGTCTGGTTTAAATACTCACTTGTCAAAAGTTTAAGATGAGGCTCTGATGGCCCTGACCCCCAAGCTGCCTTGGCAGCTGCAGCACAGTGCTTACAGTCCTCCTCATTCAATTGACTGTGAAGAATGGTCCCTGACTGCCCCAGGACTAGGACTCAGTGTACAAACCCCACTGCCATCGAGTCGATTCTGGCAAAGGAGAGCTTCTCCGTGGGGTTTCTGAAGCTGCACACGTTAACAGGTGCAGCCAGTCTCCTCTGAGGACCCTCAGATCGTGGTAGTGGGGTTTGAGCGGTCAACCGGGCAGTGAGCAGCCCAATACTTAACCCACTGCATCACTAGAATATGGCGGAATACCTCCCCCACAAAACCGGAATTTTTTCCCCCAAGAAACAACCTTATTCCCTTCAAAGTACTCTCCAGTACACTTAACACATTTGCCTAATCTGCGATTCTGTCCTTAGAAACATTTCTCAAACTCATCGGTTTGGAGAGCTGACAGCACCTCCCTTGTTTTTTTCTTCTTCACCTCTTCCACATCATCACGTTGCTGTCCTTTCATGTCCCTCTTCATTCACGGTAACAAAAAGAAGTGGTGAGGAGACACAGGTGAGTCAGGTGCGTGGGACAAGAGAGACATGCTGGTTTTGTCCAAAACTGGTGCACTGAGGTGGCTGCATAAGCAGGTGCATTGTTGTGGTGGCAAAACCAGTGTCCTGCCTATCACAAATCAGGCCTTGTTTGTCGCACATTGTTTCAGAACCTCTAACTAGAAAGCCTGATTAACAGTCTAACCCACTGGAACAAACTCCAAATGCACTACGGGTCGATATTGTCAAATGCACTACGGCTCGATATTGTCAAATGCACTACGGGTCAATATTTTCAAATGCACTACGGGTCCATCTTTTCAAATGCACTAGAAATCAATTTTTCCAAGTTGACTGACGTCCAGAACAAGCTCTGAGAGCAATCGACATTTCACCTTTTTCAAAAAGCGGAAACCACTGGCACACTTGCGTTGTCCCCCATAGCGTTGTCCCTGTAAGCAGCGTTCAACATCACAACAGCTTCTTGGCCATTTTTCTAAATTTCACAGCCACACCGTTCTCTTAAATTCCCGTCACAGAGGAGGAGGTTCGAGTGAAAAAACTTTCACAAAAAAATCGCTGTGACCTGAGAACCTTCCCAGGTGACGCCACTGGGTGCACTAACTCAGAGTGAGTTGCTCGATGCTTGCCTGTGTCGTATGAACGCTCTGTCCACAGGCCTTTATCCCCGGGGTTGTTTTTTGAGGTACCCCCTCAAAAGTGTTGTCTTAGATGTTGCAGCCTTTGCCTGGGGTTGCTGAACTTTTGAGGCAAAAAAACATGTTTTTCTGACAGACAGTCAGATGAAGCCGTGCGCTCCGACCCGTGTTGACACAGCCTCCCGTCCTTTCAAGGTTGCATTACCCCAGAAACGTCCGGGCAAAGCTCCTCGCCCTCGCTGTGTGAGGGGAAACGGGTCTCTAGTTCAGTGGTTAAGTCTGATTTTGGTTTTTCTAAGAGATCTTGAGGGTTTTTATTTGCTTAATTACAGTGAACCTTCAGGGACACCTGGCTGAGACCAGAATTTCCAGACTCTTAACAAAAAAAGCCTCCACAGGATTCTTTTCGGACTTGTGAGGTCCACTTTGTGTTTTTTAAAAAAACCTACGGTCAGGAAGCTGCTGTGGACTTCAGAGCCGTGCCAGTCTTCTTAATTGGAGGCAATTCTGCTCAGCTCCACCCCCAGAGGATGATCTTGGTTTTCAGAGAAAGGGGGCAAGGATGTGGCTGGTGTCTTCTGGGTAGAGGCCAGGAATGCTCAGCACTGAACTCGGTCCCGACTCCTGGCAGCCCTGCAGATCGGAGCAGAACTGGCCCTGTGGGTTCCCAGGGCTGCACATCTCCACTGGAACAGAATGGCTGGTGGGCTTGAACTGCCAACCTTTCGGGTAGCAGCCCAACGGGTAACCTGTGATGTCATCCCAAACCACAACGAAACTCACTACCATGGAGTTGTTTCCGACTCACAGTGACCCTATAGGGCAGGGTAGACGTGCGCCTGTGATGTCCAAGATTCTATCTGTGTACGGGAGTACAATGCCTCCTCATTTTCCCATGGAGTGGCTAGTGGGTTTGAACTGCTGACCTTGTGGTTAGCAGCCCAACACATAACCTACTATGCCCCAGGGTCCCAAAAGAAACAAAGATGGTAATTCACAAGTCACCTATACGGAAGGAATGCTGAGTCCTGAGAGAATAGCTTTTAAAAGAAAATCGTGTGTGTCAGAACAGCTACACGGGGTTCTGTGGCTGTTATGGTTTGCTTGTTTGTTTGGTTTTTAAGACCTCTGGGTGGACTTAAGGACTTGCTTCAGCTCTCTGCACCACCAGGGCTAAGTAGTACTAATTAGGGTGGCTATTAAAGAAAATGTCACCAAGTTAGTGGCCCCAGATTTGACTGTTGAAATGGCTTTGTTCTTAATCCCCTCTCGAGCACTTTGAAAGGGCTTTCTGGTGTGGCAGTAGGGGTTCTGACCTGGTTTTAGCACTGAAAGGACAAGTGGGTCCACACTGTCCGCCCAGAGACCTCGGAGAACAGAAAGGGACCACGTGGGAGCCAGCAGCCTGTGCTTGTCAGAAGAGAAAATCTGGTTTCTTAACGGGTTTGCTCTGCCTCTGAAAACCTTTACCCGATTCATTGTGACAGGTTTTTAAAACCCAGAGCCCCCTGGAGGTGAAGGGTTTCTTCCAGGTGTCTGGGCGTTGAGGGGAAAGGTGAGGTGGGAGGGGAGGCCAGGGGAGGCTGTGGGGAAGGGCTGCCATTGCCTCTGGCTTGTCTACTGTTCAACCCTCACATGGGGCAGGGGTCACTGTTCTCCTGACAGCGCCAGAGGGGAGGGCCCCACTGGCCAGCAGGCTCCTAGGAGGAGCGGTCCTACCACCTTAGCGCCTCACCTGCCGTAACCCCCTTCCAGGCCACACCCCAGGCGGTAGCGTGCATGTTTGTCTGAGAAGGGCTATCTGTTTTTCCCTCTTATCTTCCCCCAGATACTCCCTAATTAGTCAATTTCCAACCAAGTGAATCATTCTGACTCTGTCCTCTGACGGCACATGGAGTATAATGGCGTAGTGGGCTATGCATGGGACTGTTGGCGGTTCGAACCTCCCAGCCGCTCCGAGGGAGCTGCCAAGAATCGCAGCCTGGGAAACTCAGAGGCAGGTCGACTCCGTGCTATCGGGTGGCTAGGAATTGGAACGGACTAGGTGGCAGTGTGCTCAGTGTGGGGGTTTACAGAATGAAAGCAGCCCACAGACTGTAAAATGCCCGGCCCACGTGCTGCGTCATGAACTTGACCATGGGAAATGATTCATCTTTGAGCAACTGGCAGCTGTTCCGTTTTCTTGCTAACCCTGATCGCCATGTGACGGCGGGCACTGCTTTGTCTCTGTTGGTCCCATGTCACCCCCGCGAGGATCCTATGGAATGGGGGGGGGCGGGGGGAAGAGTGTGATTGTGCCCGTTTTGTAGATGGAGAAAGTGAAGCTTCCGCGCCCAGTGGGCTGAGAGAACAGCCTTGAGCAGACTGGCTCCCTACTTCATGCTGGAGGCTGCCTGTTAGCCAAGCCTTTCCAGGAGAAAGGGGGATCATCCACTTTCCACCTACCCCGAGGGTCCCGTGCTAGAGAAGCCCTGGGTGAGTCACCAGTGGACACATGACTCTGCCCTCTGTGCCCCAGGGCCTTGCTGAAACCGCCTTCGAGTGCTGAGCCAACGGAAGGACTGGGACCAGGTTCAGTTCTGGGAAAGAGGCTAAGCCCCACCTCGTCAATGCCTGCGCCCACACGCCAGCTGTCAGCATGCTGGTGACCTATCACCAGCCGCGGGAAGTGCCTGCACAGGAGGCAGCCCCAGAAATATCAGGGAGTCCAGAGTTACAAGACAGTCCGGAAATGGCTCCGGTGGCAATCCAAGCAAACCCAGTACCACGATTCCTCCTCCTTCCACCTGGATTTTTCTGTCCCCCCACCCCCCACCCCCAAAAAATCTTGTTTTCCTTTCCCTGGCCTGACAGCTTGTCACACTTCAAAGAACATTCTAGAACAATCACAAAGGCACAGCCATGCCAGCCAAAGCTGAAACCAAAAGCCACTTTGCTGCCTCATCACACGGTTTCGAACTTGGCATAAGGTGACCAGATGTTAACACTGGTAAAGCGGGACACCAGTGGGACACCATTGATAAAACTCACATCCTGGCGAAATAGCCACATGGCAGCCGAAAACCGTATACCCTAGCTTGTCGTGCATTCTTTCCAAAAATCGGGACTTTTTAAAACGCCGCGGGACACAGGAAAAATTGTTAAAAATCAGGACTGTCCCACCAAAAGCAGGGCGTCTGCTCACCTTAAACTCGGGGTACCTTTCACTACTTGGGCACAAATCTCAAGATTAGGGAAGACTTTGCCACCTGACCCCCAAACCAAAACCAAACCAAATCCATTGCCATTAAGTCGGTTCCGGCTCATAGAGATGCTTCAGCACTGGCTGGACAGCCCCTTTGGGTTTCTGAGACAGCAACTCCTTATGGGAGTAGAAAGCTTCGTCTTTCTTCCGCAGAGCGGCTGGTGGTTTCCATGCCACCAGGGCCGTCGGGTGAATGTACAGTCTCGATCTGGCTTCATTTCCTTCTCTGACCCCCTATCACTGTTTTCTTCCTGGTCTTCTGTAGACAATCATATCCCGGGCAGAGCCTGTTTAAACCCCATTGTCCTTATTGCTTAACTGAGGAGAAAAATGAGGCTGTCTACCCCAGCTAACATTGACAGTCTTGGAAGACTGTCTGGCAGCTCCACTCTGTCTTCAAAGGTTGCTACCAGTCAGCATGGATCTGAAGGCAGGGAGTCTGGCTTCGGTTTTTACAGATGAGAATTTGTCTTGTTGGGTCTTCTCTCTCGCTGGAACTTTCTGAGTTACAATACCACTTGGGGGGGTCAAAAGAGCAAGACATAACTTCTGCCTCCATTTCTCCATCTGAAATGGCATTCTAATAGGACCCCTATCAGGATTGATTGACCAAGAAAATGCATTTTAAAAGCCTGGAACACAGCCCAGTGCTTAGTAAGTGCTTGGAACACAATAGCTAACACAATAGCTCCAAACACAATGGCTAACATCAATGAACAGACTCACACAGGAGACCAGTCCCTGGAGAAGGACATCATACTTGGTAAAGCGAAAAACAGGAAGGTCTTCGCCACAGGATTGACACGGTGGCAGCAGTGTAACAAAGGTTTTGAGGACGAGTTGGGCTGGGCAGTGTTTCCTTCCCTTGTACCTAGTGGGCTCCACGGCACCTAACACAGGTAGAATTCTTTTCACAACTTTTAAAAGTGATCATAAGTAGTAAGATTTCCACTTAGAGGCCTTTTTTGTGAACAGACAGATGTATAGAAAGCAGAGCCTTGTGTTGATTACCAAGGGAAGGAAAGAGGCCCAGGGGGAGTTGTTGCCTGAGGTGGGCTAGCGGGGGGCAGGGAGTGAGGAAGGCAGGGAGCCTCTGCGGGAGCTGATGGAAATTTTGGGAAATAGAGTGGTGACAGTTCCACAACATGGTAAACATGAGACCACTGAGTTGTCCATGAGGAAAATGTTAATGGGCTCATATGTTTGTTACATGAGAGGAAGCCTAAAAAACACTCATGGAAATCTGGATTTAAAGATCATGGAATTTTCCCGTGAACTTTTTGAAGCCCCCTCATATACCCACCACAATCAACAGATTTTTTTTAGATCTGGGTTACTTTATGGAATTGACCTGATGAGAAATCACTGGCCCTGTCTGTAGCTGGAGGAAGAGGAGGCTTTCTGCTCCCCTGAAGAGTTTTAATCTCGAAACCCACAAGGGCAGTTCTTCCTGTCCTAGAGGGGAACTAGGAATCGGCTGGATGGCCGTGAGTTTGGGGTGGTTGTTTTTTGTTTGGGTTCGTGGCAGCTACTCAGATTTAAAGGCTTGTGGCTACACCTCTCAAGTCCGTGTCCCTGGAAACCATTCTCTGCCGCATGGTCTCCCCGCACGTTACCCGCGGCCCTGGAAGTGATTCCAACAAGAAGAAACCCCACGGGGCCGAGTGGCACTGCCCCTTTGGGGTTCCCTGACTGTATGCCTGGAAGACGGTGCCATCTTTCTCCTGTGGAACGGTGGGCGCACCCAAAGCCCCAAGCCCCAGTTAGCCACCCAGCTCTTAAAGCCCACTGCCCGGCCAGGGTTCTCCGCTCAGAACTACGATATGCAGAGAGAGGTGAAAGTAGACCAGCGAAAGCACAGAACATTTTGTCCAAAGCTGGTCAATCTTAGAGAGAAAACCCCATGCAAACGCTAAGACTCCTTTCTGAACACAGTAATACTGCGTGTTCCCCGATCCCAACTCACTCTCCGCCCCAACACCCCAAAAAACAGAGGCCTCTCGGCACAGGAACACTTGCCTCCGGCTAGACCTTGTGTCGGTAGCAATTTATGAACATCTTCTAAATCGCGCTTTCCTCCTGCGCTCACCCCCCTTAAACCTTAAGAGTCCAGGTGACTTCCCTCTATGCCTGAAAGCTCCCCTCTTCCTCATTTTCCTCCTCTGGGTTTCGAATCCCCTCTCTGTGTGGTGAAGAAATCCTCCTCCTCCGCACAGTGAACAATGGGTGACTGCAGGCACCTCGTGTTTCCAGGCTGACAGAATCCCTCAGAACTCTAGAAGGATAATCTTGTGGACCTCATATCAAGGTATCTCTGGCACAGGCTAAATGCAGATAACTGGAGGGAAGAGGAAGAGGGTCAGCAGTTCAAAACCACCAGCGGCTCCTCAGCAGAAAGATGAGGCTCTCTACTCTCATAAAGCGCTAGTCTCGGGAACTCATAGGGACAGTTCTACCCTGCCCTACAGGGTCACTCTGAGTCGGAATCAACTCGATGGCAGTGAGTTTGGTTGTTGTTGTTGGTGTTTCATTTTTGTTTTTTGTTTTTTTTTTTTGGGGGGGGGGCGGGAGGATTCCTGAAGGGAAGCCCTATGACCATAAATATGGCTACAAGGTATCTACAAGGTTGGAGGGAAAAACTCAAAATTGTGGTTGCCAGCGTCCCCAACAAGTTGACTGGTGGTGACTTCCTCTTGTCTCCTTCTCCTAAGTAGCTTGCTTCCCAGGGCACACAAAGCGGGAGTGACCCCTAACTGTCCTTGGTCCTGCCCACCTAGACTGCAGGCTCCACAGACCCTCGCTCACCCACTGCAGGCTTCAAACGGGGGTCCCTGCCAGGGTGTCAAGGCAAGCAGAGGTGGGACTGAATCCACAATTACCTCCACCGTAACGCTGGGACTATAATGCGCGGTGGCTGCAATGACGGGCTCAAACCTAAGAACAATCGTGAGGACCAGGCACTGTTTCCTTCGGTGTGGGTAGAGCAGTTATGAGTCCAAACAAGAACACCACCCAACACGTGACGTTGCTAGGCACTGAGTAGTTCCAGTACTTGGTACACAGTAGGAAAACAAGAGAGGCAGCTATTCCTTTTTGTTACATTTTGGAACTTCTGCTTGACACCAGGGAGTCCTGGTGACATAGTGCTTACCCGCTGAGCTGCTCACTGCAAGGTCAGCAGTTGAAAACCACCAGGCAGGAGCTCCACAGGAGAAAGAGGAGGCTTTCCACTCCTGATAGTGACCAGTCTCGGGAATCCAGAAGCAGTTCCATCCTGTCCTAGAGGGTCGCTATGTGTTGTAAGTGACTTGGTGAGTTTATATCATAATCTTCCCGCAAGTAAGAGAGGGCAGAGTGAGAATTTCACGTTACTTTATAACCACCAAATTAAACAGCTCTTTTTTATTTGCTCACAAAATACATTACTTGACAAGACAGTCAATTACTTACTAAGCTTTTTAATTACTAATAATTAGTATTAGAGGAGAAAAATACCTGAGATGGCTACCATCTAAGATTGATCAATTCTCTGCTTCCGTACAGAGAACGCTGTCTCACGTGAGAATAAGAGCTGTGTGGTGGTGGCCATTAAAAGAACTATTAAAAACAACCAAATCAGCGCACAAAGGCAAAGAAGGGGCACACAACTACATTAGCTTTTGCGCACCAGGCACGGGGCCATGATGTGAGTGCTGTCATGCTGGGGTCAACTGCCATGGTCCTGAGAATGAGTGAAGATTCACCAAAATGCCGCTCTGGTTTCAGAAGACGATCGCACAGCAAGGTTTCACGTATCATTCAACCAGGTGCCATGTTCACACATTGGTCAACCGCTTGTTCCTCACCACCACGTGGCGCCCCCTGCAGGCGGCCGGGGCCTGAGCACCGATGGTCGGGTTCACCAGAAGACTGCATGGGCCTCTGTGCGGGCAGAAGTGGAGAGAAGGCCAAACCCAAAACACACTGCCACTGAGTGGCGTCCAAGTCATGACCCTCGAGCTTTCCTCGTTTTCCTGAGACATTGAATCCTTCTGGGAGCAGAGCCTTGTTTCTCCTGCGATGGGAAGGCGGCATGAGTAGACAAAAGATACGCATTCCCCACACTCCATACCCAACCCAACTCCCTGCCATCGAGTCAACGCGCACTCAGAGCAGCCCCATAGGTCAGAGCAGAACTGCCCCTGTGGGTTTCTGAGACGGTGACTTGTGGGAGTGGAACGCCTTTCTCCCACGGAGCGGCTGGTGGTTTTGAACTGTTGATCTTGCTGATAACAGCCCAACATTTCACCATGATGCCTCCAAGGCTCCTGACAGCACCACACAAATGCAGGGTACGTCTTCACACCATCTTCTTGGAGATATAAAAGAGCAGGCAGCAGAGAAGCAAGAATAGGGAAGAGAGGTACCAATGCCGATGGAAATGCCCAAGGAGCCAACGGGCAGAAGCTGAAGAAAGACAACCTTCCCTGGGGCCCACACGGAAAGAAAGCTTTCCCCTACAGGCAGACACTGAATTTAGATTTCTATCCTCCTGGAACAGTAGAACGTAAGCGTAGTTTGTCAAAACCACCCACACGTGGCCCCTTCTGTGACGGCGACACTGGGTCACTGAGACAAGGAGTCCGGTGTTGGAGGATGTGGTTTGGAATATAGAGGTGCTTCTTTTTTTTCTTTTTTTATAAATCATTTTATTAGGGGCTCATACAACTCTTATCACAATCCATACACACATCAATTGTGTAAAGCACATTTGTACATTCATTGCCCTCATCATTCTCAAAACATTTTCTCTCCACTTAAGCCCCCGACATTAGGTCCTCATTTTCCCCTCCCTCCCCCGCTCCCCCCTCCCTCATGAGCCCTTGATAGTTTATAAATGGGTATTTTGTCATATCTTTCCCTGCCCGACATCTCCCTTCACCCACTTTTCGGTTGTCTGTCCCCCAGGGAGGAGGTCACACACAGTTCCTTGTAATCGGTTCCCTCTTTCCTACCCATTCTCCCTTTACCCTCCCTGTTTCGCCAATCACACCACTGGTCCTATAGGGCTCATCCGCCCTGGATTCGCTGTATTTTCAGTTCCTATCTGTACCAGTGTACACCCTCTGGTCTAGCCAGACTTGCAAGGTAGAATTCGTATCATGATAGTAGGGGCGGGGAGGAAGCATTTAGGAACTAGAGGAAACTTGTATTTTTTCATCGTTGCTACATCACCCCCTGTCCTCTAGGGTCCCTCTGAGTGGGTACTGACTGACTTGATCAGTGGGTCTGGTCTTAATTTGAGTCACATTTCTGTAGCCACAAGTGGTCCGTGGCTGTTATGAATAGTTTGTGGCAACTATGGACCGCAGCTTTTGTTTCTGTTTCCACATATCCAGAATGGAAAGGCCAGAACCCGACTGAAGCGCTAACTGGTACTGTGAAGTGCCGGCCTTATCCCTAACACGGCAGGAATCGGCTCTGCGTCCGCCCCTGCCACGACAGATGCACAATCTTGTGGTTAAGCTAAGGCAGAGAAAATGATTGGTGGGGCACTCTTAATCCACTTGGCTCTGCTTCTGCTAGCAGGTTTAATGGGGCGTGGGGGACAGGAAGGGGGTGTCACTACCTGAATGCCTACTCCACGTGACTGATTACAGTACAGATTCCACCCCCAACAAATCCCTGTTTGCAAAATGAAGAAAACTAAGAGGATTAGATGTTTCCATGTTGGTTAAAGTAGGAGAACAGAGACTCCGCTGTTTGTGTTTAAACTCTGCTGTACACCAGAAGAGAGAGCAAGAAAAAAAATTCATGCACCAAATGAGAATGAAGTGGGGGGCAGGGTTTCCACTGAGAACCTCTGGTATAATCTCTCCATTTCCAAGTACCAGTCAAGAGAACGAATGCTTTCATTGTGCAGGTAAGAAAGCAGCTAAATCCCCCGTGTGTTCCTCGTTGTGTCATTAGGTTCTAATAAACCAACTTTTTAAAAGTCTTAAGAAAAACCACACCCATGACACAAAGGCCTGGTACCATCTTGCCTCGGCCTCATCCTAGCGATCTGGGTTAACCAGGGTCACAGTGGCGGGGGAAGGTGGGGGCGCTATGCAGGACAGAACCCCTCCCTGCACCCACACTGGGCATCAGGGCAAGAGCAAATAAACATATGGCAGCACCACAAAGCTAGGTGTCTCCACACCTCATGGTGTACACCCCGGCTGTTCCTAATGCGACCCAGGTAAGTCAGCCACCCTGGGTGGCACAGAGGGTGTAAGCCTCACAGCGCAGACACAGGGTCTATTCTGTGTGTTACCAACCCCAACCCCATTGATGATCCCTGGCCAAGAAGCAGCGCTCTCAAAATATTAGTGGGCGGAGCAAAGGAATGGATTGCGGAGAGGCACTAGGCAGCTGGGGCCTCCGGGTCCCATGCTTCTTCCGCGCAGCCCAAGCTCCCTCCCTAAGTACACATCCTGTGTCAGGTCCATTCAGTATCCAACTCCTGCTCCCCAAGTGCCCGGCACACTGCTGAAGACTACATGGCGAGGATCCAAGTGAAGGATGATGTTGTCGCGGGATGCCAAGCTTTGATTCCAACTCATAATGGCCTGATGTGACAGCGTAGAGCTACCAGACTGGGTTTCCTGGCCTGCTATCTTTATGAGGGGTCCTGGTGGCGTGGTGGTTACCCACTGGGCTACCATCCGAAAGGTCAGCAGTTCGAAGCCACAGGAGAAAGATGGGGCTTTCTACTGCCGTAAACAGTTACAGTCTCAGAAACTCACAGGGCACGTCTACCCTGCCCTATAAGGCGCCTAGCAGACGGCGCGACCTTTTCCCCACTCCACTAAAATGTGCCGAGGTGACAAAAAGCACCCCGGTGGCAGCGTGGTAACAAGTTGGGCTGCTAACTGCAAGGTCGGCAGTTCAAAACCACCAAAGATGAGGCTTTCTACTCCCATAAGAGTGGCAGTCTTGGAAACCCACAGGAATCATTGTACTAGTCCTATGGGGCCAGCAGGAGTCAGAATCGATGCAGCTAGTTTGGCTTGAGTGAGACCAACAGAGAACTGGGCTGTTGGTGCGGTGTTGTCCAATGACGCCACAGAAACGCACCTTCCCAGAGGCTTTCTCCTTTAAAAGTCAATGCTTCACACACACACACACACACACACACACACACCCCACATGTATTTTTTCCTGGAGCAATTAACTTTTTCGTCTTAAAGTATTACAGTTGAATACCCGGAATAATGACAAAATCTGGAAGCTCTTTGGCCCCAGGTGCCATGGATCCGGACTCAGGGCGACCCTGTGGGTTGGGGTAGACTGCTCCACGGGGCTTCCAACGGCTACATTTGGTTACCAGCCAAGAGCCTTAACAGTTTGGGGACCAGGCTTGTAAATCACACTAGGACAGGGTAAAACTGCCTTTGAAGCTGTAACTCTTCATGGGAGAGGAAAGTTTCATCCTTCTCCCAAGGTGGGGCTGATTTCGAACTGGTGACCTTGAGGTTAGCAGCCCAAATGCATCACCACTATGCTACCAGGGCTCCTGTCACTATGAGTTAGAATCAACTCGATGGCAGTGAGTCAGGCTCTTAAACCCGAAACTCACTGCCAGTGAGTCCATTCCAACTCCCTGTGGCCCTACGGCGCACCGGAGGACTGCCCGTGGGTTCCGAGACGATAGCTCTTTGCAAGAGTAGAAAACCTGTCCTTCTCTCTCATTGCGAACTCTGAGCAGACCTACAGGATGCAGTAGAGCTGCTCCACACAGCTTCCACGAGGTCGGAAATTCAAACCCACCACCTGCTGCTCCATGGGGAAAAGATGGCGCTGTCTACCCCCATAAAGGCTTCCACCTTGTATACTCCGTGGGAATCTACTCAATGCCGGTGGAGTTGGTTAGATTTTGGATTGGAATCTTCTCCCCACCTCCCGTCCTTCCTCCTCCCACAATTTCTCCGCTATACCCCCAGCCCCAAACCACCTGTCCCTGGCCTTCTTGTAGTCTTCAAAGTTGTATCCTTTGGTGTGAAAACTACTTTTCTTTTTCTCTTTTTAATAATGATGATGTCATTAAATATGTTTTTATAAGATTGACTTTCTTTTTTTATTAAATTACGTTATTGAGGCTCGTACAACTCGCATCACAATCCACACTTACATCCATTGTGTCAAGCTCTTCTATACATTTGTTTCCCTCATCATTCTCAAAACATTTGCTTTTGAGCCCCTGGTACCCAATCCTCGTTTCTTCCCCTCCTTCTCCGCTCCCCGCTCCCCCATGAACCCTTGATAATTTTGTAAATTATTATTATTTTGTCATATCTTACACTGAAACTTGACTCATTTTGCCGAGCATAACGTCCTTAAGTTTTGTCCATGTCGTTCAGTGTTTACAGTGGACTGGCGCCTTGGCAGAAGCAGACAGCCTCGTCTTTCTCCCACTGGCCTCCTGGTGGGCTTGAACCACCGATGCTTCTCAAAGAACGGCCTTAGTCCTGTCCACAGGAAGTGTTAGGAGAGGGAAGGAAGCCAGGGCCACCCCCTTCATAACACCAAGGCAGAGAGATGGTGGAGGTCCCATCAGAGACAGGAGCCTAGAAGCTTCCCGGTGTGGTGGAAGCTAGGCTTCAACTAAGGAGTAAATAAATCGGTTTCTGCCGCAGCTCACTGTCTCCACAATCCCTGCTGCCCATCAGCTCGCTCTTAGGATGTAGCAACAAGCTCCCTGCAACGATCGATCATTTTTCAACAGTGACACTCCAAAGAAATCTCCTACACTGCCTTTCCAACCCCAAGGAGGTGATCGGGGTTGGAGTGGGAAGGGCGGAAAGCCGGCTAAAGGGCAACAGGAGAAGAAGTAGACTCGGTGCACAATCTCTGTGGGGGGCAGCATCACCCATTAATGAGGACTTCTTCTGGATGTTGGCTGGCACATTGGCGTTGTGGTTTCTTTCTCCTCTTCTCGTGTACCATCCAACGCTGGTCCTTCCCAGGCGTGAGGGCTAAAGGGTGCTGGCTCTTTCTGCAGTGGTGAGCGTGTTCTCAGATGGACGGTGGTGATGGTCGCACACCTCTGTGCCTACTGAATTAAAGCCCATAGTGGTACGGGAGTCGGAGCTCCGTAATGCTCGCTGTCTAAAAAGTTTGGGGGCTTGTTCCTGACTGTGTGTAGGAGCGCGATAAACACTACCGAGAACGCTGAGGAATCTTGTCAATCGGGGCAGGAGAGAAGCAGCCACCCCCTCTGAGAGATCCCTTGTCTTGCTTATGACAGTCATCCGCCCACAAAGCCCCGCCTCCTCCTCTGAGCTGCAGTACCGCCAGCTGGCTCCAGCGGTCCAGGCCCTTGTCCTCACTGAGGCCAACCCTGCGAAGAGGTGGGAAGGGCTGTCCCCAGCCACAGGGGCAGAAGCAGGCTGCTCCCACCCAGCACAGGCTGCTGTGGTCAGGTACTGACAACACAGAAATGGGGTGTGTGTGTGTGTGTGTGTGTGTGTGTGTGTGTGTGTGTGTCTTAGATTTTAAATGTGGCTAACTGGTTCCATTTGGAAAGGTTGGGGGTGGCTTCCTTCTGCCTGTGAGCTGCTGGGGGGCGACCTCTAACCTGGGGTCTCCAAGCACACCATGCAGCGTTCCTCTGCCCTATGCAAAGGCGCTGGTCTCCAATCTTAGCCCAACTGCCTCCCAAGGTGAAAGGCTTTGTCGACCAGAGAGATCAGTGCTTCGCTGTGACTATGAGAAAGCAAGAGCATATGCGAGCAAAAACATAAATATTCTGATTCCTCGTGACCCGACATAAGGTTTCCTTTATGGCACCGGACAGCCTCATCTATCTCCCATGGAGGGGCTGGTGGGTTTGAACTGCCGATCTTACGGTTAGCAGCCCAGTGCTTACCTGAGATCACTACTGAGGCACCAGAGAAGGGCCTCCCAGAGAGAAGGGCCGGCCCAGGGGTGGGGTTCTCCAGCTAGAAAAGAGGGCACAGGAAACGCCAAGGTTTGGGTTACACATTAATGTGTGGGGAACATCCAGGAGCTGCTAGGAATGAGGGTCAGAGGTAAACCTGTCTGGAAACGGAATCTTCCACACTTTAGAGATAGTTCAGATGCCGAGAGAGATCCACCAAAGTGATTCACTTCCAAATGTAGGTTTTGGAGCTCTGCATATTCATGAGTGCACTGCGTGTTCATATACTAAATGGTGCCACACTCGTTGTGGTGAGTTGGAGCATGTGGCTGTGGTTAGCCGGTGACCCCGTGTACCACAGGCTGAAACACTGCCTGACCCTGCGCCATGCTCACAATCCTTGCTATCTTGAGCCCATTGTTGCTGCCACTGTGGGCCTTCCTCTTCGTCTTCCTCGATCCTCCACCAAGCCTGGTGGGCCTCTCCTGATAAATAGCACGTCCAAAGTAAGTCTAAGTGAGAAGACTGGTGAAGTTTTACCATGAGCACGTCTAAGAAGCATTCTACCTGTTTATTCCGTTTTCGTGGCGGATCTGTTTGTTCTGCTGGCAGTACAAGGTGCTTTCCACCTTCTCACCGACACCATAACTCAGAGAGCAACTCTGGGTCTCGCTCATTCCTTCTGCAGCACGCGTATCAACAGACTGAAAAAGCACCAAGATGAGGTCAGGCACACACTGATCTTTAAAGTGGCGTCTAAGCCTTCAACACTCTAAAGAAGATTTTTTACAGTAAGTTTGTCCGATGCAGTACATTAATGGACTTCCTGATGGGCTCCCATGGACACTACTCCTACCTTTTATCATGATGTGGCTTATTGGCCCCACAGTGACGTTTGTTTTCTTTACAATGAGGTATAATGTATATTGAAGGCTCTGGTCCGTGACCTGTACCAGGAAACCACAGCCATCGAGTCCAATCCTACTCCCAGTCCATTCCTGCTTACGCAAGGTCTCCAACACTGCAAATCTTCATGGGTACCCATAGCTTCCCGGTGCCCAGAACTCTAACACGTTCCAGAATCCCACGATTTCCTGTCCAGATGTCACATGCAGAATCTTCGACTCCGGTTGAAAAGATTCTCCCTGCTGCCCTTCATCTTTGTCTTGTTGTCCCCCTAAGACTGAGTAGATTTCAGTTACAAGTACTACCCCCCAAAAAGAGCACCGTCATAGAGCACAGGCAAAGCAGTAACTTCCTTTTCTAGTTTCTTCTGCTCTGATGACACGTATGTTTGAGTAACGACCTGGCGATGCACAGTCGGACTGTACCACCGGGATGTCTTTTTCTGAAGGTTTCTTCAGCAGCTGTGAACTCACTGCCGCAGAGGGAACCTACTGCTGCTCCAGGGAGGAAAGAAAGAGGAGGCTGTCACTTTCATGAAGATGTACCGCCTTGGGAAACCCACGGGGCAGTTCTACCCTGTCCAACAGGCACCTCTCAACGTCAACTTGACGTCATGATTGTTTTTTAAGCCCATTCAAAGAAGCCCATTGCCCTGGTGGGGCGATGGTTAAGTGCTCCGCTATGAACTGAAACGTTAGCAGTTTGACCCCACCGGACTGGATCTGCTCCCAGAAAGAGGGCAGCTCCGGCAGCCCAATGCAGTTCTCCTCCTCCCTACAGTCCATGACATCGACTCATGGAGCCTCGAAATCACCACCAACCCAAGAGGGCAAGCCTCTAGGAGACCGACCGACTCCAACGCTAAAACAATGGATCACAGACCACCGTGTGGCGGGGCCAGGACCCTGCAGAGACCCGTTACAACCAAGGCCACCGCCACCAGGCAATGCCAAACCCACAGCAACCGAGCCCCAAACCAACGCTTTATAAACAGCCGCCCCCCCTCCAAGGGAGATGTCGGACAGAGTAAGATATGACAAAATAATGATTTATAAATTACCAAGGGTTCATGAGGGAGAGGGGAGTGAGGAGGGAAAGTGAGGAGCTGATGCCAGGGGCTTACTTGGAAAGCAAATATTTTGAGAATGATGAGGATAACAAATGCACAAATGTGCTTTATACAATTGATGTATGTATGGATTGTGATAAGAGTTGTGTGAGCCCCCAATAAAATGATTTTTTTTTAAAAGAAATATCCCCCCCAACCACTCTTACTTCTCCTATCCCCTACCTGTTTGCAATGTGAACATTCCCACTCTGGCCTCTTTCTTGGCCAGAACTGTATACGGGTAAGGAACAAAACAAAGGCAGTGCAATCTGCTAGGGTCAGGAATACCACTCCTGATTGATGGTGATAGTGGAGAGATGAGGGCTGAGGATGGCGCTTCCCAGGTGGGTTCTTTCTGAGCTGCTTTGTGCAAAAGCAAGTTCCTGTGTCATTCGCGTCCTTGTACTGAACTCGATCGACATGGAGAGAGACTGCACCCACATAGGAAAAGCCCCTCGGCCTCGGCCCGCAGCAGTTTCCTAGACCCGAGACTGAGTGCATATGCTAAAGCTGCGGCTCAATGGTTCCACGTGTGACTGACTGATAGGAAGGTACCCTAGTGGCGCAGTAGGTTACCAGATGGGCTGCTAACCTCAGGGTCAGCAGTTCAAACCCACCAGCCTGCTCCACCAAGGATAGAAGAGGCTTTCTGCCCCCATAAAGAGGTACAGACTCGGAAACCCAAAGGGCCAGTTCTACTCAACCCTATCTGGTCACTAGGGTCGGGACTGACTCAATTGGCAGTGGGTGGGTAGGTGGTAGGACTATTTAAACACTATTTAAACGACCCTACCAAACCCCTCTGCCGAGCACCCTCAACCCCTCTACACTCTCACCTCTCCCTCTGTGTGGGATGAGGGTGCTGCGTCCCCATTTGTGCAATCTGGGGTCCCTGGAAGGGGGGGTGGTTCCCGCAGTTAACACACCTGGCTGCTAACACAACTGGACAGTTGGAAGTTCAAGTGCATTCAGGTGCCTCAGAAGACTTGATCATCATCTACTTCCAAAATACAAACTCAGCCATTGACACCCCTATAGGCATTGCAATACCTGCCTCAATAGCCAAAAGGTGGAAGCAACCAAAATGCCCATCAACCATCGACTAGATGAACAAAACAGCTTCCGTCGGCACCCAGGTCCATAGAGAGAGGAAGTTCTGGCACATGCCGCCCTGCAGGAAGATGCTGATGACAATGAGACCACCCCAAACGGGCCGATACAATGCGAACTCATATGAAACCAGGGTGGTTGCCAAGGGCCAGAGGGAGGGGCTCCAGGGGGGCCTTTGCTTAAGGGGTACAGGTTGGGGGAAGACAGCATGATAGAGTGGTTGTGCAACTTGAAGAACGGCATCGACATGACTGAGCTGGACATGTAAAAATGGGTGGAGGGACATTATGTATACTTTCACCCCCTTAATAAAATCATCCTGGGGGGTGCAGTTCCACTCTGACACTCTCGGGGTCGCCAAGAGCCAAAATGAGCTTGATAGTAACTGAAGGAGACTGACTGGATCTATACAACCTGAGACAGCGCTCTCCTGTGCCCGCGGTCACGCTGTCCTGGTAGCCTAGATCTTGAAAAACATTTCTTTAATTATGAATTAGGTGTGGGGCACCATAGTGGGTTACAAGCTGGGCTGCTATCCACAAGGTCAGCAGTTCAAATCCACCAAATCCACCAGGCACTCCTCAGGAGCCCTGGGGTCAGCCAGATGGTGCAGTTAGTTATTCATGGGGCAAGGGGTGGGACGAGGGGGCAGAGACACATTGTAGGTGACAAGTCGGGCTGCTAATGTAAGGTCAGCCATTCGAAAAGACAGCCAGCTCCTCAAGAGAAGGATGGGGCTTTCTACTCTGGTCAATAGTTACAGTCTTGGAAACCCACCGGGGCAGGTCTACCCTGTCCTATAAGGCCCCCTAGGAGTCAGAATCGACTCAGTGGCAGTGAGTTTGGTTTGGAGTTCTTTCCAATGCAGATCATCAATTTTATGGTCAACAGTTTAAACTATTTATCAAAAGCCCAACAACTTTGATTTTGATGTCTCGTTTCTTCTTGTAGATTAGTCTTCCTAATCTCCCTAGTGAAGCCCTGTCAACCCTCCAGCTACTACTTCATCTGAGCCCAGAATGGTCTTGCTCTAACTTGCGTTGGCCCAAGTCTTTGTTATCTTTCCCAGTTGCCGCCTTCAATTGGGCTCCCAGCTTGTTCCCAGAGAGCTATTCACCATTCTCCTTTCCACCCAAACCCTTCCTTGTGGCCCTCTTGTAGCCTTGTTATCACTCTCTAATTTTGTTAATCATTTTCTGTGCTGGATTGTTCTGGCTCACTTACTCACTTGAAATCGCTGAGGTCAAAGGAGCGCTATTAATCTCCTGGGCTCCATCGTTTGGGGCAGACACTGTAGGTGGCCTTTGCGAGAGCCCTCCCCTCTTCTTTGCCCAAGGTCTCATAGCTCACAGCCTGGCTTCAAAGACCATGAACCTCACTCCTGAACCTTTAGCATTAAGGATCCAACATTAAAGAAATAAGGGGGCCGGGGCG
>NW_022111369.1:54046068-54076085 GCF_000313985.2 Echinops telfairi
GGGGGGGGGCTGCCATCGAGTAGATTCCAACTCCCATCTGAGATGGTAAATCTTCATGGGGACAGACAACTTCATCTTTCTCCTGCAGAGCAACTAGTGGGTTTGAACAAGTGACCTTGCAGTTCACAGCCCAATGCCTAGTCCACAGCCTCACTACGCTTCTTAAATAAACAAAGGGGAAAACAAGCCATTGCTAGTATCAGGTCCACTCAGGCTTAGTGAGCCTACACGGGGTTTTCGAGGACGCCCGTTGGAGCTATGTCAGTTAGGTACTGGACTATGAACCAGGTCAGCAGCAGCTTCGGGACATAGAGGCTGTCTGCTCCCATACAGATAGACATACAGCCTTGGAAAACCTGTAATGCTGATTTGAGTCAGAATCACTAGTGGCTTTGAAATACAGCCTTGAGCTTAGATTGCCCCAAAGTGCCATCGGGGCTTGCTATTATTTATCTATTTTCTTTTTTAAGAAGGTTGAAGTGCCCACATCACTGCCATTGAATTTATTCCAATTCACAGCAGCCCTATAGGACTAGCCCTGTGAGTTTCCAAGAATCTAACTCTTTTTGGGAGTAGAAAACTTCATCTTTCTCCTTCGGAGCAGCTGTTGTTTCTGAGCTGCCAACCTTGTGTCTAGCAGCTCAGCTCATAACCCACTAGGCCACCAACTCTTTCTACAGCTTATGTTAAGAACATCATTTGCTCAGTGACTCTGGGATGACCTCCGGTCTCCTGGTGGCCAGTAGGGGGTGGACCGCAGGACAAGGAGGACGCGCAAGGGAACGATCAAAGCACATCAAGTCAGACACAGGTACGGCGCCCGGCCAGGCCGAGACCTCTGGGAGAGAGGAGGTAGCTAGGTCCCTTTGGAGCCATTCTTTCTGTCACAGGACAAACGGCATTTGCTGGGCTCGCAGGCACCCACTCTTTAACCACCCTCATGGTTACAGAGAGGCAGAGGTGTAGAGGCTCAAAGTCAAGGAATGCCCATTCCAGGGGATAGGCATTGGGAAGTCAGCTCTGGTAGGTCTCCTGAAGGCAGAAAAAGGGAAAGGAGCATTCCTGAGGTCAAAGAGGAAAAATGTTCCCCTAAAGACCTTTGTCTGCCTTAGCCTTTCTGGGCCAAGGCACAGGAGCGGTTACAGGTTGGGCTGCTAACTCCAAGGTCAGCAGTTCGGAACCACCAGCTGCTATGCAGGAGAAAGGTGAGGCTTCCAACTCACCATTGCAACAGTCACAGACACCCACAGGGCAGTTCCACCCTGTCCGACAGGGTCCCTATCAGTTGGCATCAACACGATGGCAGAGTATGTTCGATTTGGCCCAGGCACATATACCTTCATGCTAACTCTCTTTCTCTCTCTAGGATCCCCGGTGGCATAACAGCTAGGCGCTCAGCTGCTAACGAAAGGTTGGTGGTTCAAACCCACCCAGCATCCTGCAGGAGACAAAGCCGCAAAGATCTGCTCCCACAGAGACTGCAGCCAAGAAAATATTACAGATTTGTTCTCGCCGTCACACATGGAAAGCCAGCAGGACAGCCTCTGACACCAGACTTGCTGTGGCCACATGGTTTACTGTGTGTGTGAGGGGCTGGCAAACACTTCCTTCTAAAGTGTTGGGTGCAACCGCTCCACTCTGCCACGGAGTGTGAAAGCAGCCATGTGGATGTCTTCACTCTGTGTTCCGATAAAACTTTATTGACAGCCTCTGAAATCTGCCATCTATCAGGTGTCATAAAACATGATGCCTTAGATCTTTTTTCTCAATCATTGAAAATGCAAACACTCCCCCCACCCCCACTATCATGATCCCAATTCCACCTTACATATCCAGCTGGACAGGAGGATGTACACTGGTACAGATAGGAACTGGAAACACAAGGAATCCGAGACAGATGATCCCTTCAGGGCCAGTGGTGAGAGCGGCGGTTTCGGGAGGGTGGAGGGAAGGTGAGGGAGAAAGGGGGAACAGATTACAAGGATCTACATATAACCTCCTCCCTGGGAGACAGACAGCGGAGCAGTGGATGAGGGGAGACGTCAGATAGCATAAATGATGACAAAATAATAATTTATAAATTATCAAGGGTTCAAGGGGGAGGTAGGGGTGGGGAGGGAGGAGAAAAAAATGAGCAGCTAATACCAAGGGCTCAAGTAGAAAGCAGGTGTTTTGAGAATGATGATGGCAACATATGTACAAATGTGCATGACACAATTGATGTATGGATGGATGGTGATAAGAGCTGTATGAGCCCCTAATAAAATGATTTTTTTAAAAGAGAGAAAATGCAAACACCTACGTGTCTGTACAATTAGACACCGTCGGGTTGCAAAGACAAAGACATCATCGCACCTCCGAGGTCTGTGAGGGAAGAGGACGAGGGCGGGAGGCAAGTTCCCAGGGGACGTCCAGGATCTCGCTCTCCAGGGGAACAGTGGATTGTGGGTACCGCCACGTCAGCAGTTGAAAACCATCAGCCGCTCACAGGAGGAAGAGGCGGCTTTCTACTACCATGACGAGTTACCATCTCGGAAAACCACTGAAGCCGTTCCACCGTCCTGACAGGGTCGCTGTGAATGGGAATCAGCTCAGGGCCAGGGAGAGTCTTTTCGGCTCTATCTTTGTATTTTTATTCCAGGTCATGTCTACAGGTTTGTGTGTTGCACCCGATTCCCTGCACTTTTCCGCTTTCAGTGGATGGGAAACACTTCAAACCAAGGGAAAAGGACAAGATCGTGGCTGGTAGGATGACGCCAGCTAATTAGTAATAATAAACAAACAACACCATCATCCATGAAAAACCTATTTCAACTTTTGGATCTCAGCACAAGAGTTACAGCAGGATCTCAAGTAATGAGGTGCCCGGCACCTCTGGGCAGCGGGAAGTCGGTCTCTCCTGTCCACACCACCTTCTGGTTAATTTCACATGCCGACTGCCAGCATGACTCCCAGAATGGACTCTTTGTAAGGCAAGGAGCTACACTAAGCCCCCGACATCTGCTTCCTGAAAATTCTTTAGTGTATTATTGCACAGCAGAGTAATGTGACATGGATCAAAAGATTAGAAATCATTCCATGCAGCTCCTTCTCTAATATCGGTGATCACTGGGTTTTTTGGTTTTTTTTTGATCACTGGGTTTTGCCACCTGTTCCTAATGGCAATTAAAGCGCGCACACAGGAGATTCATGACTGACCAAATGTGACAGAGCCTTTGCGTGTCGTTTTAAAGAAACAAAATGCACAGTTGCTTTGCCCCGTGTACTGGAAAAGCCCTGTGACCTGGGGTTCCACCTTCCCCCCCTGCTCAATCTCTGGTCCTCTGTCCCTCTAGGCTTCACCTGAAGAGGAGTCTCAGAAAGCTGTGTCCTTCCGTCAAAAATGGAATCTGTCCTTACACAACTCTAAGAAGCCTGTCGGACATAAAACCAAACACACTGCCATCATGTCAGTCTGACTCAGAGCCCTCCAGGACAGGTAGAACTGCACCCGTGGGCTTCTGAGACTGTAACTTCAGACGGGAGTAAAAAGCTCCATCCTTCTACGAAAGAGCTGATTGGCGGTTCGAACCCCTGACTGTATGGTTAGCAGCCCAACATGTAACCACAATCCTCAGGTTATCAAATTGCCCTGTGTTGGCTGTAGGAATGGTGTGCATGTGTGAACATACTGAAAATCAGTGAGTTCTACACTTTAACAGGTGGACTGTATGGAAAAGGAATTATATCCTGGTAAAATTGCTTTCTTTTTTTTTTTTAAGAGTGGCTCTATGGTGAAAGTAATCATTAGAAAAGGAAATCTCACAGCTCAAATGGCCACAGACAAGAGAAATTATATCGGCAGAACACTGAAATTCAAATGGATTTTTACCCGCTTCAGGTCAAAAGGAAAAAAATTCATTTAGGCTGATCCGTACTGAGGACAATTAAAAATGGCTGCAAAATTCCTCACTCTTCCCATTGAGGTTGGGTCTCTGTCTCTTCCCCATGATTTGGGTTTGTCACCAGTCCCCGTATGTATTGGCCTTCCACCCCCTTGTCAGAAAAAGGATAACAAATCACTCAGTGCCCCCTGGCAATGAAAACCGTTGGTACTGTAGCCCCAAATCCAAGATAAAGTATAGGCATCTGCTTTAGCAGCCCCCCCTGGGTCATTTCAGCACCCTCCAGAGGGTGACATCACCACTTTGGGAAACATCGGTTTATCCATTCCTGCTTTGATCAAAAGGGTGGAAGTACCACTCTTACAGCTTCCAAGCCCAAGATGGAAGAAACTGGTACCGTCAAAATTCTATCTCTTGGAACACTTACCCTTGTAATGCTCAGCCAACATATTCGGATAAGTCCAACTATCAAACTAGAAAGACATTATGAATAGGCCCTGATACAGCATGGATAGCTTTCCAGTTATTCCTGCTGAGGTACCTGGCATGCAGGTGAGATCTTGGGCCCCTGAGCTGAATTAGCACTAAGTTAAATGCCACCAAGTGACTCTAGTTGTGGCTATGTGAGGCAGAAGAATCGCCCAGCTGAGGCCTGCCTAGATCTTTTCCCACTAAAAGTTAAAATATAATAAAAATGTGGATATTTGACCCACTAAGATTTGTCCTAATTCGTTGTACAGCAAGACATAATTGAGACCTGCGAGAGGATCAGAATGGAGCCCTGGTGGTGCGATGATTACGCATTGGGCTGCGAGCTACATCGTCAACAGTTCAAAAACCACCAGCACGGCAACAAATATGCTTATATACCAGTATATGTACCAACATGCTTGATACTACTGACGTACGGATTGTTTTAAGAGCTCTAAGAACCCCCAATAAAATGATCTTTTAATTAAAAACTAAATCCACTGGCAGCTACTCAGGAGAAGGACTGGCCTCCCCTGTAAACAATTAAGTCTTGAAAACCACAAGGGGTTGCTAACGAGTCAACGTTGACTTGACTTCAGCGAGTGCATGAGTGAGATGAGACGAGATCAAAAGAAATAGCTCACAGCTACCATTATTGAACTTTCTGATCGGTTTATTTTATTCTATTCTAGGAACCCAATGGGCGGTACTTGATCAAAAGGAGGCAAATTGCAAACCAGAGTTTCAAATTCTTACTGGAAATCAGATTTACTGATGATCACAGTAATACTAGAAGGACAACTTCCCAAATCTATTGCCTGGAAAGAACTTGTATCCCATGAAGTCATCTTTAAAATAAGCAACAACTCGGTATAAGAGGAAATGAGCCCCAGCGACTGAACTCAACACAAGGGAAGTGCTGGTGCAAAGGAAGAAATCCCTTGGTGCCTCGGTTGCTTCGTGTGGAGAATGGGGAAAATCAGGAGGTCTCCCAGGGATGTGCTAAAGAGACAATGAAATGACGGAGTGAGTTTTGAATGATATAAAATAACAGGTAACTGTTGGTTGTGACGGTTTTATAGCAAAAAGATGCCAGATTTTTTTTTCAATCCCCAGATAATTGAGGCAAACGGCAACTGAGATGAGAGATCTTAGACTTATCCATAGGTTCTCTGTTTCTGCTTGGCATTATGATTTTTTATTTTCCTTTGGCTAATGGCTCTGGTTTTGCTATCGAAACATTTCAATGACATGAAACACTTGTCCACAGAAAAGCACATGTTTACAGGAGTAACCTCCAGTGACGTTTTTACACGCTGAGCACACCTGTGTAACCAGCAGTCGCCCCGCCCCTGCTCATTCCACTTCTAGTCACCTCCCACCCAAGGTTGGCCGCTGACTTGCTACCTATCACTTGGTCTGTTGGAAAACTTTAAACAGTCGCACACTATCCATCCGGATGGGCCTGGCTTCTCTTGCTGAATGCTAGGTTGTGAGCTGTGAGCTATGAGCAGATTTCAGTGTATTAAAAGCCAAACCCCACTGCCATCGATTCCACCTCAGCTCACAGCACCAAGTATCGCCCAGAGGATCACTTCCCTGTGGGTTTCTGGGCTATCAATCTTTACAGGCGCAGGCAGCCTTCTATTTCGCTCGTGGAGTGGCTCATGGCTTTAAACTGCTGACCTCGTGGTTAGCAGCACAAGACATAACCCACTGCACCAAGAGGTCTCCTTAGTACTGGTTTATTCCAGTTGTGAAAAGTTTTGCTTTCAGTACACGGAGTCATCATCCACACTGAAGGTTGTAGTCTGAGATCTTGATCCACATTCATAGAAACGGCAATCAAGAAATCATCAGGCAAATCTGCCTTTGAAGAACTCTTCAGAGTCAAAAACTAAAGACATCGCTTTGAGGAAAAGGTGCAGGTGACCCCAGCCATGGTACTTTCCGTTGCTTCGTGTGCACATGGAAATTGAACAGGGCATAAGAAAGGTAACAGAAAAAGGAATCAGTTTGAATGGTGGCGGTGGCGAAGAATACTGAAAGTACCGTGGGCTGCCAGAAGACACACACTCTGGTCTGGGAAGAGGTACAGCCAGAGTGCTCCTTAGAAGCAAGGAGGGTAAGGCTCGGTCTCAGGGACTTTGAACATGGTATCAGAAGAGACCAAACCTTGGCGAAGGGCACCCTGACTGGTAAAGCACCAAATCAAAAGCCAAACTCTGCCATCAAGTTGACAATCTAACTCTTTAAGGGAGTAAAAGGCCCCCGTCTTTCTCCCTCAGAGCTGGCTGGTGGTTTCAAACTGCTGACCTTTCTGTTAGCAGCCCTATGAATAACCACTACACCGCCAGGGCTCCTCTTGGTAAAGCACCAAACCAAAAACCCAAACTCATTGCCGATGGAGCCACTTCACACAAAATCAAATTGACCACATCTGTGGGATGGAAGGAAGGAGAAGCTCATGATCAGCAACTGAAAACATACCAGGGACCCACTGTGGAACAGACCATCGATTGCTCATACGTAAGTTCAGGATAAAGCTGAAGCAAAATGAAACAAGTCCACAGGAGCTAAAATACGACCTTGAGCCTATCCCGGGTGAATTTTGAAACATCTCCAGAACAGATTTGATGCACTGAACGCTGATGACGGAAGCCCTGGTGAGTTGTGGGAGGACATCAATACCATCGTTCGTGAAGAAAGCAAAAGGTCATTAGAAAGACAAGACAGAAAAAGATCAACTTGGATGGTGTCAGAAGAGACTCTGAAACTTGCTCTTAATAGAATCACTGGAGCAAAGGGGAGAGAGGATGCCCTCAGAGAACTGAATAGAAATGGTGGGAGGGCAGCTGGAGAAGACAAAGCCACATATTCGACTGCAAGGTGCAAGGACTCAGAAAACAAACGGGAGGAACGCACTCGGCATATCTGAAACGGAAAGAACGCAAGAAAGAAGTCAAGCCTCAAGTTGCAGTTTTGAAGGATTCTGGAGGCAAAATACTGAACGATGCAGGAGGCATTGAGAAGACGGAAGCGATACGGTCGCTGTGCCAAAAAGAACCAGTCAACAGTCTACCGTTTCGGAAGGTAGCCTATGAGCAAGAACCAATGGTGCTGAAGGGGAAGAAGTCCACACGGCACTGAATGCATCGGCCAAAAGCCAGGCTGCAGGAGTTGAGACCGAGCACAATGAAATGTTTCAGGACACTGAGGAGCACTGGAAGCTCTCTCTCGTCGACAGCAGGAAATGTGGGGAAAAGCTAGACAGCTACCTGGCTACCTCGTAGGGCCCATTCCAAAGAAAGGTGACCCAACAGAATGCTCAAACTACAGAACAGTATCATTGACATCGAATGCAAGTAAAATTCTGCTTAATGTCAACCCAAAACAGCAGTACATTGACAGGACACTAAGAAGAACCATAGGAGCGGGCCAGATTCAGAACAGAGAGTACCAGGTGGTGTACCTGTGTTCATTGGCTATGCCAAGGCATTCGACGAGGTGGACCCCAATACACTAGGGATGCTCTCGAGGAGGATGGGAAATGCCAAACACTTCACTGTGGTCGTTGTGAACTTGTACACAGATCGAGGCAACTGTGCGAACAAGGGAAAACTGCATGGTCTACAATCAGGAAAGTGTGCATTAGGGTTGTGCCCTCTCACCATCACCTGTTCAATCGATATGTTGAGCGAATCACCAGAGAAGCTGGATTATTTGAAGAGGAGTATGGCATCCGCTAGGAGGACGGCTGATTAACAACCTTCAGTAGGCAGAGGACACAACCTTGCTCACTGAATGTGATAAATACTTGAAGACCAAGGACTGCAGCCTTCGTATGGTTTAAACACTCAATCACGAAGACCGTAGACGAACAGATGCATTTGAAGTGCGGTGCTGGGGAAGAACGCTCAAAGTCCATGGCCTGGTAAAAGGACAAATATCTGTATCGAAAGAAGTAAGGTCAGAGTGCTCCTTAGAAGCAGGAACGGCAAAATTCCATCTTACATGATGTGGACACATTGTTAGGGGAGACCAGTCCCTGGAGACGGACATCACGTTTGGTAAAGTGGCAGGGTGGGGAAAAGAGGAAGGCCTTCGATGCGATGGGCTGGACACAGTGGCTGCAACAATGGGCTTAGGCACAGGGACCATTGTGGGGATGGCGCAGGACAGCGCAGTGCTTCCTTCTGTGTGCAGAGGGCACCTGACAACTAACAGCAGCGGCAGTGGAAGGCCCAGCTCCTCGTTATTTCAGTAAATGCTTGTCGCTATAATAAAGCAAGCCTTAGCCTTTGAAGGAAGAGCGGGAAGAGACTAAGTTATTTCAAACATGCAAGCTCTCTACCATCAGAAAAGCGCTGCTCTGAATTGATTCCCATTCGTAGCAACCTTTTAGGGCGGAATCAGGCTGCACCCTCGGGCTTCTGAAGCCGTAAATCATCACTGAAGGCGAATGCCACCTGTCTCCCTTGGAGGAGCTGGTAGGTTTGAGGGGCTGGTAGGTTTGAACTGCCAGCCTCCCAGTCAATATAGCCCGTACTTAACCCACTGAATCACCATGGCTCCTTAAACCTCAAGGCAGTGGTAAACAGTCTCCCATGGCCCTACGCGGAGGCCAGGCCCTATTGAGCATTAAGACCTGTGTACAAAACAACCTCGAAAGCTCTTTCTTTGCCATTGAGACTGAAACAAGCGTAGACTTGGATTTCTTCTTCTTTCCTGTAAACTAGGCCTGTTTGTACCAAGCAACCTGCAGATCCTGAATGCAGAGAGGACTGGGACCACGGCAGTCCCACCCTGTTCTCACTGTGCTACCAGAGCCGCTGTGGGGAAGGCCGGTGAAATCCCCAGACCCCGGCCCGGAAGCCACTTTCAGGAGAGCTCAGGTAGAGAGGTAAATAAACACGGGCAGCAAAAGTCGCAGAAACATAGCACTGCTTCTCTGAACATCTTATAGGCGCTTTCCTTAGAGTGAGTCCCCTCCTGCCGCAGATTTGGGAAGTCTCAGGACACAGGGGAGCGATCTGCAGTGTTTGATGTATTTCTGTACCGGCCCCTTTAAGATCCACCGTGGCTGGGGAGCCAGGTGGGAAGTGAAGGAGACCAGGACTCCAATTCTGAACCAGTAAATCAATTGTTGTAGAGTGTTTCAGCTCCCTGCAAAACCGTTTTGGGTTTTTTTGGGGTTTTTTAAAAATTAGATCTTCAAGCCTTTCTCCCCAGGTGCCTCTGGGTAGGTGTGCACTGCGAACCTTCACAATGAGTCAGAATGTGGATTCCACTAGGTCAATGACCTTGCAGAGCCTCAATGTCCAGGTAGACCCCACTTTTAGAGAGTTCACTTGATGCCCCTTTGCGTTGAGGGCAGATCGTGCACCTTGTTCTCATGCCGGAGCCCTTGTTGCAGACACTGCGTTGGTCCATCTCGTGGGAGCCTTCCACTTTGAGGCTGTCCGTCTACTTTCCCAAGCTGATGCCCACCTTCGCCAAGGCCTGAGGCTCAAGTACAGGGGTCGAAGGCTCACCACCCTTGCTTCTAAAGGAGCATGCTGACTGTACTTCCAGGAGCAGAGTTCCCTAATCCCCATGTTAAACAGAGCTTGCTACGGAAATCTTACATCACGTTTAATCCTTATGAGGGGTTCTCTCATCATCTCTACCAGGTCTCCTCCGGTTAAACTGATCCTTCCATTTCTTAGCCCCTTCCATTTCTTGGCATAGTGGTTACCCATTGGGCTGCTAATCTCAAGGTCAGCAGTTCAAAACCACCAGTTGTTCTCAGGAAAAGATAAAGCTTTCTATTCCTGTAAGTCAGTGGTTCTCAACCTGTGGGTCACAACCCCTTTGGGGGTCGAACAGCCCTTTCACAAGGGCCGCCCGACCCATAACAGTAACAAAATGACTGATGAAGTTAGAAGGAAATTGAGTTACCATACGACCCAGCAATTCCACTACTGGGCATCTACCCAGAAGAGGCAAGAAACAAACCAAGGCCAGATATCTGTGCTCCAATGTTCATTGCGGCACGTTCACAATGACTGATGAAGTTGCAACAAAAACAATGTTATGGTTGGGGGGGTGGGGGGGTAACCACCACATGAACTGCATGAAAGGGTCTCGGCATGAGGAGGGTTGAGAACCACTGCTGTGAGCAGTTACACACAAGGCAGTCCTACCCTGTCCCACAGGGTCTCCGTCAGTCAGCATCGACTCAATGGCACCAGTTTGTGTTTTCTACTGCTTTTCACAGCATCAAGAACATGTTACGGTATGCAGTTTTTCCGTCTGAATGTGTTCTAGGTCACTGGTTCCTTTAAAACAGGTCTTACACCTCTGCTTTAACAAGCGCACACACATACACACACCACAACCAAACTTGCTGCCGGCTAGTCACTACGGACTCCTGGCGGCTCGGCAAGACAGAGCGGGACTGCCCCTAGGAGTTTCGGAGACTGTAAATCTTTACAGGAGCACAGAGCTTCGGCTTTCTCCCTCAGAGCAGCTGGCGGTTTCGAAATGCTGACCTTCAGATAGCCGTCCACCTCATAACGCACTCCACCACAGGGCCCTGGCGTCACACAGGAAGTCATCAGAGAACTTCCCAGTGTGTACCACTTCGCCACCCACTCGGCACAGCAGAGGGCAGTGTGTCAAAAGTAGCAAGTAACAAAGCTGAACTCTTGGTCAGCTGCAGTTTTTCCACTCAATGGAGTCACGCAGAGGCCAGTCAGCTGCAGTCTTTCCAAGCAATGGAGTCCCGCAGAGACCCATGGCCGTTTGGAGAGGGATCTTCATTCACCTGTGCTCTCTGGGCCCTGGACTTTCATTGTGGTTCCCCTGCCCCCCGCCAGGAACCACTGCAAATGCAAATGCATTGATCTTTCTTCCCCAAATCTACAGAACATCCACTATTGGCCAAACTATTCCTTCGGAGGAAACCGTCTGCAGCTTAGTCTATGGGATTCCTGTTAAGCCATCCTTGAATGATCACTGTTTTGTGGCTGACTGACAACAACAGAGCCGCTGGTTACCAGTATGTTTCCCTGTGACAGCGATCTCTTTCTGGAGACTGGTAGTGCGGCGGATTACACATTGGGCTGCTAACTCTCAGGTCAGCCGTTCGAAACCGCCAACCCTTCTGCAGGAGAAAGGTGGCGCTTTCTCCTCCCAGTTACAGGTGAGAAGCCCAGGGAACGATTCTCCTCTGCACTGTCGGTCAGATTCAACTAGACGGCACTGAGTTTTTGTCTTCGTTTTGGTTCAAAGCACTGTTCAAGGACTTTCTCATTCTAAAGAAGTTCAAGATCCAGACTTAGTAAAGCATGGGACCACTTTTTGGTACCTGAACTAAAGCTCTAGAGGAGCAGTTGTGGGGAAGTGGTTACACGTTGCACTGCAATCCGCAGGGTTGGCAGTTCAAAACCACCAGCAGCTCCGTGGGGAAAAGGATGGGCTTTCTACTCCCATCCACAGTTGCTGTCTCAGAAACCCACAAGGTTGCTATGAGTCAGCACTGACTCGATGGCAGTGAGTTGAGTTCTTTTAACCTGAAGCTCACCACCTAAGACAACCTGAGGTGTGAAGATAGTCTACTGGCGGACTTCTCACGTCCAGCGGTCAGAATACATAAATACAAAATGCCCCTTTAAAAAATAGAGATCCATTCTGGAAGTGTTTGACTGGCATCAAGGAGTCCTGGTAGCACAGTGGGTGGTGTATTGGGGGGCTGACTGCAGAGTTGGCATTTCAAACCCACCAGCCTCTCTGACAGGGAAAGATGAGGGTGTCTATTCCCATGAAGAGTTACAGCCTCAGAAACCAAAAGGGGACAGTTCTCTGCCCCATCGGGTCGCTATGAGTCAGAGTGGACTCAGTGGTGGCAAATTTGGGACAGCATGGGATCACTTCTTGCTAACCTAACCTAAAGCTTAGCTCCCTCGCCCAAGGAAAAGCTTCTCAGAAGCTGGGAAGCCGACAGTGAGGTCACTGCTGTTGGTAGCAGCTGAAAAGCGGCTCAAAAGTCCTGAATCTGCTGCAAAGGGGAAAATAAACTATGAATGGGGGCTTCCACATCAGGCTGCTGGTGGACACTTCTGCCCAAAGAAGGGAGTTCAGCTCAACTTGCTCACCACACACCCTCCCGATGGCCCCCGTCTCTCCCCACCCCTCCTTAACCCTGTCTTCAGGAGAGGTCTGCACCAGAAACTAAGGGAAGGGGCACGGTTCATGTTACACCTGACAGCGGGGCTGCCAAGAGCCAAGCTTCCGCACAGTGGGATCACTCCACCTTGGTCCCACTGACATCTGGGGCCAGCTAATTCCCTGTATGTAGGGGTGCCTTTATATTGTAGCCTGTGTAACGCCATCCCTGGCTTCTATTCACTCAAGCCCAGTGCCCCCACCACCAGCCTCAAGTTGTGACAACCAAATGTCTCCCTAAACTTTGCCCAATGTCCCCTGGGAGGCCAAATCCTTAGTATAGAGCCAGTCTGTCCCAAGTGACATTCCCCGTCAGATGGGATTCGGGGATCAGGACTACAAGAGCAAGTCGTGTAGCTCTAACTAGCATTCTCTTCTAATGACTTAATGCCACAGCGAGTGCCCCCCCACCCACCCCCACAGCAATCTTCCCTAGGGCCAGCAACCAAGTCAGGCAATTCAGGGTTGCAGGGCTGCACCTAGGAGCCCTGGTGGCGTTTTGGGTTACACTGGGCTACAAGACAAAAAGCCAGCCGTTTGAAACCACTAGCTGCTCCAACAGAGAGAGATGAGGCTTTCGACTCCCAGAAAGGCTAAAGACTCCCGGTCTTGGAGACCCACAGGGCCGGTTCGACCCTGTCCTATGGAGTCACTATGGGTCAGAAGTGGCTCCATGGCAGTGAGTCTAGGTTTTAGGGATGCGTCTGAATTAAAAGTGTTGGTGTAGAATGTTGTAAGTGCCAAGAAGGATTGCCTGAAGAACGAGCAGAGCTGTCTTGGAAGAAGCACAGCAAGAGCGCTCCTTAGAAAAAGACTGGGAAGGTTCAGATCCTCTGAACCTGATAGGAGGAGGGACGACAAACACACAGAACCAAACTCACTGCCATCGAGTCGATTCTGATTCATGGTGAGCCATGAGACAGAGTAGAACTGCCCTGTGAGTCATTCGGGAACAAAGAGCTTCTTCGTGGGGTGAAGGTGGGATAGATCGGCCTGGAGCTTTGAACTGCTAGCCTTACCGTTAGCAGCCCAAAGCATACCCACTACCCCACCAGTCTCCTGTGAGGGGAGTCACGTGTGCCTGGGGAAGGACAGCATGCTTGGTAATGCAGCAGCGGGACAGTGTAAGACAAGGCGCTCAACAAGACGGACTCACACAGAGGGCGTAACCATGGGCTCAAACAACAATCATGCTGTCCACGGGGTCACGATGCATCAGCGCCCACTAGACAGCACCTACCACCCACCATGGGACCTACGTCAAAGATTAGTCCCCAAGAGTACTGCCCTTTGACCCTATTGTAAAGGAAAGAAAACGGAAAACCAGTAAAGCACCATGCCCACGGCCATCTGTCTGAGGGCACACAAGTCCACTGAATCTAGGTGATGCACCCGGGCTTTCATCTTTCCAGACCTGCCCTCACTGACTAAATTCAAATCCTGACTTCAGCATGGACCCTGGGCAACTTCCTAGCCCCCTCCAGGTCTCATTGTCTACATCAGTCGAGGATGGCAATGGTAGGGCCTCCTTCTATGGGTCCTTTTGCTGGTGAAGCAAGGCCTGGCATGCAAGAGGTGTTCGGGAATTGTTAGGAAGCAAAACGAAAGGCATTGCCAGCACTTCCGTTCTGACTCGCTCCTGAGGGTTTTCAACCATGGTGATCTTTCAGGTGCGGACAGCCAGGCCTTGCTTGCAAACGTACCTGAGCAGACTAGGAACTGCCAACCTGCTGAATCTTCCTACTAGGAGCCAAGTGCTTCGCCATTTGTGGCAGCAGGGGATTCCCAAGAAGTATTCGCTTTCTCACCCTCCCCTTTCTCTGTGGACCGTGGTGGGCTGTGTTTCCAGGCTCCTGGCTGATGAGGCTCTCTTGCTCAACATGGAATTTCAATAAACAGGAAAGCTTCAGGGACCACATATCCCCTTGGAAATAGAGGATAGTATGCAAAACCCCAAACCAGGCCATTTGGCCCAATTAAGCAATAATAATTTGATTGATTAAACCTCACGGGGCCCCACTAACGTTGACGCAGCAGAATAAAGCGCCGTAGCTGTGGACAGCTGTAAAACATTATCCATGGTAAGCTCTTCTCCTAATGGGTCCTGACTTTTTTATAATAACACGTCTTTGAACTGAAGTTTTCCATGGCTTCAGGCCAAAAAAGGTATTTTGTGCCTAAAAAATTGAATATATATGTACATGCGTATAATATTAGGCTAAGCATGGGGGAGGCAGCAATCGGGGGTGGCAGGAGTGGTCATAAAAATAAATGCTACAGTAAGCACGGGGTCCTTGGTCATTAGAGTCTCAGTGCTTTCTGCCGAAGCTAAAATAAAAGGGGCGGGGGTTTCCTAGAAATATACACCAGTCTTTCAAGAGTGGTTTCAGTGTGTCTAAGTGAGTGCCAAATCCATCCATCGAATAGACACATCAAGGAGATGGGCTAACAAAGCGGCTGCCACGATGGGCTCAAAGGTCACTGTGAGGATGGCACAGGAGCCAGCAGGATTTCGTTCGGTCGTGCCAAGGGTCGCTAAGAGCCGGAAGTCACTCAAAGGTAGCTAACAAGCTAGATGCCAAAGTGCAGCAGCACCTTGGTTGGTAGAAAAGGATGACACAAGAAATGTGGTTAGGGGCCGCCGAGCCAGTCCCAAACCAGAGCAAAGCTAAAGAGGAAACACGGCCCAGCCCCAGGCTTCCTCCCAATGGTTCTTGTGTTTGAGCCCATTGTGGCAGCCACTGCATCAGCCATCTCGGGAAAGGCCTTCTTTACTGGATGACGAATTGGGGTGCTAACCACAAGGTCAAACGTTTGAAACAGGCCTTCTTCATTGGATGATGAGTTGAGGTGCTAACCACAAGGTCAGCAGTTTGAAACCACTAGCCCCTCGGCAGGAGAAAGCCTATATCACGTAACAGGAGTCGACAGCCTCCTCGTTCCCCCACTATGCCACCAGGGCTCTGGCCATCCATAGTTAATTAAACGTTAGACCCAATACAGCCGCCTAATTTGTAAACTGAGAATTCTGTACGGTGCGGACGGTGTCATCAATATCTAAATGGTCCCTGGCAGAACAAAGCTTCCCCACTCGGTTCGCAGGTGTGTACCAAGCTTCTGGGACAATGTTAAAAAGCCTCAAGGATGCCCATATTCCTATTTCATGCCAGGTCAGGCAAACAGACCCCACTGAGCTCTACAAGAGAGAAAAATCTAGGCAGAAGCCTGATGCTGCGGTTGGCTCTTGGCCAAACCTCAAAAGTGGTAATTTAAAAAGATGAAGAAATCATGTCTTGACAGTTACTTTCCAAACAATAGTTCACTATCATTAAATGACAATAGGGAAAAGGTGAGAAATAAAGTAAGGTATGCAATTCACAAGACTGGATGAGAACAGAGGGCTGGCGGGTTGAGATGCAGATCACAAAAAGATTACCAAAGATAAATAAGACTTTAATTTGGAAACAGGGAAGTGCTGAAGGGATTGGGACACCCCACACAGCCTGCTTAGTCACGCGGCCTCCATCGAGCACCTGTGATGGCCGAGAGTTAAAGAGAGAAAGTGCCCTGCATGCTGGCACTGGGCAAGATGCGCCTGTAGGGTCAGAAAAGGAGGGGAGGGGTTGTCCCGTTACCTGGAGGGTGGAGGGAAGGTGGGGTAGAAAGGGTTCTATCTACATATAACCTCCTCCCTGGGGGACGGACAATAGAAAAGTGGGTGAAGGGAGGTATTTGTCGGGCAGTGTAAGACATGACAAAATAATAATAATTTATAAAGTATCAAGGGTTCATGAGGGAGGAGGGAGTGGGGAGAGAGGGGCAAAAAATGAGGAGTTGATACCAAGGACTTAAGTAGAAAGCAAATGTTTTAAGAATGATGAGGGCAACAAATGTGCTTGACATACAATGGATGTATGTATGGATTGTGATTAAGAGTTGTATGAGCCCCCAATAAAATGATTTTAAAAAAAGAAAAGGAGGGGAGGGCTGCGTACAGGATATAATCAATGCAGGCAAATTATCGAAGTAGAAACTGCTGGTCGGTGTACGGTATGCTCTGCCGTGAGATTCTCAACCACATTAAAAAAGTAAAATAAAACAAATTACCTAAAAAGAAAGAGATGTGTTTGTCTTTCAGAAACCCACATAAGCCATACCATGTGTCCGATTGTCCTGGACCGTCAAAACCTGCAGGTTTCATTCATTCCTTCCGCAAATATTTACTGAGCACCAGCTCTGTGGCTGGCATGTCTCCTAGTACTCGAGAGACCTAAGAAGTCATAGGCATTTAGGGAGGTGGGGCTCGGACAGACAGAAGCCACGGGGTTATAAACTACGCCAAAAAGCAGTAAGTCAGTCTTTAAATCAACTGACTCTTGGTGACCCCACAAGTATCAGAGCAGCGTCACCCCAGCCGCAGAGCTTCACCCCGGGTTATGACGCAGGCTGCCAGCCTTCCTTCCCTTCAAGGTGCCTCTGGATGGATCTGAATCAACAGCCTTTCAATTAGGTTGTCAGCACTTAGCTGTCTGTGCTGGGCAGGGCCTCCAAGAAAGCAGAAGGACTGCATGGAAAAAAACAGCAGGGTGAGGAGGGGAGCCTCAGGGGCACAAGCAGTTAAGCACATGCCAATCAGAGGTTGGCACGTAGAACCTTGGCGGAGCCCCGGTGGCACAGTGGTTACATACTGGGCTGCTAACCCCAAAGTCAGCAGTTCAAAACCACCAGCCATTTCATGGGAGAAAAATGAGGCTTTCTACTCGGGGAAAGAGTTACAGCCTGGGGTAGTTCTACCCTGTCCTACGAGGTCACTATGAGTCAGAATCAACTAGGTGGTGAGCGAGTTTGGTTGTTTTGTTTTGTTGGGGGGGGGGGGCGTTGAAAAGGAGCACGGTGGTGTAACAGATAATTGAGCTGCTCACAGCAAGGTCAGCAGTACGAAACCAACCGCCAATCCACAGGAGAAAGACGGGGTTTTCTGCTCCAGCCTCAGAAACCTCAGGGGCAGTTCTACCCTGTCCTACAGGGTCCCTTGAGTCGGCATCGACTCGATAGCAGTGAATCGGGGACCTACGGAGCAGCTTTGTGGAAGAAAGACCTGGCAAGCTATCTGCTTCCAAGACTGCAGGCAAGGCAGCCCTCTGGGGCCCCTCGACTCAGTCCCCACGGGTCACAGTGAATCAAAGTCAACCAGATGGCCTCTGACAACAGCACCGCAGGGAGAGCCAGCGTGACAGAGACAAGTCCTTTGGGGGAGGGGGGAGGGGCAGAACACAGACTGGAAGGGGGGACACACCAAAAAGCTAGACACTGCCATCGAGCCAATGCCGACTACTACTACAGGACGGGGTGGACCTGCCCCTGTGAGGCTGAGGCTGTAACTTTACAGGAAGTAGAAAGGCTGCCTTTCTCCCCCTCGGAGCGGCTGGTGGTTTCAAACTGCTGGCCTTGCAGTTGGCAGCCCAACGTGGAACCACTAAGGCAGTGGTTCTCAACCTTCCTAATGCCGAGACCCTTGAATACAGTTCCTCATGTTGTGGTGACCCCCAACCATAGAATTATTTTCCTTGCTACTTCACAACTGTCATTTTGCTACTGTTATGAATCCAGCGACCCTGTGAAAGGGTCATTCGACCCCCAAAGGGGTTGCGACCCACAGGTTGAGAACTGCTGCACTAAGGCGACAGAGTGAGGCCACTTAGGGATGGTGGATGGGGAAAGGGAACAGCCAGTGCTAAGGCCCCAAGGCAGGACACACGGGGCAGGGCTGCAGAACCACAAGGAAGCAGCTGCCTGCAGCGAAGGGGGAAGGGGGGAGGCAGGGCTAAAGAGCACCCGCACTTGACACCCTTTCAGCAGCGACACCATGGATGAGCCACCGAGAGCTTTTCAGCTAAAGCTTGACCAGATCACAAGGTGTGAACAGAGGGGGCAGAGCCGCAGGCAGGAGCAGAGGTGGCCCAGGGAGATCAGCGGGTGGGTAGGCAGCTTTGTGGACCAACAATCTACAAGTGGCCAAAGGGAGAGGGGTGAGGTGTCTTGCCGGGATCCGAGGGCCCATCCTCCACACCACACTGGGATGTGTGAGAGAAGACAGTGATGCCCTAGCCTTTCTGCTCCTGGGTGCCTCCTACAGTCCCTCCCCCACCCACCCCTGGAAAGAGCTCCTGGGTCCCTCTCTGTTAAGGGTCCTGGGAGACTTCAGCACCCTGCTTTCCCAGACTTGGGCTGGGGAACAATGGTGACTGTGATGAAAGGCACCAACCCCAGGGCTCATTAATCCTCTCCCCACTGGCCGCTTCTGTTTACTCATTGGCAAATCCACCGGCAGCTCCAGGTGGATCCTGGTTCCACCTCACCGGTGAGAAGAGGTCTCTGAGCCAAAATATTGTTTGCACCAAAAGGGAAGAGCCAACTCGGTTCTCAGCTCTGCAAATAGGATCTCGCTGCAGGCCATTCTCCGCCCCTCTCTCAGGCCACCTGTCCTCACCCCCCCCCCCCCCCCCCCCCCCCCCCCCCCCCCCCCCCCCAGAAAAGGGCACTGCTCGTTTGATCACGGCTCTTTCTTGGTTCATGCACCCTCATTTTCAGGGAAAGCCCATTCCCTTCGAGCATTTAACCACTCATTTCCTTCTCATCCTGAGGAAAAGCTCCCCCGCCCCCTTCTTACTGTCGCAAAGCTTTTTTCAAAAACAAGCAACAACAACGCCCTGCTTCTTCTAGTCACAGGGAGCCCTGGTGGCGGAGGGGGTTAAGCTGCTAACCACAAGGTCAGCAGTCTGAACCCACCGCCCACTCCTTGGAAGAAAGACGGGGCTTTCTGCTCCAGCCAAGAGTTCCAGTCTCAGAAACCCACAGGGGCAGTTCTACCCTCCCCAGAGGTCACTCTGAGTCAGAATCAACTCGATGGCAGTGAGGTTTTTTGGTTTTGGGGTTTTTCTCTTTCCGTGACACCCGTAAGAGCCGGGACTCCAAGGGGCTGCCTCGTGCATGCCCCAGCCCTCACAGGTTTTCCACCTTTGACAGGGCACAGTCCTAGTGCTGCCTCTCTGTCGTTCTCCCGCTGGCTCCCGCCTCACACAAGGGGCTCCCGGCTCTCACGGGTTATGTCTCCTTTCACCACTCTGAGCATTTTAAAAGCAGGCTACGGAGAAAAGTCCACTCAGACTCAGAGTGACCCTACCTGACAGAGCAGAACTGCCCTCTGAGGCTTCTTGGGCTACACTCATCACGTCTTTGCTCACAGGAGACCACAAGCGGGTTTCCACCACCAACCTTCGGGTTACCAGCTATGCTAACCGCTGCACCAGGGGGCTCCTTCCAGAGAGGCTAAGGCACACTTTTAAACAGCACACGATGGGTGTCTCGCAATGCCACAGTTCTCTGGCAGACTTAAGCACGGCTGGGGCCACGACTTCCATTCTGACTCACTGCCAGCTGATCTCACTCCACGCCGTGGAACAGTTTCCACCCAAAAACTTACTCGATTACACCACGCGTGGAGATAGAGTGAAAAACTCTCTAAGTCAATAATGATGGATAACAAGGATCTAGGGGATGAAGAAAATGCCATTACTTTAGAGCAGGAATAGGAACATTTGGGGGTTTTTATTCTGACAGGGGCCAGACAAAACGGCCCCCTTAAAAGTGAGCCTGCTGGATCTGGTCAAATGTGTAACCAGTTCACCCCTAATGTGAAGGCCAGAACTGCTTCTCTTTGGGCAAACATGTAAAGGGAGCTGGTGTGAATGATTTCACGGGCCCGCAGGAGGCCAGGTGGCTTGGTGGTTACTACACAATCGTTGGGCTGCTAACCACAAGGTCAGCAGGTCGAAACTACCAGCCAGTCCTTGGGAGAAAGTGAGAGTGAGAGCCTCAGATACCCACAGCGGCTGCACTACCCTGTCATCCAGGGGCACTGTGAGCAGGAATCCACCCCATGGCAGGGACTGTGGCTTGGTTTGGTAGAAGTCCCATGGGTTAGATGTTCCCCAGCCCTGTTTTAGAGGGTCAAGTACCTTGTGTGTCTTCATTTACTTACTAAGCACATAGGAGGCGCCTAGAGGATGAAAATATGATCCAGGCAAAAATGCTGCCTCCGAGAGGGTAAAGGGCAACAGGAAAGATCTAGGAAGCAAAGCTATGGATAGAGGTGTGTACATGTGTAAAGATAGTAAAATTCATAAAAACAGAGGGATTGGCCTAATAAGGCAATACACTGAGGTAATGGGCAGAGTTTGGGCGTCTGCTCAAGCCCTCCCTCAATGCAAGAACACTTTGTTCTTCTAACAACCTGGCATTCAGTGATGCTCACCCTCCCAACACAATCGCTGAAGACAAAATGGGTGCATAAGCAAATGTGGTGAAGAAAGCTCATGGTGCCTGGCTATCAAAAGATATAGCGCCTGGGGTACCCCACTTAAAGGCTTGAAGGTAAATAAACGGCCATCTAGCAGAGAAGCAACAAGCTCACATGGAGAAGCACACCAGCCTGTGTGATCACGAGGTGTTGATGGGATCAAGTAACAGGCATCAGAAGACCCCAAACAAAAAGAACATATTGTTGAGAATGAGGACGGTCGGAGCAGAGACCCCAAACCCATCTGTAGGCAATGGGACATCCCCTCACAGAAGAGTCACGAGGAAGGATGGGTCAACCAGGGTGCAGGATACCATAGATGAAACACACAATATTCCTCCAGTTCTTTGAGGCTTCCTCACCCTCCACTATCATGACCCAATCCGGCCTTTCAGTTCTGGCCAGACCGGAGCATGGACACTGGTACAGATGAGAGCTCACGACACACAGAATCCAGGTCACATAAAGCCCTCAGGAATAGAAATGGGAGTGGCGATACCAGGAGGGTGGGGGAAGGTGGGGAAAATAGAGAAGGAAGACGGACATGAATGTTTACAAAATGATGTTAGCAACATATGTACAAATATGCTTGTTATAAGAGGCCCCCATAAAATGAGCTTTTAAAAAACAAACAAACAAAAATCAATGCTGCCTCCAAGAAACATAGTTTCTGTTTGGTCGGGGAACAACTACAACAAAAAATCCCTTGTACAGAAATAAGATAAAGGAGATGCATGCAACAGAAGCAATGTAGCGACTCTGAGAGTCTATGTCCTAGTAATGGCATTCTGACTCAGGGAGACCCCAGGGTGCCAGAGGGGAGCAGTACTCCCTGGGCCTCCAAGCAGACTCACTGCCAGGCCTTTCTGAAGGGGTCAAAGGCGCGTGCATTTTCTTCCTTAAAATACAGTAGAACCGCGGACCTGGCGCTAATCCATTCTAGAAGGAATGTCAAGGTGTGATACAGACAAGTTCCGAATCAATTTTTCCCATAAGAAATACCTGGGAAAAAAAATCAAAAAAAGAAAAAAAAGAAAGAAATACCTGAAAATGGATTAATCCATTTGAGACCACCAAGTTTTTACCCTAACCTGCCTTTTTATACAAAACATTACACAGAAATTTCAAAGTAAATAATTTCAGAGGTAAATAATATGATTTAAATAGGAAACACAACATTTAAAAAGTGTTTAACAACTACCGTATGGCCCATACCTTGAGATTGATGAGAATCTGGATCTGTGGGCACGGATGTGGAGAAGACCTATGGAGAGAGAGAGAGAGAGAGAGAATCATTGTTTGGAGAGGGAATAACCTTCCATAAAATCAACTGATAGCTGCTTTTCAGTAGTTTTTTTTGTTTTTTTTTCTTCTCCCTTCTTTGCCTGTTTCCACTAGGACCTGGCTGGCTTTCTCAAAAAAAAAAAAAAACACACACACACACACACACACACACACACAAAAAATCTGTCTAATGTAGTCTGCTGTTGGCGTTTCCTTAACTGTTTACTAAAAGGGTTACCTAAATTATAATCAACAATATCAATAACAAGGTTAACCAGTTCCTTATGATGATTCTTTTCAAAAACTCTTTCTTAGGACCCATTTTTTTTTAATCTAAAACTGTACAAAAAGCCACAAAAACTAAGAAAATTATAGAGAAACACTTGGAACACAGCCACAAAAGGTTTAAACATGTGGTAGTTACATAGTCTGTTGTCAATTTGAGGATTAAGAGTGAAGGGGTGGAGTTTAGCCTGTCAATCAGGTGGCAGCTTGATGACCTCATTTGGAGGCGCTGAGGAGATAAATAGCTCATAGGAGGCAGGACACATGCTCACTATCTGGGAGACATTGCAATTGACAAGCCATATGGAGACAGGCTGATGGCAGCCAAAGACTCGGAGCTGGAAGACCACATGGAGACCCCTGCCAGCATTGAGATGCTTACACCGCCACTTAACCCACAAGACTTTCCACCCACTGGCCTCTGCTCGTCCTGCAACCTGCATCATTGCATGTGTTTCATGAGTCTGAAGAGGAATTTATAGATTGGTATCGGACATCTGGGCTAATAGCAGACTTATGGACTTGATCTGACCTGGGCTGTTACCTCAATATTCAACTGCTCTCGTATACAAAGCTCTTTCTTATACATATGTGAGTGTCTACGAATTTGTTTCTCCAGTCCACCCAGATTAACACACTAACAACACTGAGTGACCAAAAACAGGAACTGCTTTTGTTGACAAAAATCACGTGCGTCGGGTCGGATTCCAATGTTTGTTCCAGCTCTGATGCAAAGCTTTCTCAATATTTTGGGTCGAAACCCCATTATGTCGAGTACTGATGTGGTCGAGTTCCGGGGTTCTACTGCATAAGGAACTTTCCAGCACGTTTGGTTAACAGCCAAGTAACTGCTTGCACCACCCTAGGACTGCTTGACTAACTAGTTAATACTAACCAGTAAGAGTCATCCTAAGAACTGCTTAGGGGTGATGGCAGAAATTCCTACCCATACAGTTTCACTTGGACAAGCTATGTCCCATTTCCGCAGGACCCTGCCAGCGTCTCCCTTGGTACATTGCACCTTTCTTGTTATTTAAGTTTCCTGGAGGGGGTGGGAGGGAAGACATTTAGGATGACGTTTCACCTAAGCAATACAATGAAGAAACAGAAGCCAAAACGAAGCTTTAGTAAAACAGGGTCTGCTTACCACGGCCATGATCATTTGCTCAATGGCCTGGAATAACGTCAGGATGGGGTTCCTGGATTGCTGCAACCCAAAGCCTCCTTACTCACTGCTGTTGGGCCAATCCCAACTGATCGAGACTCCATAGGGCAGACTAGAACTGCCTCATCCGGGGATTTTCTGAGGCCGTCCATCTTTAGAGAAGCGGAGCAGCTCATGGGATCAAACCACAGACCTTCTGGGTAGCGGGGTGCCGCTTAACTCTCTGTGCCCCGGGGCTTCTTTTACCAGCAGAAGTGGCCACACACACCCAAAAACCCACCTCAAAACGGCATGGGGTGGCCGAACAAGAATTCAAAGGAAAGGGCTCTACAGGCTGCCCGTGTGGGGTTGGTGGGCCTGAGCCAGGCACTGCTTCAAGATCTTTACAACTCAGATTAAAGCCCCTTCACCCTCACAATCAACCCGGGTAGCAGGTAGGACTCCCTGGGTGGCACCAACAGATAAGCGAGTAGCGAGAAGGTGGTTGGTTCAAATCCATCCCGAGGCCTGCTGATCTGCTTCCGGGAAGACCACAACCAGGAGACCCTTTGTTCTTTTCTGCAACTCGTGGGGTCGCTATGGGTCGGAACCAACTCCGCGGGTACTGGTGGGGTTGGTTTGTGCGTTTGGAGGTGCTGTTTGGCTGTGGTGTGGCAGGCGGTTGACAACCGGGGTTGGTGGGGCGAGGGGAGGGCGGTGGAAGTCACAGTGCAGCTCCCAGGACTGCGTTGAACCAGTTTATTCGCTGAGGCACCGCACTGGATTTACAAGGACAGTCAAGCAGCACTTCCAAACCATGGCTTTTACTCTAGCTAAACCCTTTTCCTTTCTCTCCACAGGGGGCCACATTTTGAGGCCAACCTTGAAAACAAAGGAGGCCTCAGGAACCTCCACAGCTAGAGGCAGCTTTTACCTTTCAAAGGCTAACCAACCCCAGAGAAACATTCCTGGCTCCTCCCAGGATAATCTAAGACTGTTAAACTGAGCCACGTGGAGAAAGTGCTTGCAGATATTAGCCAACAGAATATAAGCAACAACATTAAAAAAAGACAGGCCTGTTCAATTTTCCGCTAATAATAAGTTGCTGTGTCCCGTGAGCTTTCTGTAATCCCCCCTGACGTCGCCACACAAAGGCGACTTTGTCATGAGAAGGCTACCGAGAAGATGGGCCTAATTTTGGCAAGGACTTGGTGTACGGAGAACCGTGTTATAATTTTTTGTAATAAAAGAAAATGACTACAGACAAAAAAAGTGTGTATTGAAGCCATTTTTCTTCAAAAGTCCCACTGCCCTTATCATCATTCATTTGGACGCCCCCTGTTGGAATCATGGTGCATTTACCTGAGCTAACAATTACCAAAAAAAAAAAAAAAAAGGCTGAGGGACACATTTTAAAAAGGAGAACCAAATGAATCTGAGAGAATTAAAACACCTGGAAAAAAAAAATCTTCATTTTGTGAAAATGCTTGTGCTCGCCATCTCTTTCTCTCTCTCTCTCTCTCTCTCTCTCTCGCTGCACTCTTTAGAAAAGCAGTTGAGCCAGGTCTCTGAAGGTAGGTGCTTTTTATTATAATTTTTGCAGGTTGGCAATTCCTTGGTCAGGTACAGGCAGCGGTCAGTTCCTGTTTCAGCTGCACAATGCCCTGCATTCATCGCACACACCCCACGGCCCATAGGTAGTTAACTACGCTCAGCCAGGTGGGGACTGCCTGTATGTAGCTTCTGGGACCAGGTGGTCTTCTGCCATCCCTTCGTTGGTGGAAGACGTCACAACTGGAGGCCAACTTCTCGTCCAGCAAACAGCCGCCGGGCACCTACCTACCACAGTCTGAGTCCTTGGCCTGTGATATCCATACAAGAGAGCGGCACCCACCGTTCAGAGAGAAACACAAGAACGCACACATGGGCTAGCCCCGAAGACAAACACGGCGGTTTGGGGAGGTCAGGACGCTGTTCCTGCTTAACTGTAATATAGGAATGCATCCATTTTGCATGACCGGAGACCAAGATTGCTGTCCACCCCAAAAACCACAAAGCGTTTTCAGGGTGACCCTAGCACTTTATCTTCTCTGGATGGCATGTCAAATGGCCCTTCGGAAAGGTAGAGATTATGCTTGTGACCGGTGGGGTACTGGGTTAAGTGCTGAGCTTGTTACCCACAAGGTCAGCAGTTCGAGCCTACTAGGTGTCCCCATGGGATGTAGATGAGGCTATCTTGCTCCTGGATTGGTCTCAGAAACTCACAAGGGCAGTTCTACCCTGTCCTATAGCGTAGCTATGAGTTGGCATCGACTCGATGGCAGTGCATTTGGGGGGTTTTTGGGGGGGAACTGGGGTGCTCAGTGTTGATCTTGTAGAGATTTACAGTCTTGGGAATCCTCTGCCCTAGATACAGGATTGCCTAGGTTTTTCACCTTTCTACTATACTGTTAGTTTACTATGCTTCATGTTTCCTAAGTATGAATTGTAAACATTACCTAAGCATACCCACAAATCACTTTGGCACAAATTGAGGTCTCAGGAGTACAAAAACTAAAGATTCAGAACTCCATCACCCCCACCCCTCAAAAAAACCCCAAAACATGCTCATAGTATATATGTAAGTTACATAAACTAGGCTGTGAAGCCCCGACCCACCCCTCAGAAATCCTTAAATACAGAAGGTAGGGGCATGGAGAAATAGGAGCCAAGGCTGAAGGGCTGGGCCTATTGCATTGAATTGATTTGGGGGTTGCACCAAGAGATCGTGTCTTGAACTCATCCAAGCCAGCACTGGGAGCACCTCAATTACAAAATGGGGGTGGAGGCATGTCAAAAATGCCCACACTTGGCCAGTTCACCTACAATAGTCTTGAGGACACTGCTAGCCTCCACACTAAATGCCACTGCGAACAAGTTGGGCAGAAAGGCTTTCTACTGTCAAGAGCTGCAGTCTAGAAAGCTCACTGGAGCAGGGAGTTCACCTGCCGTGCAGGGGTGTTGCTAGAAGTTAGCATCGACTCAGTGGCAGTGAGTTTGGTTGTTCAGTTTGGGGTTTTGTTTTACAAAACTTAAGTGAGTATAATGGTAAAGCCTGTTGAAAATGTGTAGCTTTAAGATTTCTATTCGTGTAGATCTCACCAATTGATGTGGGATTTTTTGTTTTCTAATCTTGTAAAGATCTACAGCCTTCGAAACCCACAGGGGCAGTTCTACTCTGTCCCAGAGTCTCTGAGTTGAATGGATTTGATAGCAGGGAGGGAGGGAGTGATCACACTGGAATAACTGGGCCAATAAGCAAGCTCTCTTGACTGGCCTCCCCACACCACCCTCTGTAGGACAAAACAGAAAATTTTTGGAAAATTCCTCCCCCGCACTCTGTAGGACAAAACAGAAGAGATTCTTAAAAGCAGGTGTGCATCTTCTAAAAGAAGAAAGTACCCACCCCACCCCACCCAATCCAGCGTCTCCATGCCTGGTCCTCCTTATCCTCCGGCCACAGATGGGGGAAGACCCCCAAGAAACAAACATTCAGGCATCAAGTTCAGACCCTCTCTCTTGGGGGGTTTCGGCCAGTGCAATTCAGGACCAAGCACCCAAACTGGCTGATGCCATTGCCTCCCGCTCCCACCTACGCAGACACCCCCCCACCCCCGCTCCTGCCAGAGTGAAATGTTTCTATCAACTTCAGGTAGCAATTTAACAATTACCCAGAACCAAAATCAATCCCACTGCCATCATTGTAACCCTATAAGGTAGAGCAAGAAGTGTCTCTTGAGTTTCCAATGCTACAACCCTTTGCAGAATTCGACTGCCTCATCTTTCTCCCAAGGAGCAGCTGGTGAGTTCGAACCACTAACCTTGTTAATTATTTATCTTTTTTTTTTATTTATCATTTCTAAGGCAGTTCTTTTCAGAACATTCCAAGTTGTCCCTGATTTGCCAATTGTTGGAAATCTTTCTTCAGGTTTCTTTCTGGAAACCATTATTTTAACAGGTGGTTGTGAGGATTCACACACACCTTACGCTATTAAACCTTCTAGAAGTAACATCATCATAAGACACAGACTTTTCCCAAGAGGAAAAACTTTTTCTCTTCATCAGTCCAGCAAGTGAAAGCTGCCAATAGCATCTTTAACTTGGTATCAGTCTGACAACACTGACAACATCAAGTTGCATTTATGTCTTAATGGTGACCCTGGAAAATTGTGGCCAGCAAAGATTGGATTCAGACAGTACGTGCCCCTTTCTAATATCTTCTGAATCCCCAACTTAAGCCTTGTTCACAAGGAATTTCTTCTAGGATTAAATATCCCCTGGGTTTGCCTAACTAACCAGGGTCCAATCTTGAAGAAACCTCCCCTTTGGACTTACATAGTCCCCCCCGAACCCCGGCCCACCCTCCCCCCACCCCTGCACTGCACTCCCCTCCCTCCCCTTTCCTAAAAGGAAAGAACTTAAAAGAGGGAACTAGAAACTCATCTGAAATAAGCAAATCCTTCTCTACAGCTGCAAAAGCACAGGCATCTGGAACACAACCTACTTTCAGTCTTCAGCTCAACAGCAGAATTTAGAAAAAAGCAAATTCAGTTGTTTTGTGAGAAAATAACTTCATCCACTTTGCGTGCTGAGCCTTTTCAAAATGAGAACGGGAAAGAAAATCATTGCCTGGATTGGGTTCGATTAGTACACCAGAAAAGCGATTCAGCAGTCCGAGAGTTGGGGTCACGTGTTAGGAAAACGAGCAGTCAAACTTAAAGCCAGTAGAAGGGGGTGGGGGAGCCAGTGGATAGGACACGTGTCCCAAAGCACAGGGCTACCTCGCTTTCTATCTTGATGTCACTCTCGGTATCACTCAACTGCAGAATTTCAGCAATATGTAGCCTTGAACAGGCGAGTGGAGCACCAACCAAGAACGAGTTGACTCTCTGAGCTCTAGAACACAGGAGGGGGGTGCTCAAAAAGATCAGAGTAAACTGTTGCTGCTAAAGTCTCACTCCCACGAGGAAAATAACCTTGAGAGGGTGATTCTCATTGAGAATACATTAAGAAGAGAGGGAGAGGGAGAGGAAGGAAGTCCACTGATCTGATGAACTGTACAAAGTAACAAAGCCTGGTCCAGTAAAGTCCGGCAGAGCAGGGCTAGGCCAGCAGTTTTGTTTTTGTCAATTTCTTTCATTTGACAAATTCTAAAAAGTGACTAATGAGTTGTGGAAGTTCTGCTTGCCCGCTCTCCCAAGATGCAGTCAGGAAGTTAAAGAGGTCAGTGGCGTGTCTAGATCGGTGTGGAACGAGGCATTCAAAAAACAAAAAGCAAACTGTCCACTCCCCCCCCTTCACCTTTCAACTGGGTTGTCGTCCTTCCGGGCCCCTCCTTCCGGGCCCCCCTCCCCCACCCCCCATGATTTCAGACTGTCAATCTAACAAAGATGACGGCTCAAACTATTAGCAACACAAACTCCCACCAAGTGCTATCTTTGTTCTCTCCGCTGGGCATCTCGGTGTTGCGGTTTCTGCCGCTGACAACTTCTCCCCTTTCAGAGCAGGCACCTGCGGGTCGCAAGCGCTTGGGTGTAATTAACTGCCACCCGACTTTAGGTGGCGTCCTCCAACAATAGGACCCCCATCCCTTCTCCCCTTCAAAGTTGGTGGCTTCTAACAATGGTGCCTTGAAAGAATATCTAATCTTCAACCCTGCTAAAGAAAGCTGAATCCTGAAAAGACCACTAGAAAAAAAACGTTTTAAAATTACCTTCAGCTCCCATCAGTAATGGCCTATAAGGAAGGACCCTTAAAAAACAGTAGTTTTCTACCAAGCCAAAGAAGCCACATCCCCAAATGCCTTGGGGTAGTACCCAGAAGAGGAGATGAACTTTTACCTAATTAAAAACTGAGTCATTAATTTTAAAATTTCCACTTCCATTTTACTTTGACCACTTAAGTACCAGTGACTTGTCAGCTGTCATAACTGGTCAGGCCTAACCTTGGAGACAGATGGAAGTTTTCCCTTTAAGCGACTAAAGCCCTCCACTCAGCTTGAAGGCCGACAGGAAGACCCCCCTCCAGTCCGGGAGAACATTTAAATGAGGAGCCCGCCAGGAATGTCCCTCCAGCCCGGCTTCCACAGGCTCGGTCTCTGAAGTCAAGGTGCCTGCTGGACTGGCCATCCATGGATTTCCAAGGGACAGGATGAAATCTGTCCCTTTCTGGGCAAGGACCCATCATCACAGGAAACACCGTGGATCTGGGTGTCTTATTTTCTGCAGTTTCCAGAGACTGACGTTTTAAAAAGACTTTCATAAACTATTTCACATGAAACATACCAGAATCGGAAAGAGGGCCAGTGAATCAGGAAGAAAAGAGCTGAAGAAAGGCAGGCAGG
>NW_022111369.1:54076185-54127659 GCF_000313985.2 Echinops telfairi
GAGGGGGAGCCAACCTGATTTTAAAATCGGAACCCAAATGTAAAGGTAGATTTCCAGCACAGCCGTTTGGGGTGGTTGTTTTTTACAAGTAGATTAGAGAAAGCCACCTACCTTCGTTAGGTATTTGGAGTCGCCCACTTGGGAAATAAACACCATTCGCAGCCCAGTTGGCCACCGACTCCGCGAAAAGGTAACCTACAACTTGGCCTCCAGCCTCCCTCTTTTTAATGTAAAACCAAAACAAGGAGTGTCCAACTACTCCCCCACCGCGCCGCTTAAAGCAACAGAAGGCTCCAGGGTCGGCTCTCTGCCTCCGGGAATTCCAGTGGGTCGGGATTCCTTAACCTTGGAGACCTGCAGGGAGACGCTCCCCGCCGGGAGAACTCCCCAAGGTTCCCCGAGCCCGGGCTTCTCCCGGTCCCAAGCTGCACATTCCCCGCGGCCGAGGCCGGAGAGCGATCCCCAAAGAGCGGCCCTCGGGGGGTGGGGGGCGGCTGAGCCCCTGGCGGCGGCGAGCAGCACGGAGCGCGGCGGGGCCCGGGCCCAGGGGCGCCGCATCCACACGCGCGCGGACGGAGCGCTCGGGAGCCCGGCTGGAGCGGCGCTGCGCACCCGGAGCGCCGGGCGTCTGCTCCCCGAGCTCTTCCCGGTTCCTCCCTCCCCCCCTCCGCCCTCCGCCTCACAGTAGCAAGGTTGTCTCTCGCGCACTCCCTTCCCTGAAACTCACCAAACCAGATTTTTACTCCCAACACCGGCAACTTCCCGTACATCGGCCCTGAAATTTTATCCAGCTCGCTGAGCCTCCGCTGGCGAAGGGCCAGTGCAGCATTCCTGTTGTTTTAGGAGCGCGGATACCTTTGCTGAAGGCTCCAAAGAGGTCGGGCTCGATGGGCGAGGCTCGATCAGATAGACGTCTCCCCCCACGTACACACCCCGATTAAAAAGTCCCATCCATCTCGGACCCCAGCGGTGGCACCTGTCCCACCGAGGACGCAGTTCCCGCCCCTCCCCCACCCCGCATCCCCGGCCCCAGTGTGAGGAATAAGGAACTTGGTGTTGAACTACAAGCCGATCAGGGCCACCCCCTCTCCCTCCGGGGAAAGAAGCGGTGGGAGCAGGTAGGCGGCCGGCACGGGCCGGGGGAGGGGGGCACCTCCCAGCGCGCCCTCCCTCACCTGAAGCCTAGCATTGCGGGGGCCAGCGCAGAAAGGAGCGAGCGTCACGCGGCCAAGCCCTGACCTTTCCCGGGGCCTTCGCAGCAGCGCCTGGGGCCTGGGCGCTGCTCTCTCCGAAGGGGCTCCTTTCGATGCACACTGACCTGAGGTTACAGCTGGTTTCTAGAAAGGGAACAAAAAACACCGCGTTCAGATTCCGCAGCCCTGCCCTCCCTTAACCTTGGCGGATCTGCGAGGAGGAGTTGCCGCTAAAACCCCTACCCTAGCCTCAACCCACCACCCCACCCCGCCTCCCCGCGCGCCTTACCTGTTTGTACACGAGTTACAAAGCCCCACGCATTTCAGGAGAGCGCTCAGCCTGTTTGTGGGCGCGCGACCGGTCCCCGGCAATCGCGCGGGGTGACTAAACAAACTCGAAGAGGAAGCAGGCACCGCCGGGAACCCAAAACGGAGTTGTGATTTCGGGTTGCAATATCATTCAACGGAAAACAAGAAACTGCATCTCATTAGGCTACTCTCATGCAGAAATGTGGGTTTGGGTGGTTAAAGAGCGGAGAGCAGTCTGGTGGGTTTGCTGCTGATATTGGTGTTTGTATTTGTGTTGTTGACTTTTCTTTTTCTTCTTTTCTCTGAAAAAGAAGGTGTGGCCAGAGTTAGGAGAGGCGTGGAGGAGCCCCAGGGCATAGTGGTTAAGCTTGGATTGCTTACTTCAAGGTCAATAGTTGCACACCACTCAATGCTCCGCTGGAGAAAGATGAAGCCCACTTTCTACAACCGGTAAAGAGCTGTAGTCTCAAAAACCCAGGACTAGTTCCACTCTGCCCTGTAGGGTCACCAAATGTCAGAGCCAACCCCATGCCAGTGCATTAGCTAGACAGGAAGACCCTCCAGGAGATGGATTGACACACACAGGCCAAGATCATGGGCTCAGCTATACCAACAGCTGTGACCATGGCTCCAGGCACCGGCTGTATTTTGTCCTGTTGTGCAAAGCACAGGGTCCATGTGAGCTGGAGTTAGGTGTCTGAATGAACAACGACAACTGGAGAACTGAGAACATGTCATTCACCCTCTAGGGCCTTAGTTCCTGCAAGATTCAAATGGTGACTTTTTGCCATTTACATTCCTTGGGGAAACATGGACTCACTTCCATGGAGTCGATGCCAACTCATAATGGAGAACTAAAGTCCTTGTGACGAAAGGAGTGCCCAACTGATGTTCCTGTCCCTTGAAAGTGACAGGACTGACAAGCCTGGACATTCCAAGACGTAGTCGCTGATAAAAAGAAATTCAGGGCTCAGCAGTCAACTGTCCATGTATGCTCCATTCTGATTTGGGTTTAGGGCCTTGGCCCTGGAAGAGTTACTTAGTCTGTTCAGTCAGAAGTCAAGCCTGGGTGAATCATGATCATCCCCACTTGAAAAACAGTGTGAAATAAGGGGAAATCATTTTAAAACTCATAAATATTAAAGGATGGCTGTTGAATATTAACATGTGGTCAGTGCCTGCCCTTTTTCCTCTGTGGAACTTCACTTTTAAAGAAAGAGTAGGGCCCTGGTAGTGCTCACTTCAAGATTGGCAGTTCAAACCCACCAAGGGCCTAAGGGAGAAAGTTGAGGCTATGGCTTCCTTAAAGATTTACAGCCTCAGAAACCCTATAGCAGGTTGCGATGAGTCCCCAAAGCAAGGAGGTTACTTTAAGGATGGGCCTGACCCAAGCCATGATATTTCCAATAGGCTCATCTAAAAGTGAAAGTTGGACATGGAATAAGGAAGACTGGAAAAGATTCGATGCATTTGAATTGTAGTGCTGGAAAAGCGTATTGAAAGTACCATGACTGCCAAGAGGACAAATTGATCTGTCTTGGAAGAAGTACGAACAGGGTGCTCCTTAGAGGCAAGGATGCAAGGCTTCGTCTTAGATACTTTGGACATGTTGTCACGAGAGACCACTCTCTGGAGAAAGGGCATCTTGCTTGGGAGAGGGGCAATGAGAGAGAGGAAGGCCATCTGTGAGGGGGACTGACACAGTGGCTGCAACAATGGGCTCGGGCATAGAATCAATCCCGAGGGTGGCGCAGGACTGGGCAGGGTTTCCTTCTGTGGTGCAGAGGGTCGCTATTGGCTGAACCGACTCGATGGCACCTAACAACTGAGCCCCATCAGAACTGCTGAGATGGCAGTGGGTTGAGCTGTTAAGGAAAGATGGCATATTCACTTGCATTACTGAGGCCGTTTACAACTGGATCCTATCAGGTCCTTTATTCCCATTTTACAGATGAACACCCTGAGGTCACAGTGGCTAAGCAATTTCTCCAAGGTTTCCTGGGCGAGTGAGTGGTGAGGCCAGCATTAGCTCCGGCTTCCGGGAAACCCAAATAGTCTTTGCCGCTTTTTGCTGTTATCGTTAGGTGCCTTTAAGTAGGTACCCGTATCCGGGGCCCTCTGTGTGAAGGTACTGGGTTTGGAGTGCGTTTATGTAGACCCAAATGAAGCACTCCCCGTCCTGGTCCTGTGCGATCTTCAAGCTCAGTGGTGCAGCAACAGTCAATCTATCTCCCTGAGGGTCTTCCTCTTTATTTGCAGACCTACTTTACCAATCATGATGTCCTTTCTCAAGGAGCTGGTCTCCTGATAGCATGTCCAAGGCCAACGAGATGCAGTCTCGCTGTCCTGGCTTCTAAGGAGCTTTCTGACTGTGCTTCCAAGACAGATTGATTTTACTTCTGACCACCCAAAAAAACCCAAACTCACTGCCACCGAGTCAACGCTGACCTCATAACAACCCTACAGGACAGGGCAGCACTGCCCCTGTGAATGTCCGAGATGGGAACTCTGTCCTGGAATAGAAAGCCCCATCTTTCTCCCAAAGAGCAGCTGGTGACCTTGCAGTGAGCAGCCCAGTGAGTAACCACTGCAGCACCATGGCTCCTAGTGGCTGCTGGCAGAGTCCAGGGGCAGTCAGTATTCTTCACACACACCGTAATGCAATGAGTCCGTTTTTCACTCGTCATTGTTATGTTTGGAGCCCTGGTATAGTACCTTACACATTAGGCTGACACAGGTCAACGGTTTGAAACCATCAGCCGTTCCAAGGGAGAAAGATGAGGTTTCCCACTCCTCTAAAGAGTTAGTGTGTCAGAAACCCCTTTGAACAAACTCACTGCCATCCAGTCAATGCTGACTCCTAACGACCCCTTGTGGGTTTCTGAGACTGGGACTGTTTATGGGAGTGGAAAGCCCAGTCTTTCTTCCTGGTGGGTTTGAACTGCAAACCATGCGGGTCACAGCCCAATGCTTAACCACTGCCCCAGCAGGGCTCCTCTGTATCAGTCAGAAATTACTCCATTTGTCACCTTTTGTTTGCTGATTAGGTGAATGAAAATACCCCGCTTTAGGTCTGGCACCCCTTAGTCCTTAGAATGATGTACAACCAGGACCTATTTTAAAACCCTTGAGCTTTCTGACCTCTTTACCTTTCCGGTGTGGCAAAAAAAAAAAAAAATTGAAAGACTAAACAGATCAGTTTTAAACATTTTCTTATTTGAGGTTTACTCCTTGTCTCCACAAGAGTCAAAGCGAAGTGCAAACAAAGTAGGAGTAGCCCCCTGGGCTCACCGGCCAGAACTGAGTGTCCACCTCTGCTCAGAAAAAGGACTCCACAGCCTCAGACTCCCAGCTTTCCTTCAGTTTGAGTGACACATTGGGCTGCTAACACAAGACCAGCAGTTTGAAACCACCAGCTACTCCATGGGAGAAAGATGAGGCTTTCTCCTCCCGTAAAGAGCTCTAGTCTTGGAAACCCACAAGGGCAAGTTTACTCTGCCCTATGAGTTGCTGTGAGTCAGAATTGACTCAATGACCGTGAGCTTGATTTTCAGGGATTTTCCCCCCCAGAAGTAGATTACCTTCTCCAGCCCAGGGAGGGGCAGTCTCTCATAAGGGCTTGCCAGGGTGTGTCCTTGATAGAGATCTATATACTGAGGATCACACTGTCATGAGTCATGCCCAGACTGCCTTGGTCAGAAGGCCCTGGACTATTCTTGTGAACTCTTCTCTCTGACATAATGTACGTGTCCCAGTCATGGCCCTGTGCCACCTGCTGTTGTCATACCTGTCACTGTGATGCAATAGTGAATTTGTGATTGTTTCCTTTGTTCCGGGCCTTGGGTAATGACCAGCGTCCTGACTGAATCCTCAGGCACCATTATGACCTCATGCTAATGGTCTGCCTCATCTAGATGCTGTGTCTTGGTGCTCTCTTTGTCTCATGTTCTCCTTAAGTTATGTTTGGGACTGGGTTCTCTTTTGAACCCTCCAACACCTGCCTCTTCTAGAAGTTTCTGGATCTTGGCCTCAAGAGCTCCTCAGGGTCAGAGACCTGGGGTCAAAGGATTCAAGAGAAGTCATCTTCACAGATTTGTCCGCCTCAGAACAGGTGTTATCGTGGGAAGCAATGCGCTGCCAGCCGGGGGATGGTGGTCCAGGAACTCAGGCACTGGTGGGCTGGAGCTTCCCTAGTGAACACACCGCTCCTTTGGAATAAGAGTTTTGCCAGGGAGCAGGGTTTGGAACCAAGCCTTAAGTGTGAGCTTTCCCATGGGAAGTGGAAGCCAGAGAACCAGAGAAAAGGACAGGAGCCCAACCCAGCCCAACTGGAGGGAGAGCCAGGGAGGGCCAGGTGCCTCCAGGGTCCGGCTGCCTCCAGGGGCTTCTCCAACTGCTGGATGGGATGTGTTTTCTAGCTCGGGATTAAGGTGAGGGAAGGAGAAGGCATGATCCACTGTCTCCCTCCCCAAGTAGCCTGTTTGCCTCCCAGCCTTAATTTGCCCCCTCCAGGTTCGTGATTCTGAGCACCTCACAGGCTCCCCCTGGGTACCACCTTGGGGTCGCACCATCCAGACCTCAAGGGGCCATAATTTAATTTGGAGCACGTCTCTCCAGAGACCCTCCCTCCCTCATCCTATGGCCAAGGATACTAAAGCTATCATGGCCTGTCAGAAGAGTGAGCGCATCCGTCTTACCTAAAGGCTCCTTTGGAAGTGAGGACGACAAGACTTCAACTCCTCCCGGATCTTGGACCAGTGGCATTCCAAAGGCTGCCATGTTTGGTAAAGTCGAGGGTCGGCGGAAACTCTCAAAAGCCTCCGTGAGATGAATGAAAATCAGAACCACCACCATTGGTTCCAACCTAGACAAGATCACGAAGATGGCACCGGATCTGCTCTAGCAAAGGTGGCCTGAGTTGGCGTCCACGTGACAATGACGATGACTCACAAGTGCCAAGAGCAGTCTTCCTAAACTCCCCTCCCCCTGAATGCCGGGGCAACCTTGAAGATGAGTCACTCCAGGCCACTCTCCTCCAGGTCATTTAGCTCAGCAGCTCAGAGTCCAGTCCCCAGCTTCTGCGTCAGCGGTTCTCAACCTGTGGGTCGCAACCCCTTTGGGCGTCGAATGACCCTTTCCCAGGGGTCGCCCGATTCATAACAGTAGCAACATGAGTTATACAGTAGTAACACAAATAATTTTATGGTTGGGGGTGATGGTGACCACAACATGAGGAACTGTATGAAAGGGTGGCAGCATTAGGAAGGCTGAGAACCACTGCCCTGCATGGAAGAATGGAGTCCATTCAGAACACTGTGTGCAGGCTGTTGGCTTACCCGGCCCCATACACGCCATAGGAGGGCCCTCGCTGAAGTTCAAAAAATGTACTGAGTTTACAGAAAAGGGAATTAAGGCTAGCAGGGGTCCATGGCGGACATTAATTCCAGGAGCCAAATCCTTCATTTTGAGAAAGCCCTTCAATCCCAGCATCCCTTGACCTGTTTTCTTCTTGCACCTGTGTTTAAAGCCTGCCTGCTTACACTGACAGCCTCCCAGCAGCCGCCCCCACCCACCTGCGGAGAGGCAGGGCATGCTCCCTGTAAATTATAGACCCTTAAAGGCCCACGAGAGAACCCCGAAAAGGTTTTGTTATGGCAACAAGCGCTGTTAATTCCTTCATATCCCTTTAAGACGTATTCCCCACCAGAGACGACTTCCACATTTTTTTTTAAATTTTATAATGGAAAGCAGCCTCGCATCAGTAAGCTCAGTCAGAAATAACTTATCAAAAAAAGAAAAAGATTGCCAACATAAAATTGCTAAGATTTATTAAGTGCCTACTCGAGCCAAGACCCTGGAGCACCTTAGGAGTCTCAACTGTTGCATCCTGTTGGGATCCTCGCCGCGTGGATGAGGAGGCCAGGGCACGGAGAAGGGAGGAGGGCCTCAAAATGTTCCTGGGAAAAGGAGGTGAAAAGATAGAGTGGTTTTTCCACCACCTTTTGGAAGGCCCCTTGGGAATGACACTAGCCAGCAGGTGAACTGGGGCTTCACCCAGGCAGCTGGCTCCAGAGCCTGTGCCCTCCATGGTCCCATCGACTCAGAGCAACCAACCCCATGTACAACAGAACAAACACTGCCCAGTGCTGTGCCAGCCTCACCATTGTGCTGTTTGAGGCCAGCAACGCAGCCACAGTGTCGATCCATCTCGTCGAAGGTCTTCCTTGGTCTCACAGCCAACGACACTACCAAGCATGATGTCCTTCACTGTGAGTTCATGAGATGCAGTCTAACCATCCTTGACTCTCAGGAGCACTCTGGTGGTGCTTCTTCCCAGACAGGTGTGTGTGTGTGTGGGGGGGGGTTGTTTGTTTGTGTCTTTCTTTTGGCAGTCCGTGGTGCTTTGGAGATTCTTGGCCAGGTGTCCAGCTTTCACATGTGTATGACAGTACCATGGCTTGGGTCGGACGTACCTGAGTCTTCAAAGAAACCTCCTTGCTTTTCCACACTCTAAAGAGGTCTCGTGCAGCAGACTCACCCAATGCACTGCTTCATTTGACTACTGCTCCCATGAGCACTGCCTGTGTATTCTAGCAAGAGGAAACCCGTGACAGCTTCAGGGTGGGTCACTGACCGTACATCTGTGTGTTCTAGGGCCAGCCTTGCCAGTGTCAAGAAGGCATAGCAGCCGTGGCAGGCATTCAAGACATGTCTGCTGAGTGGGTGAGTGGATGCGGCTCTGCCTTTAACCGTGATGGTCTGAAGATGGTGCCGAGGGAGGTGGGCTCTAGCTCGTCTAGGAACTGGAGTTGACCAAGACTGGACAAATAAGAGACATTGTGAAATAGTCAGGGGAGAAATCACTTTAAAACTCAGAGATACTGAAGAGGGCATCCCAGTCGCTGTGGAATGGATTCTGCCTGATAGGGACCTACAAGACGGGAACCCAAGTCTGTGATCTTGCTGGACCTGGACTGCACATCTTTCTTAGAGGCGTGGCTGATGGCTTTCAACGTGAGGTTAGCAGCCGAGCACTTAAGGATGACACCACCCCTTCTCCTCCAGAACAGTCACTGATCAGGGCCTCGCCTTTTTCTCTCCGTTCCACTCGGCTCTTGAACACAGTCGCCATCTCTTATCAGTGAGGGTCTTTCTGTCTTGCGAAGGCATCTCATGGTATTTTGATTCCCATTTTACAGATGAAGACATGAAAGTGTCTTCAAACTCCCCACCCTCGAGTCGATGCCGACTCATAGCGACCCCATAAAAGAAGGTGGAACTGCCTCGGTGGGTTTTTCAAGACTGTCATTCTAACAGGTGTCGAACGTCTGGATGGGTGGTTTAGAACTGCAGACCTTGTGGTTAGCAGCCCAACACGTAACCACAGCATCACCAGAACTCCTCGGCTTCTGTTCAATTGGAAAGCTTTCTTGGTCACCCTTAGGAAAACGGAATTCTCCAAAAAGATACGTAGGTGCTAATAGGCAATGCACAGTGCAGTGAAGGAGGATGTTGAAACCCTTTCGTTTTCTGACCTCTCAACAACAAGCTTCGTTGATCTTTCTGGGGGGACAAGGCTTAGCCCAGATCAACTGAACACTTTCTGATTTAGGTTCCGCCCTGGCTGAAGGGGAACCTGAACAGCAGCTGCTGGTTTCAGTGGCAGTGAGGGGACTCCTGGGCATGAGGAAGGATCATTTGAGAATAAATAAACGTGTCATTTCAAACATAGGGGTAAGGTTTTAATTTGATACTTACTCTAGGAGCCTGATGGCACAGTGGGTTACAGGTGGGGCTGTTCAGTCAGCAGTTCGAAACCCCCAGCTGCTCTGGGGGGACAGTCCAGTTTCTATGCCCCTGTACAGATAGATACACAGCCTCAAAAGCCCACAGGGGCAGCTCCTCTCTGCCCTATGGGTCCCTGATGAGTCTGAGTCAACTGGATGGCAGTAGGTTTGAGGGGTTGGTTGGTTTATAGTGAGAGAGTAGGCATCCTCGTGACACAGTAGTTAAATCACTCGGCTACTAACTGAAAGGTGAGTCGTTCGAACCCACAGCTGCTCTGCAGTAGAAAGATGTAGCTGCCTGCCTCTATGAAGATTTACAACCTAGAATGGGCAGTCCTCCTCTGTCTCATTGGGCTGCTATGAGTCGGCATCAACTAGGGGACATTGGGTTGGCAGGTAGGAGATTAACACAGGAGAGTTAATTTTATGGTTACATTTACTGCTAATAAAAGCCACATAAAAATAAATACAAAGCGTCTCACCTTTGCTTCTGTCGTTTCTCGGCTAGAAATCTATTTGTGCAAGAGTCGGAAGCCCAATGTCTGAACCTGCCTCCGTGCCACTGACTGACTGTGGGGGGACAAACGACCAGAGGGTTGAGGAGCTTAGCAGGTCTCGCCTCACAGGGGCGTATGGAGAGTCCACGTGTCACTCTAAGAAGGTGCTGAGAATAGCACCAAACCAAGCCTAAGTCCCATCGCAGTATTTAGTGGTACGATTATCCACCCAGTCTTCCATCCAAGAAACATTAATAAAGTCCTTACTATGTGTCAAGTTCTGTCCCTCAGGCTGAAGATTGGGCAACCCAATGCAATATGGTCCCCATCCACTGGGAGACCGTCCTTTCATGGACACAGAAGCCGTCAGCCACTGGCCACGGTTGTGCAAGCCCAGGATGTGGTGAGAATGCACAAGGAAAGGCCTTAGCCTCCAGGGGTCTGTCTGCAGAAGAGGACGTCAGATCGGGGAGCCATGGGGGGTGTCTGGGAGTTAGCCAGCTAATGAAGAGAAGTGGATTTCAGGTGGGTGAAAATTACCAAGAAGCAAGAAAGCCTGGGGTACCCTGTGGCTGGAGGGTTAAACAGCAGTGGAGAAATGAAACTGAGCACGGATTCACTGCCATTGCATGCATTCTCACTCATAGCAACCCTGTAAGTCGGGGTATAACTGCCCCTGTGGGTTTCCGAGACTGTCTTTACAGGAGTAGAAAGCCCGTTTTTCTCCCATGGGGCAACTGGTGGTTTCAAACTGCTGACCTTGCAATTAGCAGCCTGTTAGGCCAGATTGACTAGAGAAACAAATCCAGAATCACTCACAGATGTATAAGAAAGTACTTTATAGCGAGACATAATTATATATCAAGAAAACATCCCAACCAAGTCTGTATTAGGTTGACTCGAGAAACAAATCCATTGACACTCATGAATGTCTAAGAAAGACCTTGATATCAAGAAAACATCCCAGCCCAGACTAGATTAAGTCCATAAGTCCGATAACTACTCCATAACTCTGATACTAGCCCATAAATCCCTCTCCCGACTCACGCAGCCACATGCAATGATGCAGAATGCAGGAAGATCACAGGCCAGTGGGTGCAAAGTCTGGTAGATCCAATGCGGTGGACATATCTCTGGGGCTCTGGCTGCCATCAGTGTGGGTCCAAGTGAAGCAGAAAGAGAGAGTATGGCCTACCTCCAGTGAGCCATTTGTCTCGGTTGACCTCCAGTCAAGCTGTGACCTGACTGACAGGCTAAACTCTGCCCACACGTTCCCATGGGAGCCATGTCTGCACAGAAAACCTAAGTATCACAAAGTCCAACTGAAGTCCATTCGTCCGTCTTCAGACTCACGCAGCCAGATGCAATGATGCAGACTGCAGGAAGATCACAGGCCGGTGGGTGCAGAGTCCTGTGGGCCCAATGGCAGTGGCTCTGGCAGCTCTCAGAGTGGCTTGCCAACTGTGTTAGTCTGGGCTGGCTAGAGAAACCAATCCAGAGCCACTCATATGTTTATAAGAAGGAGCTTTATATAAAGAGCAATTGTATGTTAAGAAAACATCCCAGCCCAGTCCAGATCAAGTCCATAAGTCCAATATAAGCCCATATATCTGATACCAGTCTATAAATTCCTCTTCACACTTACACAATGCATGCAGTGATGCTGTGTGCAGGAGATCACAGGCCACTGAGTGGAAAGTCTTGTGGATCCAGTGGCTGTGGAAGCATCTCAGCACTGGTGTGGGTCTCCGTGTGGCTCCTCCAGCCCCAGGGCTCTGGCTCCATCGGCATAGTGCCATGTGGCTTGTCAACAGGAATGTGTAGCAGAGAGTGTGTGCAACTCCCTCCAGTTAGACATTTATCTCCTTAGCGCCTCCAAAGGAAGTCATCAAGCTGTGACCTGACTGACAGGCTAGACTCCACCCCTTCACAAGTTGACAGGAGATTATGTAACTGCCACACCAGCAGAGATGAAGGCAGAGAGAGAGAGAGACGGGGAGGTTCCCAGGGCCCTTCTTATGAGAAGGCCATGCCCACAAGGAGTCACCATCAGGCTGTGGCCTGATTGACAGGTTGAATACCACCCCTACCCTTGTATATATCTTGAAGCTGACATGAAATGATGTAACTGCCACATAGCCCAACGTGTAACCACTAACCTTGCCGAGCTCCCACCAGGAAGTTTCTCACTCAGGAGTTTAGGGGATTTTAAATAAGGAGTGGTAAGGTCCAAGCGGTGTGTCTGCTAGAATCCAGAGTCCTGTCAAAGAAGATAGAGAAGAAAGGATTGACGGTGCGTTGAGAGGGTAGGAGGTATGGAGCCTACTAACCCAGCGGTTCTCAACCTGTGGGTCTCGACCCCTTTGGGGGTCGAACAACCCCTTCACAGGGATCGCCTAAGACCATCGGAAAACACCTATTTCTGATGGTCTTAGGAACCCAGATACTGCTCCTCTATCTGTCTCCAGGCGGATCCGCCCACATGCAGATAATCCCACAGGCGAGTACCCGGCATGAAGATGATTACCCGTGCTACACCATGCTTCAAGAAAAACTTCATTTATTTGTAATTAGAAATATTTCACAATCTATAAATACATATTGCTTTGTGGTTAATCACTATGCTTTAATTATGTTCAATTTGTAACAATGAAAATAAAGCCTTCATATCAGATATTTACATGCTGATTCATAACTAGCAAAATTACAGTTATGAAGTAGCAACAAAAATAATTTTATGGTTGGGGGAGTCACCACAACATGAGGAACTGTATGAAAGGATTGAGGCATTAGGAAGGTTGAGAACCGCTGCGCTCGACCCAGGGGCTCATTCCCTCCAGCTGATTGCTCACGTCGAAGAAGTTTGAACCACTTTCTCCCCTACATTCCTGGTTGTATGCCACCACATACAAATCTAAATACCATACACAAATCCCTCTGTAAAGCCTGTGTATGCATGTCTGTGGGTGTACTCATCCTCTCCCTCCGCATCCATTCAGCCCGTGAGCTGGTCAGGCATCGACCCTGAGACCCACATTATTACAGGTCGTGTAGGTTAGCCTCTCCAATGTATTGACCTCTGCTGCTTTTAACTCTTGCTCTCCTTCCAGCCTCTCCCTCACCTCCCTCGTTTGTGGCTGACTTCCCTGTTAGTGCATATCGCCTTCCCTTTTACTCAGGTTAATACGGTCGACCCTCCTGCCAGTCATTTACCTTCTGTTTCTCTATCGCCCCTGGTAACATCAGAGAATGGTACTTTCAGAATGAAAACCTGGCCTTGCCTTTTTACCATAGTGGTCTCCTACCACATTTGTCCTTCTGTGGTGGACTAATTTCACCCCCTGTGATATCCTCCAGGTTCGCTCATGGTATGAGGTGTTTCCCCAATTCATCGTTACTCTCCAACACTGCAGAATATTAAATTGTGTGTGTCCCCGGGTTTGCTCATCCATAGGTTGTTTCCATCTTTTCACTGCTGTTTATCATGCTGTGAGGAACACAGACGTGCATATGCTGACTCATGCTGTGGCTCCTATGTCTCTAGGAGATAGAAAGTGGAAGGACGACTAGATCACATTGTATTTCCATCTTGAACTCTTGAAGGAAGCACCAGACTGCTGTCCCTGGTGGTAGCACCGTTTTATAGTCCCACCAACGGTGGATGAAGGTCCCAGCCACACAGCATTTTTGTTTTCTGTTTGTTTGTTTTAACAGGACGATTAATGCTAGGATGGTATCTCATGGTTTAGATTTGCATCTCTCACTTGACTAATGATTATAAGTATTTCTTCATACACTTGTTGGCTGCCTCTAGAACAGCGGTTCTCAACCCATGGGTCGTGACCTCTTTGGGGGTCAAACCGACCCTTTCACAGGGGTCTCCTGATTGATAACAGTAGCAAAATTACAGTGATGTAGTAGCAACGAAAATAATTTGATGGTGGGGCTGGGGGTCACCACCACATGCGGAACTGTAGGAAAGGGTCGCAGCATTAGGAAGGTTGAGAACCACTGTCCTAGAGAAACAAACCAGTGACACTTAGCCATGTACAAGACAGACTTTTGTATCAGAAGCAACTGTCTGTCACGAAGGCACTCCAGCTCAGTCCAACTCAAGTCCTTAGAGCTGATGCTAGACTCTCGGAGCTGGAGGCAGAGGATGAAGAAAGGGGAAGCAGGAGGTCACAGGCCGGTGGGTGCAGAGCCTCATGCATCCAAGGTTGGTGGAAGCATGGCAGGGCGCCCCCCACTACCCACTTGGGGCAGCCCCAGTGAAGTCCCAGTGAGGAAGAAGCTGAAGCCAGTGGGGGAGAGGCAGTTCCCAGAGTCCCCTCACTCTCAACAAAAGGCCACACCCCCACGAGGGTGTCCTCAAGCTACCCCTTGATTGACAGGGTTGACTCCACCCCTAGGCAGGAGATGACAAACTCATCCAGCTACCACAGCGCCTGAATGTCTTTTTTGGTGAAGTGACTGTTCATGTCCACTGCCCATTTTTAAATAGGATTATATCTAGTTTTCTTTTTGAAGTGTTGACGGTTTTTAGACTTTTTAAAGATTTTCCTGCATGTCACTGCTGACATTCCCCCCCCCACCAGTCTATGGGTTCTCTTTTTACTCTTTTGGTGAAATCCCTTCATACACCTAAGCACCTAATTTCTTCTTGTTTATTTTTTAATCATTTTATTGGGGCTCTTACAGCTCTCCTAACATTCCATACATTCATTGTATCAAATGTATTTGTACCTTTGTTGCCATCATCATTCTCAACACATTTTCTTTCTACTTGAGCCCTTGGTATCGGCTCCTCTTTTACTCTCTCTCCCTCCCCCAGGATCTAATTCCTAAGAGGCCTTACTCACCTAGTTTGTCTTCTACTGATTGTGTGTTTAGAGTTATCCTTGCCACTCTATTTATGCCATTTACTAAGGCCCCTAAGTTTGTCCCTGTAGTTTTCCCCCCAAAACCACCTTATTAAGCGCTCATGCAGAGCATGTCATGTCATTCTATAGTTCAGTTACATCAAGCAGTATTACACAGTTGGTACCACCGACCGTTTCAAAGCAATCTCTTCCTTCCTCAACTCCTGGAGTTCAGCTCCCCTTTCCCAAACCCCCCACCCCCCACCCCAGCCCCGTCCCTATTTTTCCTGGGTGATCTTTAGGAGTTCATTCTGCTCATCACTTTGAGTTTGGTGTTGCACGTGGTGTGAGATCTGGCTCCTCGTGCATTCTTCGGCAAATGGATATCTCGTGCCAGCACCCTTTGTTAGAGAGACTGCCCCTTCCCCATGGAAGGATTATGGCCCTTTGTCAAAGATCGGTGGTCCATCGGTGGATTGACTTCTGGGCTCTCAATCCTGTGCCACTGGCCCTCGTGTCTGTCCTTGTGCCAGGAGCAGGCAGCCATGTGGGAGGTTTTGAGACTCGCAGGTATGAGCTTCCAACATGTTCTTTAGCCGTGCTGGAGAGCCCGGGCGGGCTGGTGGTTATACGCCAGGCTGCCAACCACCAGAGGAGCAGTCTGACACGACCAGCAGCTCCTCAGAAGAAAGACGCGGCTTTCCACGTCCAGAAAGAGCTACCATCTCGGAAACCCTCGGGGCCAGTTCTACTTTGCCCTCAAGGGACACCCGAGTCAGAAGCTACTCGATGGCAGTGAGTTTGGTTTTTGGCTTTTTGCTTATCCAGTCTCTTTCTCTTCCATACATAGCTGGTGATTTGTTGTCATCTATGCAGCTTTCAATTCTCTTAAAAATTCTTCATTTAAAAAAAACCCCTGTGATTGTCCTGAGTCCACTGGGAAAGTTGATGATGACAGTTCTTTCGGAATTCCCCAAACCAGTCACCTTCTCAGCCCTGAATAGAACCAGCCCAGAGGGAGCGGGGCTGGGGGTGGGAGGAGCTGATACCCAGGGCTCAAGTAGAAAGAAAAGGTTTTGAAGATGATAATGGCAACATATATATATATACAAATGTGCTTGACACGATGGATGGATGGATGGATTGTGTATGAGCTCCCAATAAAATGATTTCATTTAAAAAAGAAGAAGAACTAGCCCAGCCGATCCTGCTAGAAGACACTGTTTTGTTTGGAGCTGGCTTTCTGGATCATATTGGTCAATACAAGACTCACCCCCAGTTCCAATCACTGTCATGAAACCATCTTCATTAGCTTTCACCTTGATGACTAAGGGCCTGTTGGAAAGGTCAGCGCTTTGAGCTCCCTGATATCCATGTAATGTGTTGGGTTTTGTTTTTCCTTTCTGTCTTTTAAAGGCACCCTAAGGAGACTAAGACAAGGAGATTACTGAGAGAACTTTCACTGATCACAGAAATATGTTTCAACATGTTTTGTTTGGAATAAAGCTGTGCATGTAGGAACTGGAGCCCTAGAAGCAAAGGTTTGGGACTTACTCTCGGGTAGAGAATTTTGATAAGTAGCAAGAAGGAAAATAAGGCCAAGTAGGAAACAGAAAGTGCTGGCCTGGGTTGCAGGATTTCAAAGTGGTTGGAGAAGACCTCTCCAAGAGGTTGTCACTGCAGGGGACTCCAGGAGGGGAGGGCCAGAGGATGCAGACCCCGGGAGAAGTGTGCTTCAGGCAGAGCAAGAGTGTGCATGACACGTGGGGGTACAGCGAGAAGGTCGATGTGGCTGGAGTGGAGGAACACGGGGAGAGGGTGACAGGCGATGAGGCAGGGCCAGGCTGTGACCAGCCGTCCAGCCCGTGTAACACACGCCTTTCATGCTGATGGAAGGGGAGACTGAGCCAGACTGTCTTTGAACGGGGTACCTGAGTGCTGTGTTAGGGAAAGGCTGCAGGGGGTCAGAATGCTGTAGAAGGGCTACTAATCAGGTGACCATTGTGACGCTTATACATGAGTTACGCTTTGAACATGTGGAATAGGGGGCACTGTAGGCCATCCATGCCGACAGGCTTGTGCTTGGTTCATCAAGTGCGGATGGACGGTTGGAGAATGCCACATGCAGAGACACAGCTTCAGGGTGTTGGGAGCAAGAGGGCGGGGCTGGACGCCATGATGTCACCTAGCATGGTACAGGGACAGAAGAAGGGGCCTGAGGACTGGCTCTCTGTCTGACAAAGGAGGAGGGGGCCTACGAAAGCTAAGTCGAAAGTAACAGTGCAGGCAAGAATTAGATTCACGAGTGAGGTAGTGGGTGGGCTTCAGCTCCAGGTCTGAAAGATGTCTAAGTGCTATGGTCTCAGTGTACTCCTCTTGGTCACCAGCAACATCAAGGCCATCATTGTGGGTCCTATGTCAGTCAATCCATTTCCCTGTGGATTTCACCCACCCCACTCAGCTCCCACTGTGCCATTTTAGCCTGCAGAGGCTGGAAAAGCCAACAACTACATTGCCCAGACTGCTCTTCTGGCCCTCGACTTTATCAAACAGACGTCTCCTTCAGCAACCGATCCTTCCTGATGCCAAGTGCAAAGCCAGCGAGTCAGGCAGTGTCCTGTTGTGAGCCATTAAGTTTGCATCAGCTAATTGTTGGATAGGATTTTATCTTTAAAAGATTTGCCGAAGCAACAAGGCCCACATGGAAGAAGCACACCAGGCTGTGTGATCACAAGGTATTGATGGGATCAGATATCAGACATCAAAGAACAAAACATCATATCATTGAGAATGATCTGCAGTGCAGAGTGGGGACCCAAAGCCCATCTGTAGGCAACTGGACATCCTCTTACGGAAGGGTCACTTGGAGGAAACAAGCCAGTCAGGGTGCAGGGTAGCAACAATGAAACATACAACGTTCCTCTAGTTCTTAAATGCTTCTAGTTCTTAAATGCTTCCTCCCCACCCCATCATGATCCCAATTCTACCTTACAAATCTGGTTAGACCAGAGGATGTACACTGGTACAGACAGGAATTGGAAACACAGGGAATTCAGGACAGATGAAACCTTCAGGACCAGTGCTGAGAGTGGGGATACCTGGAGGGTGGAGGGAAGGTGGGGTAGAAAGGAGGAACCAATTACAAGGATCTACATATAATCCCCCTACCTGGGGGACAGACAACAGAAAAGTGGGAGGGAGACGTCGGATAGTGTAAGATATGACAATAATAATTTATAAATTATCAAGAGTTCATGAGAGAGGGGGAAGCAAGGAGGGAGGGGGTAATGAGCTGATACCAAGGGCTCAAATAGAAAGAAAATGTTTTGAGAATGATGATGGCAACAAATGTACAAATGTGCTTGACACAATGGATGTATGGATGGACTGTGATAAGAGTTGTATGAGCCCCCAATGAAATGATTTAAAAAAATAAAAGATTTGTCATAAATAGACTCATTTTGTATAGCATCAGGGAGTCATAGCAGGCCCACAAGTAAGGCTTCACAGCATGCATTCCGATCCAGGGAGTCAGAGTTAACAATGACAAGGTTAGCTCAATGGTTAAAGTACACATCTTCAAAAGCCAGGCTTTTACCTTAAATGAAAGGGCGCAGAAAGAAGGCTTAACCATAGCTCAAACTCTAAGGAGGTGTCCTCAGAGCCAGGGGCTGAGGTTGGGGCCAGTGGACAGAGTCTCGGTGGGTCCTTCTCAGTGTTTGCTTCTGCCTTCTCTCAGTCAGTCAGCAGAAACTGAAGGTTTATATCTGACTGGGTCACCTCGGCCATATGACAAGGACCAAAGATGCCAAGGTATAACATCAAAAACATGTACCCTATGTCTTTCCCAAGCACTGGTACTTAGTCGAACGAAATATTATTTTCTTCAAAATTGAGAGTTATGTCTCAAGGCTTCTCTGCAAAGACCGGCTATGCTAGGCTTTATCACAGCATGTCTTACAGGCTGTTGATCACATTTGTCACGAAATTCTGTATTTCGGTGTCCAACTTTGGAAAGTTTCTAAATAACCTTCTCATGACTTACACAGGATCCTGAGGAATGATATACTAAATGTTAGAGAGCCTGCCAAAGGACATATTTCTAAGCTACTATTATGAGGGCTGTACATATGTATTTTGAAAGCTTAATAGTGAGGTATACAATCTGTGATTTGAGATCATTATAGAAACACATAGAATGTTCAGAAACAAGTCATTGGGCCTCTTTTTCCTAGGCTGGAAGGAAGCTTGGGCGATCCTGCTGGCACTTGTGGGGTTCCAAATACAGATACACATCTTCCAACATAACAAGTGTAACAACAAGCTAACCACTGTGGGCTGACAAACTGGTGGTTAAGTGGTATACCTATCTATTGATAGCTCTGTGTCCACACTCATATTTATACTGCTAGACAGATGTATAGAAGAGACACATGTCATAGAGGTTACCACATAGTCTACTTAAAGGGAAAGCAAAAAAGAGTTTAATTGAGGAGAAAACCATTCGAGACCTGAGAAACACAGGCCTGAGAGACTCTCAATGCAGTGCTCCGCAGAGGGCAGCTCGCAAAGGATTTTTAGTCGGTAGCAAAGCCAAGTGTTCGGTGTTTCCAGTCGGGGTGACTTGGTAGGACACATGGCTATCAGACGATGTTGTTAGGGGTGCCCAGTTGGCTCTGACTTGTGGGGATCCTCTAGAAGGAAACACTGCCGGGGCATGTGTCAGTCTCACGATGTGGTTATGACAGCCCGTCGTTGCTACCTCATTGAGGGTTGGCCGCTTTTATGCTGACCGTCAGCTTTATCAGACATAGTATGTGTGGTAGTTGCCTTCCGCTGGACAAGGCTGGGCCACCTTCTTCATGTAAAGTTGCTTCTTCTTCTTCTTTTTAAAAAAATCATTTTATTGGGAGCTCTTAGAGATTTTATGGTTTTCAGTGTCTGACAATACCTTGATTCTTTTTTTTAATCATTTTATTAGGGGCTCATACAACTCTTATCACAATCCATACATACATCAATTGTGTAAAGCGCATTTGTACATTCATTGCCCTCATCATTCTCAAAACATTTCCTCTCCACTTAAGCCCCCCGCATTAGGTCCTCATTTCTCCCCTCCCTCCCCGCTCCCGCCTCCCTCATGAGCCCTTGATAATTTATAAATTGTTATTTTGTCATATCTTGTCCTGTCCGACGTCTCCCTTCACCCATTTTTCAGTTGTCTGTCCCCCAGGGAGGACGTCACATATAGTTCCTTGTAATCCGTTCCCTCTTTCCAACCCACTCTCCCTCTACCCTCCCAGTATCGCCACTCACACCACTGGTCCTGAAGGGATCATCCTCCCTGGATTCCCTGTATTTCCAGTTCCTATCTGTACCAGTGTACATCCTCTGGTCTAGACAGACTTGCAAGGTAGAATTTGTGTCATGATAGTGGGAGCGGGGAGGAAGCATTTAGGAACTAGAAGAAAGTTGTATTTTTCATCGTTGCTACATGGCACCCTGACTGGCTCGTCTCCTCCCTGAGACAATACCTTGATTCTATCCATAGGTTTTCAGTGGCTAGTTGCTTAGAAACAGACAGTCTATTCCTTCTTGATAGTCTGTTCTTAGTCTGGAAGCTCAGCTGAAACCTGTTCACTTTGGGTGACCCTGCAGGTATTTCAAATATTGGTGACATAGCAGCTAAGCATCCCAGCAACACACAGTCACCACAGTATGGAAAACTGACAGAGTAATTTCGCCTACTACTTCCAAAATGCAAGTGGTTGTGGCTGCATCGATGGGCTCAAACATAAGAATAGTTGTTTAGGTCCTCATTTTTCCTAATGTCGGGGGTTTGGATGGAGAGAAAATGTTTTGAGAAACGATGTACAAATGCGCTTTACACAATTGATGTGTGTATGGATAGGGATAACAGTTGTATGAGCCCCTAATAAAATGTTAAAAAAAAAAAGAATAGTTGTTTAACAAGGAAGGAAAGAAAGAAGAAGAATGGTGAGGTGGCGCAGGGCGGGGCAGTGTTTCGTTCTGCTGTGCACAGGGTCTCTATGGGTTGGAACTGACAATAACAATAACTCGCCTCTGATTGTAATCCCATTTGAAGGGAGGTCTCTGTTTTAGGATGAAGGTGGGATGTATCCCCAGTCTCTATCCCACTGGAAGGTGTGACTTCAATTTCCCTTGGGGGTGTGGCCTGCTGAAAGATTAAAACCACACCTCCATCAAAGCCTTCCTATTTTTGTGAGCTCCGTTTTCTGACTAAGTGTTGGTAGAAGCAAGGCTTTTGGACATAGTTGGCTTCTGACTTCAGATTGTGCATTTGACTCCCTTCTGCTTCACCTTCATATTTGAAACTTAACAGCACCCACAACCACATGAGACATTTCCTTAGAGTGTTGTGAGTTCCTGTGAGATGTTGCAGTGAATTGCAGAACCCAGGTGGGGTAGGCCAGAGTGACTAGAGAAAGAAATCCAGAGACACGCATATACATGCAAGAGAAAGCTTTATATCAAGAGAACATCCAGCCCAATCCAGATCAAGTCCATCAGCCTGGTACGAGTCTGTAAGTCCCTCTTCAGACTCACACAGCCTCATGCAATGATGTTAGCGCAGGACGATCACAGGCTGGTGGGTTCTTGTTGAGCCAATGGTGATGGAAGCATCACAAGACCCTGGCAGGTCTTAGCTGCATGGCTCGCCAACTGGAAGGTGAAGCGCTTGCAGGTCTCAGCAAGTGTTCTATGGCTTGTCAACAGGAAGACCAAGGCAGAGAGGAAGTTCCCAGAATCTCCATGCGAAGGCTATGCCCACAAGGAGGCATCATCAGGCTGTGACCTGATTGACAGGCTAGGCTCCACCCCTTCACTCTTTATACCTTCAAGTTGGCACTAGATTATGTAACTACTATACCTGAGATGTGAAGGAATAGAGTAAGGGGAGGAGGGGGGTATAACATCTTGGAAAAGTTGGACATATGGAATATCTTTAATCTCTACCTCCTTGGGACTAGTCTGGTATTGATTCTTCTAAAAGAAATTATTGCCACAGTAGGAGTCTATTAAGCTTCGTCTACTTTGATGGAAAGGGGCCCTGCTGGCATAGTGGACTATGCATAGGGCTGCTCACCACACAGTTAGCAGTTCCAAACCATGCGCCACTCCACCGGAGAAAGGTCAGGTTTTGTACTTCCATTAAGCATGTCCAGTCTTGGAAATCCACAGGGACAGTTCCACCCTGTCCTATAAGGTTGTGATGAGTCAGAATAGACTTTGCAGCAGTGAGTTGTTGGTTTGGTCTGGTTTACCGGGATGGAAGAAGTAGAGCCAGAATGCTCTGTAAAGGCCAGGGGAACAAGACTTCATTAGTTTCCCATACGTTGCATATGTTGTCAGAAGAAACCAGTCCCTGGAGAAGACATGGTGCTAAGTAAAGTCGTGGAGCTACAGAAAGGAGGAAGACTTTCCACAGAATGGATTGCACAGTGGCTGCCGCGATGGGCTCAAACATAAGAACAATTGGGAGGAAGGCACGTGTGTCATTAGTTGATTTTATGCCAACTTGAAGACGTAGGAAAGTGTAGGGGTGGAATCCAACCTGTCAAGCAGGTCAAAGCCTGATGACGCCTCCTGGGGGTGTGACCTCCTTAGGGGACAAGCCAGGAACCTCCCTCTCTGTCTACCACTTGACCTTCCTGTTTGCTGGGACTCCACTGCCCACCTTGAGAGTGGCTGGTGCCCTTATGTTTCCACCGACCGTAGGGCCACAGGACTCTGCACCCACCAGCCTTTGATCTCCCTGCATTCTCATCGCCTCTCTGCTTCACCAGCAAGTGCCTACGTGAGTCTGAAGAAGGATATAAGGATTAGCATCAGATTTATGAACTTGAGTTGGACTGGGCTGGGATGCTTTCTTGATATAAAGTTCTTTCTTATACATAGATCACTGCCACTGGATTTGCTTGTCTAGACAACCCGGCCTATGACAGCACAGGACTGGGCAGTGCGTCCTTATGCTGAACATGGGGTCTCTACGAGTCAAAACCGACTTGACACCACCTAACAACAATAACGACCTTGATATCTATGGAGCCTGAAGTGCTTGGCTGCTACCTGAAAGATCAGAGGTTCAAATCCACCCACTGCTTCACAGCAGACAGAATTGGCAGTCTGCGTCCAGATAGATTTACAGCCTTGGAAGCCTTTGGGTGTGTGTGTGTGTGTGTGTGTGTGTGTGTGTGTGTGTCCGCGCAGTTTTACCTTGTTCTGTAGGGTTGCTATCAGTCAAAACCAACTTCATGGCAACAGGTGATCTTGACTTCTGTGTGTGTCAGAACCACTGGGGCTGGAGTCCCAGCCCAGAAATGGTTTTGGCCACTACATTTTTCTCTTGTTTACTATAAGGATATTTCCTTTTTCCATGGGGATTTTCTGAAAAGGTCACACAGCCACTTCAGAAAACTGTCCCTTTGTTGAACGACAATGCTGGCTTCTTTCTCGGGTTGGCAGCAGGAAGCCACTAGGCAGAAGGCGGGAGGGAGGCTGCTGCCTTGGTGAAGGCGAGAGGGAAAGTCCAGGCGCTCTGATCCCATTAGAACAGCAGCAAATGTGGAAAAAGGGTCAGAGCCCCACGGAGGCCTTGTGGAAGCAGCAAAAGACAGCAAGAGAATAGAATCTTCTTGTGACCCGTTCTTGAAGGAGAGGAAAGGATTTCCAAAGACTTCTGAGCATGCTTGTCAGCAGGGACTTTCTGGTCTACTTCCAAAATGCATCAATAATCTAGCGTCCTTTCGGGTCAGTGACAATTCCACCACAAACACTGTGATTCCTTGTGAGCAGAGCTTGGTTATTGTACCTGATTGTCATCGAGTCACTTCTGACTCAGGGTGGCCCATGGGTAGAGTAAAATGCTCCCCAGGGCTGTCCAGACTGGCCCAGCTTCTTGCCCCAAGCACCTCTTCCAGTGGGTTCAAACAACCCACCTTTTGGCTAGTAGTCACATGCTTTAAGCCAATCTAGTAATTCATTGTGTTAGTCTGGGTATATTAGAGAAACAAATCCACAGAAACTCATATGTATAAGACAGAGTTTTATATAAAGGGTAAGTGCACATCAAGAAAACACCCCAACCCAGTGCTGCCCAAGCCCACAAGTCCAGCATTAACCTGTATGTCTGACACCAATCCACAAAGTCCTCCTCCATCTCGCAATGACACTGACTGCAGGAGGAAAGCCGAGTCAGTGAACGTGTAAGCATCTCAGTGCTGACAGAGGTCTCCACACGGCTGCTCCAGCACCCAGGGCTGCATCGGGATAGGTCCATGTGGCTTCTCTTTGGGGATGTCTTCCAGGAAGTGATCCTTGCCAGCTAAAGCAGAGAACTGGCTAAGGCAGCTGCACCCTGTCTGACCATCACAAAGCAAGAGACCAGAGAACTAGAAAGGTGAGGTTTACCGAGCCATTTATCTCTGCCCTTCAATTAACCCCACATGTGTTTATTGGCCATGTTGACACAATAAACTTTACCTAATTCATCATTCATTAAATACTTTCTGAGTCCCTACCAAACACTTTTGAAGAATGGGATTCCAAAACACTTCTTCATTGTGCCCAGGCTGAACTGGTGCATGGATCAAGAGGCAGTTGCGGGAATGGAACAAGGACATATTGCATGGCTTAAAATCAGGAAAGGTGCGCATCAGGGTTGTATCCTCTCACAGTACTTGTTCCATCTGTATGCTGAGCAACCCATCAGTGAAGCTGGATTGTATAACGAAGAATGTGGTATCAGATTTGGAGGAAGGCTTATTAATAGCCTTTAATATACAGATGAAGTAACCTTGCTTGCTGACAGTGAGAAGGACGTGAGGCACTTGCTGATGAAGATCAAGGGTGCAGTCTTTTATGTGGCTGACAACTCAATGTAAAGACCACAATCCTCACAACTGGACCAGTAGGTAACATCACGATAAATGGAGAAGAGGTTGAAGTTGTCAAGGATTGTGTCCATTTGGATCCGCAATGAATGCTCACGGAAGCCGCAGTCAAGAGACATAAAAGACGAGTTGCATTGGGTAAATCTTCACAAGACCTCCTTAGAGTATTGAAAAGCAAGGATGTTACTTTAAGGACTGAGGTGCCCCTGACCCAAGCCATGGTATTTCCCACGGCCTCCTATGCACGGGGAAGTTGGACATTGAATGGAGAAGATCGAAGGAGAGGGAGGCATGTGAATTGCAGTGTCGGAGAAGACTCTTAAAAGCACCACAGACTGCTAAGGACAAACCACCTTGTCTTGGTAGTACTGCCAGAGGGTTCTTCAAGGCAAGAATGTGGTTAGGAGAGACGCGTCCCTGGAGAAGGACTGCGTAATGGTCAAGCAGCGGGGCAGTGAAAAAGAGAAGGGTCCTCAAGGGATGGATGGACACCGTGGCTGCAACCAGGAGCTCACGAGTAGTAACAATTGTGAGGATGGTGCCGGACAGGCAGTGTTTCATTCTGTCGTGCCAGGGTTTGCTCGGGGGACTGACTCAATGGCACCTATCAACAACAGGCACGTCACCAGGTGCAGCGCTCAGGAAGGTCAATAAACATCTGCGCCATCACAGCACGAAGGCTCGGTCTGGGAAGCACAGATGGGCACTGCTTACTTAATTATGGGGGCATGCTTAGGATGATAGGAACTTCCCCAAACCCAACACCGAGCTCACTTGTGGGGCTTAGGCCAGCCCCCGCAACTAATAATTTGTACTGACCTTCCATGACTAGATTGGTCTTTCCTGGTGATGTGTACAAATAAGCAAGATGTCTCATCATTCTCCCTTCCAAAGAACATTCTAATTGCTGCACCCGCTTCCAAACAGTAATTTGATGTGAGCACTCTGTGTATTGGGCACTGGACCCAGGCTCTCAGGAACAAACTTCCCATGACCCCAACAGGAGAGTTCCGACTCCCAAGTGCAGCAAGTTTAAGGTCATGGTTCCCCAGCCACGCCAGGTAGGGGCAAGAGGAAGCAAGAACTAAGTAGAGGGAAAGAGACTGGCAGACACTTGACTGGAGGGAGAGCAGAGGCCTTGGCAGTGGGCATGAAGAGGAGGCCAAACCTACAGAGGAGGTGTCCAATAAATATCTGATGAGTGGATAATGTGGTTTCCTGGATAGAACCCTTGTGTACACAGCAAGACCTTGGCAGCCATGTTCCTCAACCAGCAAGGGGAATTCTTCCGGAGCCTTGAACGGAGGTGAGGAAACCTCCCCCTAGCCCTCCCAGGGGCCTCTCCCTGTAGAGGAGGGGCTCCCTTTGAACACAGGGCAGGGCTCCAAACCAACTTGCCCAGGCCATCAGGAATCCAGTGACCACAACCCAAGGGTGTGAAGCTGAATGACCAAGGCCTGCAGGCTGGTGCCAAGGGTTGTAAAACCGGCTAAATGCCCGCCTGAGAAAAGCCACAGATAAAGAAGCAGCCACCGGCTCATCAGAAAGCTGCAGACGAGAGCAATGAATGTACAAATGTGCTTTACACAATTGATGTATGTATGGATCGTGACAAGACTTGTATGACCCCCTAATAAAATGATTAAAAAAAAAAAAGAAAGCTGGTATCCTTGCGGGGTGTGTGTTCTTTCTGGGATCCTGCAAATGGATTTTCGGCTTCCACTATCACGTAAAACCGAGTGTTTAGAATTTGAGCTCTGGTACCGGTTCCCTCCTTGGATCGCACAGGCTGGTGTGCTTCTCCCATGTGCACTTGGCTGACTCCTTGGGTTTCTGTTTTTTTTAATTATTATTAATTATTACAGAGCGACAGAGAAAGGCAGTCCCTCAGAGAATAATTAGCCCAAAGGAAACGCAATTCATGGAAATCTGTTGGGTGAGCCGGAAGGCTTGTCAGCTGGCTTTCTCTGCCCTGCCTGCCATGTTATTCTAAAATCTCGCTGCCAAGGAAGGGCCTGTTTCCCTCGGAAGACCCAGGACTGATGGGAATGAAAGAGCAGGCTCAGGCCACTCCCCTGCTCCCGTGCAATGCTTGACCTCAAACAAATACACACAGACACGAGTCCAGGGCCGTGAGAAGGAGCGTTGGTCTTCCCTACCTGGAGAAATGGAAATGAATCCAACAGCCTGGAGCGTCAGCCGTGGAGCTGGCAGAGAACGTGACCTCGGTTCCCCCGCGGCGGTAGCAGGAAACAGGACAGGACAAAGGGGGACTTGAAGAGGAGCACCAGGAGGCAAGCCTGTCAAGTGGCATTGCTGGGGGGGTGGAGCCCACCAGGTGACACCGTCAGAGGGGGTGGCCCCCAAAATATCTGTCTGTAAATTTTTTTTTTACAGTGTTGTGGCATAAACGGATGCTTTTTTAATAAAAACGTCCCTGTAGTTAATGTGGTAACTCAGGTGCCACCCGGCTCTCCCTTCCTTCCCCGCCAGGTCCTCGGACTTCCCCCCTTCCCAGCCGGGACCCCCAGTTAGTTAGGGCTCCTGATGGCACAGTGGCTCAGGCATGGTCCTGCTAACGATGAGGTCAGCCGCTCAAACCCCCCAGCTGCCCCTCCAGAGAACGACGAGGCCCCTGCGCCTGTAAGGAGTCCCAGTCTCAGAAGCTCCAAGGAGCAGGCTGGCTCTACCCTGATGGCGCAGGGGTTACGTGTGGGGCTGCAATCGGCGCGGTCGGCAGTTTGGCACCACCAGCTGCTCCGAGGGAGAAAGACGGGCTTTCTACTCCCGTAGCAGGTACAGTCTCAGAAACCCCCGGGGACGTCATAATCGACTCCACAGCATTAGGTTGGGTCCTTGGCCACAACAACACAAACATATTTCATAAGCCCAGCTTAGATCTATCAATGTCCCTACAAAGTGAAAACTCAATGCTAACTTATTTTTGGTCCTCCCACCACACTTTCCGAACATCTCATGCTCGCATCCATACTGCAATTCCTGTCTTTCTCCCAGGGAGCAGCTGGTGGGTTCAAACCACTGCCATTGTGGTTAGCAGCTCAGTGCATAGCCAGCTAGACCACAGCTTTGCTCATTTGGGGCTTGGGAATTCCCTCCCTGGGTGGGGCAAATGCTTAAGATCCTTGGCTGCTAACTGAGAGGCTGGCTGTTCAAGTCCACCCACAGGCACTTCAGAAGAAAGGTCTGATGATCTGTTTCCCAGAAGTCAGCCACTGAGAAGGCTCTGGAGTACAGTCTACTCTGACACACACGGAGTGGCCGTGGATCAGAATCTATCTAATGGCAAGTACAGTTTGTGTGTGTGTGTGTGTGTGTGTGTGTGTGTTTCTTGCTCCATGAAAGGCATTTATTTATTTCTTAGTCCTTTCAGCTATTATTTCCGTTTTACGTATGGAGAAATAGAAGTGCAGGGTGATTACATGCCTTACCCAGGGCTCTCCCCACTAGCAAGTAACACATTAGGAGTGGAATACTGGTCCAAATGATGAGAAGAGTTTCAAAAGAATTCACAAAACAATTCAAAACCCAAGATGGGCATCAGGGGCATGTGCTCAAAGTCGCCAGGATTCTCTCCGTGAGTCAGAAACGCTGTGCTCTCAATTGCAGCTCCCTCCTGGGTGCAGGGTGGCATTGGGTTCCCCGGGGGGCACTCTGAGACAGGGACAGGGCTACACGAGAAAGAAAGAGGCAAGCCCCTGTGAGAGGCTCAAGCTTAAAGAGACCTAACCTCGGAAAATCTCCAGAATTAGGATGAGCCGCACTTTGCTTGGAAAGAAGGAAGAAAGGAAGGAAGGGGGGAGGAGGAAGGAAGAAAGCGACTTATGGGAGGATCCCTGGAAGAGGTGACTTTTCACGCTTCTTAGAAATGGTTAAAGGAGCTTGGTGGTTTCATGTTGAGCTGTGAACCACAAGGTCAGCAGTTTAAAACCACCAGCTGCTCCATGGGGGAAAGATGAGGCTTTCTACTCCCATAAAGACTTAAAGGCTTGGAAATCCCTGGGGGCAGTTCTACCCTGTCTTCTAGGGTTGCTATGAGTCAGCGTAGACTCAATGGCAGGGAGTTTTGTTTTCTTTTAGTAATGGTTAGTTCCAGAAGGTGATACTGAAATGCCAGAGGACCGGCAAGTGCTGCCCTTCTTCCTATGAGCCCTTAACAGGAAGGCTTAGCTATGTCACCAGGAAGCCTCCTGGTACCACTAAGACCAGAACAAAAACACGGAGGAGACCTCGCCCATCTTGACAGCTGTGATTACCAAAAAAGCCTTACTAGTCTTATGACTGTGATGTCTCAAGTGTCACCATTGTGTAACTTGGTTGTGTTAGTCCAGGTTGTCTAGAGAAACAAATCCAGGGACGCTCGTGTGTGTAAGAGAGCTCTATATCAAAGAGCAATAGTATATTAAGAAATCATCCCAGCCTAGTCCAGATCAAGTCTATAAGTCTGATATTAGCCCATAAATCCGATACTGGTCCATAAATTCCTCTTCAGACTCACACAGCACATGCAATGATGCCGAATGCAGAAGGATCCCCAACCGATGGGTGAAAGTCTTCTGGATCCAGCGGTGGAAGCATCTCAGCGCTGGCATGGGTCTCCACGTGGCTCCTCCAGCTCCAGGGCTCTGGCTCCATCAGCATAGCTTCATGTGGCTTGTCAACAGGATGTAAAGCAGAGAGAGAGGGTGTCGCACCTTCAGGAAGAGAGGAAAACTCCCAGAATCCTCAAGCCAAGGCCACACCCACACTGAGGCCTCATTGGCTATGACCTGATTGACAGGCTAGACTTCACCCCTCACTCAGGTTGACAGGAGATTATGTAACTGCCACATCAGTCAGATGAAAAATGGCCCTCAAATCCATCACACGGATGATGAAGATCAGTCAGGTTAGCTTTTGTGAAAGGGTGGCGGAGAGGAAACTCTCTGAACAGAGCAGAGAGCCAGAGAGAAGGCTGTGGGAGAAGTGCATGTGTCGATTCTGGTTCTGACCCCTTTGCTGGACTCCGTGGTCCCTCTGTCCTCTCCTCTGCTTGGTGGGAGAGTGTTCTCCGTGACAGAACGTGCGGCAGTTACATAATCTGTCAACTTGCAAAGAGATGGCTCCTGTCAATCAGGTCACAGCAAATGAGGCCTCCGTGGGCATGGCTTTCTGAGGATTCTGGGAAGTCCTGTCTTCCTCCCGGGAGGCAGGACAGACACTCTCTCTGCTTTGTCTTCCTATTGACAAGACAGGGAGCTATGCTGATGGAGCCAGAGCCCTGGAGCTAGAGGAGCCAGGTGGAGACCCACGCCAGCGCTGAGATGCGTCCATCGTCACTGGATCCGAAAGACTTTCCACCCACTGGCCTGTGATCTTTCTGCACTCAGCGTCATTGCAAGTGTTGTGTGAGTCTGAAGAGGAATTTACAGACTGGTATCGGACATATGTGCTAATATAGGACTTATGGACTTGATCTGGACTAGGCTGGAATGTTTTCTTAATATACAATTATTCTTTATATAAAGTGCTTTTTTATACACATATGAGTGTCTATGGATTTGTTTCTCTAGTCAACCCAGACTAACACAGAAAGGATTGTCCCGCTCCGCTCCGAGATCTAAGTGTCAGGTCACAGGAAGTGCCCAGCGGCTTTCAAAGAGGCTGTTGAATGTCATTTGGAGCTCTCTGGCTGGAAGATAATGAATTGGAAACAAATACAAGAAGTCTTTTTTTTATCGGTATTCATCTCCACATTTAAATTTTAAGGAGCCCTGGTGCCACAGCAGGCTACAAATTGGGCTGCAAATCGCAAGGTCAGCAGTTTGAAACCACTAGCCGCTCCAAGGGAGAAAGATGACGCTTTCTACTCCCATAAAGAGTTACAATTTTGGAAACTCAATTTTACCCTGTCCTATGGGATTGCGGTGAAGCGGCATCAACTCGATCGGTGGTGCTTAATGCTGGGTTTCTACTAACAAGATTGTTGGTTCAAACCCACCAGCTACTTGTTGGGAGAAAGACAATTGTCTGTTCCCGTAAAGATTCAGTCTCAGGAACCCTACCGAGGGCCACTGTGAGTTGAAATGGACTCCGTGGCAATGGCGTGGTTGGGGTTTTAAGTTAAGTTTTGGTTGACCCTGACTTGTGCACACGGCTCAGCACTTGAGGACTACTAGAGGGGAGGCAGTCTGAGCCCACCCAGGGCATCTGCGTTGTCTCCGAAAGGCCACAGTGTTGAAATCCCGATGACGCACACTCTACTGTGTGATACCTGGGGACCTATGAGTTCAACCAAGTTGACAATAATGGGTTCTCGTAAGTAAGACTAGAACCCTGGTGGCATAGTGTTATGCTTTGAGTCGCTAACAGCAGTTAGCAGTTCAAATCTACCAGCTGCTCCAAGGAAGAAAAATGAGGCTTTTTCCTTCCGTAAACATTTCAAGTCTTAGAAACCCAAAAGGACAGTTCTACTCCACCTTAAAGGGTCACTATGAGTCAGAATCAACTCGATGGCAATGAATTCGATTTGTTTTTTGGAGTAAATAAAAGAGAAATAACTATCAAGAGGAAAGCAGAAATAAAGAAAAGAGCAGATAAAAATTAAAAATAAGAAATGTTTGTGTATATAATTATATATAAACATATAAATATATATATATATATCAAGTTACATAATAAAGGTAGGCACTTTAGGGCCTGGTAATTTGATGGCTAAAGCACTCAGCTGCTAACCTAAAGGCCGGCAGCTTGAACTCTCCAGCTGAAGTGGCGGTCTGCGTCTATAAATACTTGCAGCCTTAGAAACTGTGTTAGGCTAGATTCTCTAGAGCAGCGGTTCTCAACCCGTGGGTTGCAACCCCTTTGGGGGTCAAATGTCCCTTTCACAGGGGTCTCCAAATTCATAACAGTAGCAAAATGACAGTGATGAAGTAGCAACGAAAATAATTTTATGGTTGGGGGTCACCACAACATGAAGAATTGTATTAAAGGGTCTGGGTGTTAGGAAGGTTGAGAATCACTGCTCTAGAGAAACAAAACCAGTGAGATAAGTAGGTAGGTAGGTAGATAGTGTGGCAGTTACATAATCTCCTGTCAACTTGAGTGAAGGGCTGAAGTCTAGCCTACCAATCAGGTCATAGCCAATGAGGCCTCTCTGTGGGCGTGACCTTCTTCTGAGGATTCTGGGAACTCCTGTTTTCCTCCCTGGAGGCAGGGCACACACTCTCTCTGCTACACATTCCTGTCTCCACGTGGAGACACACTGATGGCGCCAGAGCCTTGGAGCTGGAGGAGCCAGGTGGAGACCTACGCCAGCGCTGAGATGCTTCCACCACCACTGAACCCACAAGACGTTTCAGCCACTGACCTGTAATCTTCCTGCATGGCTGCATGATACTAAAGAGGAATTTATGGACTAATATCAGACTCATGGACTTGATCTGGACTGGGCTGGGATGTTTCTTAATATACAATTGCCCATGTGTCCGATACTAGTCCATAAATTCCTCTTTAGACTCACCCAGCACATGCAATGATGCTGAATGCAGGAAGATCACAGGTCAGTGGTGGATCCAGTGGCAGTGGAAGCATCTCAGCATCACGCAGGTCTCCACATGGCTCCTCCAGCTCCAGGGTCCTGGCTTTCATCAGCATGGCTCCACGTGGCTTGTCAACAGGAATGCCTCACAGAGAGTGTGTGGTCCTCTCCCCAGGAGAAAAAGAGGAACTTCTCAGAATCTTCCTGGTGGGTGTTACCTTGTGACCTGATTGACAGGCTAAACTGCCCCGCTTCACTCCAGTTGACAGATTCGACAAGATGCATTGGCACCGTGGCTGCAAGATAGACCCAAAGATAAGAGCAATCGTGAGGATGGTGCGGGACCAGGCAGGGCCCCTGTCAGCTGCACAGTGTTGCTCTGAGTCCGAACGGAATAGATGACACTGAACAACAGCACCTCGAAACACACCCTACAGTAATTCTGTCTTCTCATAACAACAACTTCACATTCCCAAGTGGGATTATATACTATATTATATATTACATACACTCCCTCCCCACTCCCTCCCTCAGTCACTGCCACCAAGTCTATGCTGACTCATAGCAACCCACCAGCACAGAAATTGAAATTTACAATGCATATTTTCTGGAGATGCAATTCTGTAACAATCCCAGAGCAGCCACCTAACTAAATCTACATAATGAGAATGACCAAGGAACAGCCAAGTTTGCCTTTCTGTTTGTGAATCAATGGCAGTACAAAACTAGGATGTACCTTTTCAAGGCTAACAGAAAGATGTGTTTTAATTCAAATATACAAAGCAGAGCTGCTAAATACAGAACCTACACGAGTTGTGAGCACACAACTAGGGTATACTGACTGCGTGATTTAAAATCAGAAAGGTGTGCGTCAGGGTTGTGCCCTCTCACCACACTTATTCGATCTGTGTGCTGAGCCGATCATCAGAGAAACTGGCTTAGATGAAGAAGAGTGTGGCATCAGAACAGGAGGAAGGCCTATTAACAATCTAAGGTATGCAGATGACACACCTTGCTTGCTGAAAAGTGAAGACTTGAAGCACATGTTGATGGAGGTCAAGAATGGCAGCCTTCAGTGAGGATGACAACTCAGTGGAAAGAAAACCAGAATCCTCACAACTGGACCACAAGATAGCATCGTGGCACCCAGAGAAAAGATGGAAGTTGTCGAGGATTTTGTCTTGCTTGGATCCACAAGCAATGCTCACCAAGAGATGGAATGGTGCATTGGGTAAATCTGCTGCCCAAGACCTCCTGAGAGTGTTGAAAAGCAAAGCTGCTACTGTGAGGACTACGCTAGGCTGGACCCAAGCCATGGTACTTTTAAAAAGTCATTTTATTGGGGGCTCATACAACTCTTATCACAATCCATACATCCATCCATTGTGTCAAGCACATTTGTACATTTGTTGCCATCATCATTCTCAAAGCATTTGCTTTCTACTTGAGCCCTTGGTATCAGCTCCTCATTTTTTCCCTCCCTCCCCATCCTCCTCATGAACCCTTGATAATTTATAAATTATTATGTTTTGTCATGTGCCATGGTATTTTTTAATCATCCCCTATGCATGTGAAAGTTAGACATTGAATAAGGAAGACTGAAGAAGGTCCATACGTTTGAATTATGATGCTGGTAAAGAATATTAAAAGTGTCATGGGCGGCCTAAAGAACAAACAAATCAAAAAAAAAAAAAAGAACAAACAAATCTGGCTTGGAAGAAGTATAATCAGAATGGTCTTTAGAGGCAAGGATGCAAAGACTTCATGTCACATACTTGGAGAAAGCCATCGTTCTTGGGACGTAGTTGGGGGTGGGGGTGAGTTAGCACAAGAGGAAGGCCGTTAGCATGATGGATGACACAGTGGCCGCAACAATGGGTCAAACAGAGCAACAACAACAGAGGATGGTGCCGGGCCAGGCGACATTTCATTTTGTTGCATGTAGTGTAACCAACTTGATGGCACTCAACAACAGAGCTGCCTACATAGTTTCTTTGGCAAGGGCATATGTAAAATTAAATACGTGTGCCTATCTTTATTCTACTATAGTAATGGAAACGCTTATTGAAGGAACCTTGGTGGTGCAATGGTTAAAGTGCTGGACATCTCACTGAAACGTCAGCACTTCTTACGCACTTTTCTCTGTGGAAAAGAGGTGACAGTCTGTTTCCATAACGAGTCCCACCTTGGAAAGCCTCGGTGCAGCCTACTCCATCCTGCAGGGCCCCTATGAATTGAAATCAGCTTGCTGACAAAGGATTTATTTGGTTGGTTCTTAAGAATTCTTGAATCCTTGAGAGGTACATAGTGGGTTATCTATGTAACTCCCACTGATAATCTCAAGGTCAGCAGTTAGAAAACACCAGCCAGTTCTTGGGGGGAAAAGACGAGGGTTTCTACTCTCATATAAGAGTTATAATCACAGTTGTATGAGCCCCTAATAAAATGTTAAAAAAAAAAAAAAGAGTTATAATCTAAAAAAAATAAAAAGTATCATCTTTGTGGTAGTTACATTATCTGGTGTCAATTTTGAGACCCTTAAAAGAGTGAAGGGATGGAGTTTAGCCTGTCAATCAGGTTGCAGCTTGATGACCTTATTTGGGAGGGCACTAAAGAGATAAATAGCTCACTGGAGGCAGGATACAGACACTCTCCCTGGGAGACATTCCTGACCACAAAACTGATGGAGCTATGCTGATGCAGCCAGAGTCCTGGAGCTGGAGGAGCCAGGTGGAGACCCACACCAGCGCTGAGATGCTTCCACCACCATGGATCCACAAGACTTTTCACCCACTGACATGTGATCTTCCTGCATTCCGCATCATCACATGTGCTGCGTGAGTCTAAAAAGGAATTTATGGACTGGTATCGACATATGGGGTAATATCAGACTTATGGACTTGATCTGGACAGGGCTGAGATGTTTTCAGAATGTACAATTGCTCTTTGATATAAAGTTCTCTCTTACACACGTATGAGTGTCTATGAATTTGTTTCTCTAGTCAACCCAGACTAACACAGTTTCGGAACCTGACAAGAGCAGTTCTACCTGTCCTTTTGAGTCGGAATTCACTTAGTGGCAGTGAGTTTAGTTGAATTTGGTTTGCGTCATGCAGTTAAGCATTCAAACCCTCCCAGACGCACCTTAGTCGAATGGCCTAGTGGCTTGCTTCTGAAAGGTCACACCTTCGAACACTCTAAGGAGCCCAGTTCTACTCTGCACACCTGGAATCATGGTGAGCTGGAATCAGCTTGATGGCAACTGGCTTGTCATTGCCTGCATTTGTTATTTTTGTTTAACCATTATTGAGACTGTGCTCAGTAGTTTATTTATATACTTTAATTTCTTTATTCACTCATCCCAGTTTACATTACGCTGGTCACACTGTGGACACTGGAGAGATAAGCCAAAACCCTGTTGTTTTTAAGTCATTTCTGACTCATGTCATTGGTGCTGGGTGCCATGTCGTGACCTTATGTACAGCAGAGTGAAACACAGCTGACTCCCCCATCATCCTCCCAGCTGTTGTTTGTTCCAGCCCGTATGGCAGCCACCGTGCCAACCCATCTTGTCAAGGGTCTTTTTCGCTGTCCCACTCCTGTATCCACATGCTATCTTTCCCCGGGGACTTGTCTTCTCTGGATCACATGTCCAAAGTACAGGAGAGCAAGTCCTGACAGCCTGGCTCCAAGGGGTATTCAGGCGGTACTTCTTCCAACGCAGATCTGTCGCTGCTTTGGGGCAGTGCATGGTACTTGCCAGACCTGGCACTTTGCCATTCTGACCCACAGAGACCCTCTACACGGTTTCCAGGACCAGATAACCTCAGTTTTCTCCCTGGGAGCTCCTTGAGGGTTGGAACCACTGACTTTGAGATTAGCAGCCCACTGCCTAACGCACAGGGCCACCAGGGATCCTGAAGAACCAACAAAGCACGCATAGAGACAGTCCCTGATCCTATGAAAACGGATAAATGATAAGTCAGGTGAGTGATCCCAGGAAAACCGAACAAACCACTGCCATCAAGCTAACACCAATTCATTTGGACCCCATAGGCTAGGCGAGCGCTGTACTTTTTACTTTACGGAAGTAGAGCTCCCCATCTTTCTCCTGAGGAGCAGCTGGTGGTTTTGAACTGCTGACCTTTCAGGTAGCAGCCTGATGTGTAACCACTATGCCACCAGGGTCCTTTGGGTGGGTGCTAAAGTATTCTAAATAGAAAGCAAACCTGGACAAAGGTGGGAGGGGCGAGGAATGACTTTGGACAGGGATGCTGTTCATTCTAGTCGGGGGTGGGGTGGGGGGTGGGGTGGGGGGTTCAGAACAAGTCTCTCTGCTCGGCCCACAGTGGCAATCGGGGAAGAGCAGGTCGGGGCGAGGCTGTGGCGTGCAGAAGGAACGGCCTTAGCACTGAGCCCTCTGAGAGAGATGCTAATCTGCACAGACGGAAACTGAGGCGCGAGGACATTAGTTTTTTTTGTGACATCGACAGTCAGGGGCAAAGCCAGAAGATGACCTCCAGCCCACGCCTCGCTCGCTCGGACAGACCATGAGATTGACATCCTAACCAGCAGAGCAACCCTCAGAAAAGCTTGGCAGAGGTGAGAAGGACTAGGAGTTAATGGGAGCTGCTGTCAGTTCTACAATTTACTTTCTAGCCGAAGGCAAATTACAGATGCCTGCTCTTTCCCGGCACCAGTAAAATGGGGTTCAGGTAATTACCAGCTCAGAACACTGTTATGAGGACTAATTAGTTGCTGCTTACAAAATATGTTTAACAATAGTGTCGCATTTTTCCTCCCCGTTTCCAGGGGGCCGGGGGTGCAGCCAGTCTCCCGGAATTCTCGCTCGAAGAAACTGGACAAGATTAAAAGGACATTCTAGATGCCCCTGCCCCCACCTTCCTGACTTCCACACGCCATCCTCCCAGGAGGCCCTCCATTGCCCAAAGCAATGGCCACACTCATTTATTAAAGCCAGAAACCTGGGGGTCGCCTGTCCCTGCTTCTCTCCCATCAGCATACCCATACCCACACCTCATCCATGCTGCCTGCAAAAGGCTCTCCATCCCCACTGCCCCTGCCCCCTGGGAGGCTTTGAGGAATGGGCCCATCACCTTCCTCCTTTCCAGCTGCTCCTCCCCCAGGCACATGCCACAGGAAGCCCTAAGTGACTTTGGAAACAGAAGTCACCACATAGCATTTCTTTGCTTGAAAGTCACCTGTGCCCGTCGACCGCAGGCAGAGAAAAGCCCAGCAGCTCCTCCCCAAACCTGGTGGGATCACCCCATCTGTTTCCCTCAGAACGTCCTGATTTGAGCCCAGAAAGTCCCACATCCTCCTCCACTCACGTACTCCCTCGATGCAAGAATACTTTCTTCTAGTAAATTGGCATTCTATCATGCTCACCTTCCTGACACAACCACTGAAGACAAAGCAGGTGAATAAGCAAATGTGGTGAAGAAAGCTGATGGTGCCCGGCTATCAAAGGATATAGTGTCTGGGGTCTTAAAATCTTGAGGGTAAACAAGCAGCCATCTAGCTCAGAAGCAACAAAGCCCACATGGAAGAAGCACAACAGCCTATGCGATCACAAGGTGTAGAAGGGATCAGGTATAAGGCATCATCAGAACAAAAAATCTTACCATAGTGAATGATGGGGGGAGTGCGGAGTGGAGATCCAAAGCCCATGTGTAGGCCACTGGACATCCCCTTGCAGAGGGGTCTTGGGGAGGAGACAAGCCAGTCAGGGGGAGGAGACAAACCAGTCAGGGTGCTATGTAGCAACGATGAAAAATACAACTTTCCTCTAGTTCCTAAATGCTTCCTCCACCCACCCACCCCCACACTATCATGATCTGAATTCTACCTTGCAAGTCTGGCTAGCCCAGAGGATGTACACTGGTACACATAGGAACTGGAAACACAGGGAATCCAAGGCAGATGTTCCCTTCAGGACCAGTGCTGTTAGTGGCGATACTGGGAGGGTAGAGGGCAGGTGGGTTGGAAAGGGGGAACCGATTACAAGGATCTACATGTGACCTCCTCCCTGGTAGATGGACAACAGAAAAGTGGGTGAAGTGAGACATCGGACAGGGCAAAATATGACAAAATAACAATTTATAAATTATCAAGGGCTCATGAGGGAGTGGGGAGCAGGGAGGAAGGGGAAAAATGAGGACCTAATGCTGGGGGCTCAAGTGGAGAGGAAATATTTTGAGAATGCTGAGGGCAATGAATGTACAAATGCACTTTACACAATTGATGTGTGTATGGATTGTGATAAGAGTTGGATGAAAAAAAAATAGTTGTATGAGCCCCTAATAAAATGATTGAAAAAAAAGAAAGTCCCACATCCTGGGGAAACCCGGTCAGTTCCAGGGACAACCGAGTAGGCCCTCCTCACGGTGGCCTTCAAGCCCTCCCTCACGGCCTGCCTGCCTCACGGCCTCATGGCCCTGGCCCCTAGAGCCCCCTGGCCACCGTCAGGTCCTCAAGGACATGAAGGCCTTGCTGGCTGTCCTTGTGGGTCCCCTTTCCTCCGGTGTCCCTCCACCAGCCGGATTTGCCCGACCTCTCAGGCTCAGCGCCAGTGCTTCAGGGAGGTCCGGCGTGTGAAGTCCTAGCTGCTAGCTGCTGTTCTGTATCACAGCATCCTGCCACAATCTTGGTCTCCTAGCAGCTGTTTTTTAACAGAACAGATCATTTCATTTTTTTTTATTCAACAACTTCCCAAGGGCTTGCCCTGTGTCCAGCATTGTTCACCCAGCTCCCTCTTGTCGGATATTGTCTTCCCTTGCCCCCAAGTTCAGGGAGCCCTGGTGGCATTGTGGGTGACCCATTGGGCTGCAAACGACAAAGTCAGCAGTTCGAAACCACCAGCTGCTCCGCAGGAGAAAGAGGAGGCTTTCTACTCCTGCAAAACAGTCTCAGAACCCACAGGGCAGTTTCACCCTGTCCTATAGGGTCACGACGAGTTGGAACAGTCTTGGTGGCAGAGAGCTTGCGATCTCACCAGCCCTAGCCTGTGCCGGCCCTCCCCCCTCCTCCCCACCCCGTACGCAGAAACTTACATCCGTTTCTCAGAGTGTGAGTACTTTTCCTTGATTTTTAAAAATCAAAGTGATCTCATACAATACGTGTCTGTTTGTGATGGACTAAATTGGGCTGTGAGCCACAGGGTCAGCAGTTCAAAGCCACCAGCAGCTCCCAGGGAGAAAGAGCCGCGACGAGCCGGCATCGACTGGAAGACAGTGAGTTGGAGAGTTTCGTTCCGCACCAGGTCCTCCAATCCCATCCGTCGCGGGGCCTCGCGGGGTCGGTGTTGTTCTGTAACCTGTGTGGTCTTCGTTGTGGGCATGCACCGAAGTGTCTGAGTCTGTTCTTTCACCCGTGAGCGTCCGGGTTGCTTCCCTCCCTCTCTGCTGTGAAGAGCACTGTGCTGCACAGAGGCGGGCAGGTGTTTGCTCATGTTCATGCTGTGGTTCTTGTTTCCTTGGGGTCTGAGGTAGTTAGTTTATTGTGAGGATCTGGCCGATAAACACAGGTGGGGTTTATTGAGGGGCAGAGGGATAAATGGCTCAGTGAACCTCACCTTTCTAGTTCTTGGGTCTCTTGCTTTGTGATGGTCGGACGAGGGTGCAGCTACCTTAGCAGTTTCCTGCTTCAGCTGGCAAGGCTCACTTCCTGTGAGACATCCCCAAGGAGAAGCCCCATGGACCTACCCCGATGCAGCCCTGGGTGCTGGAGCAGCCGTGTGGAAAGCCCTGCCAGTGCTGAGATGCTTACACATTCACTGACTCAGCTTTCCTCCTGCAGTCGGCATCATTGCGTCTGTTTTGTGAGATGGAGGAGGACTTTGTGGACTGATGTTGGACGTATGGGTTAATGGATTAATATTGGACTCGTGGGCTTAGGCAGCACTGGGTTGGGATGTTTTCTTGATGTGCACTTAACCTTTATATAAAACTCTCTCTTATACATGCGTTTCTGTGGATTTGTTTCTCTAAAGTACCCAGACTAACACAGGGTCTATGCCAACCGACGGGAATTACTGGGTCAGATGGGATTGCTAGTCCCGTTGTTTGAGGACTCGCCACACCACTTTGCTCCTCAGGGATTATTCAAGGTTACGCTTCAGCCAGCAGTGTGTGAGACTCCAATTTCTCCAGATCCCCTCCAGCATTTGCTATTTCCTGTGGTTGTAGTTATTGTTTTTAAACTTTGCTATTAAGACTGTGCTCAGGGGGTATCCCTTTTAGTGCTTAACCAAGTGTCTTGATTTGTTTCTTTTAAAAATAACATCGTTTTATTGGCATATACTTCACGTATCATGCAATTTAATCGTTCAGTCGTATTAAGAAGGTTTGTGCAACCATCCCCACAGTCAGTTTCAGAAGATTTTCTTCTCCAACACATTGCCGTCAGCTCCCCCTCTCCACCCAGCCTCCCCTGCAGTGTCCCTATCCAGTGACTCTCTCTCTAGATCTACCTATCCTGGTGTTCCTATACAGAAAATCACACGAAAACACACACAGAAAGCAAAAAATTGAACAGCAACAACAATGGCTAGACAAAACTTGGGAAAACCTCAAAGAGAAAGCAGAAAATATTAAAAACTGGAAGAACTTTAAAATGGGGCAAAAAGACCAAATTTGTGTTCTACTCACTTGTTTCTCGTCTGTTCTACCACTAGACACTGAGAGACCGGGGCTTAGCTTGTCACACTCCTGTGGAGTCTCCAGTGCAGAGCTTGGAGCAAGAGCCCAGGAGACAGTTTCTGAGTCTACTCTTCAAACGTGGCCCTCCTCCCCACCATACCACAGGTTGACCCCTCTCTGCCCACAGGGACAGAGAGCTCTTGCTGTTGTGAAATTCACGGCCATCACACCGACCCTAGAGGAGAGGGTAGAACTGCCCCCTGTGAGTTTCTGAGACTGAAACTCTTCATGGGACTAGAAAGCCTCATCTTTCTCCCCAGGATCGGCTGGTGGCTTTGAATTGCTGACCTTGTAGTTAGCAGTCCGACTCAGAACCACGATCCTACCAGGGATCCTTATCAACATGAAGCTCTCCGCTATATCGCAATCCCAATTACCCTTTTCTGAGTCATCGGTTCTAATGGGCAGTGTTACTTCTTCTCTCTTTTCCAGACTAGCAACAAGAATCACAAGATGCTCTATCTACCAATTGAAACCTCAGCACCACTGTCTTTGACCCAGCAGGTGCCGATGACTATTCCTTATCCACACTTACTTTGATTCCATGATCACCCTGAAGTTTGTACTCTGATTCGTCCAGGATTTGGAATTCTTTCTCACATTGTGACATATTATTCAGGGATAAAGAACTCTTTGGCCATCTGGGAATAGTGTGAGCTAGCATATCAGCTGGGTTTCCTGGTTTCACATATTTACAGTGGGAATGGATGTAGATGCTCGAGCCCATTTTACACCGGCCACTATCACGATTGCCATTCCATCAAGAGTCAGCGTTCTCGCTGACGAGCCACGTCGCATGGAGGTGAGATCAAAACTGCGGTACTGGTGAGGAATAGTCAAAGCACCGTGGACAGCAAAAAGGACAAATCTGTCTTCGAAAAAATGCTAACTTGCTCCTACGAGGCAAGGATGGTGAGACTCCATCTTACATACTTTGAACATGTTGTCAAGAGAGCCAGTCCCTGGAAAAGAACACATGCTTATAATGGTGTGTGTGTGTGTGTGTGTGGAGGGGACAGCAAAAAGAGGACAGCCCTCAATGAGATGGACTGGTGATTGATACAGCAGCTACAATAATGGGCTCGGGCACAGGAATAATTGTGAGGAGGCACAGGCAGTGTTTGCTAGGGTTGTGCTAGGGTCTCTGTGCCAGGGTTGGAACCGACTGGATGGCACCTAAAACAGCAACAATATTAAATGATCACCTGCTGGCCTATGAACTTTAGGCTTTCTTTCTTTCTTTTTTTTTTTAACATTTTATTAGGGGGCTCATACAACTGTTATCCCAATCCATACACACATCAATTGTGTAAAGCGCATTTGTACATCGTTTCTCAAAACATTTTCTCTCCACTTAAACCCCCGACATTAGGTCCTCATTTTTCCCCTCCCTCCCTGCTCCCCCCTCCCTCATGAGCCCTTGATAGTTTATAAATGGGTATTTTGTCACATCTTGCCCTGTCCGACGTCTCCCTTCACCCACCTTAGGCTTTCTTTTTCTATTCACTGTTGGGGAGGGTCTTTCTGTTTTAATCTGTCTTCCTAGTCTGTCTTAGTCTAGAAGCTCGGCTGTTGAGTATCATAGCATCACACAGCTTCCTCTGACAGATGGGGAGGTGGCTGGGCTTCCAGTGCATCAGCTAGGAATTGCACCTGGGTCTTTGCCTGGAAACCAAGATTTCGACCACTGAACAAACTACCCTCTCCCACCCCCACCCCCACTGCACCACGCTCCTACTATGTGTTGTGGAGAGTTCTGGATACTGGGGAAGCAGATGAATAAAACAGACACACTCTCTCTGCTCTCATAAAGTTTTCATTCAGGCGCCCCCTCTGTAAGAGGACGTCCAATTGTCTACAGATGGGCTTTGGGTCTCCACTTTGCCCTCCCCCTCATTCACATCAATATGGCTTCTTGTTCTGGGTCTTTGATGCCTGATATCTGATCCCAGAACCCCTTCCCAGGGGGACAGACAACAGGAAAGTGGGTGAAGTGAGACAGTGGTCAGTGTAAGACAGGAAAAAAAGAATAATTTATACATTATCCAGGGTTTATGAGAGAGGGAGGGTGGGGGAGTGGGAAACATGAGCAAGGACTCAAGTAGAAAGAAAATGTTTTGAGAATGATGATGGTGACTTATGTACAAATGTGCTTGACACGATGGATGGATTGTGATAAGAGCTGTAAGAACCCCCAATAAAATGATTTAAGTTAAAAAAAAAAAAAGGTTTCATTCTAGGGTGGGAAATGGGCAATAAACAGATGAAGAACTACGTATGTTCTTCATAGACAAGGTGTATCAGGTGGTACAGACGCAGATATATTGATCGACATGAAGAAATCAGAGAGCACTGTGGCTTTAAGGAAGAAGGAGTGAGGCAAAAAAAAAAAAAAAAAAAAAAGAAGGAGTGAGGCACCCTGGTAAGGTGCCACCTGAGAGAATTAGGGCAGGAGGTGGAGGAAGAACCTTCTGGGCCAGGAGCCCGCAGCGAGACAGCCCGAGGTGGGGTGGGTTTGGCCAGGCCCCCAGGGCTGGAGGCGGAAAGAGGAAGAAAGGTCAGCCCGGGATGAGGACATGTCTTGCTCTGAAAACCTCCTCCACTTAACCTGGCTTGTCTTGAAGACGCCGAAGCCAGCTGCGAGTGGAGACGCGCCGGACAGCGCCTCCCCACGTCAACAACAGGGTGGGCAAAGCGGTGCGGGGAGGAGCGTGTGCCCACCCGTGAAAGACGAGTCCCCGGACTGGGTGCCCGCCCACTGGCTGCCTGCTGCTGCTGCTGGCACCTCGCCTGCCTGCATCCACTCAGCTCTGCTCGCAGGAAAGGAGGAAGTCGGGGAGCACCCCTCCCCGGAGCCAGACGGGGTCACTCCCCGGGAGCAGAAACCCCAGCGATAGTTCAGCCAAGAGTTTCATGTTGGCTTCTGAAAATACTTAAGAGGCCGAGTCATCGTGTCCTGAGTCTCTGCAAGGGCTTGATTCCCGTTTCACTCTGTGGCGCTGGACAGGCGGACAAGTTATTTAGCAGTGGTGTGGGGGCCGTCTGCTCTCCTCGGGGTTGGTGAGACCGATGGCCCCCCAGAACCTGCTGCCAACCCCCCCCCCCTTCCCAGCTCACAAGGTGGCTTTCACATGGCTTCCTGGAGGCTCAGTCTCCTCCTCTGTGTATATGCTCTACTGCTGACTACCAAAGACCACACATCTGGGGGATTGAACCAACTCCACTTAGCCTCTCACAGCTGCGCAGACCAGAAGTCCCAGAGGGGGTAAAGCGGGCCCTCTGCTCAGTATTACAAGGTAGAAATCAGAATGATGCTTGGCGCCAGTTTTGTCTACTGTTCCGTATCCTCCTCGAAGCTCCTTGTGCTTGGTCATCGAATTCCAGCCCTTGAAGTTCTAGCACCGATGCTCTTTCCCATAAGACCACTCTTCTTAAGTAAGATTGAATGATTGCATTTTATTATATGTTCATTATATGCCAACAAAACCATTTTTTAAAAACTAAAAAAAAACCAAACCAATTTTACCTTACAACTCTGGTTAGACCAGAGCATGTACGTTGGTACAGATAAGAGCTGGAAACACAGGGAATCCAGGACAGATAAACCCCTCAGGACCAATAATGAGAGTAGCCATACCAAGAGGGTAAGGGAAAGGTGGGGGAAGAAAGGGGGAACCAATCACAATGATCTACATATAGCCCCCTCCCAGCGGGATGGACAACAGAAAAGTGGGTGAAGGGAGACATCGATCAGTGTAAAACATGAAAAAATCATAATTTATAAATTATTAAGTGTTCATGAGGGAGGGAAGGTGGATCATAGAAGGGGGGAAATGAGGAACTGATATCAAGGGCTCAAGTAGAAAAAATGTTTTGAAAATGATGATGTCAACATATGTACAATTGTGCTTAATACAATGGATAGATGCAGAGATTGTGAGAGTTGTATGAACCCCCAATAAAATGATTTTTTTTTAAAAGACAGCTTGTACACTAGCACACATACCCACAGAAATCACGGCAGGTGATCCTATTCATAGCCAAAGCCACGTGTCCTTCTGTGGTACAGAAGGTCACCAGGAGTCAGAATCAACCCGATGGCCCTGACAACATCACTCACGATAGTGCCTGGGAGTCGGCCACTGGAGACACCAGGTTCTTCTAAGGCAGCGGTTCTCAACCTGTGGGTTGCGACCCATTTGGGGGTCAAATGGCCCTTTCACAAGGATGGCCCCATTCATAACAGTCACGAAGTAGCAAAATGACAGTCATGAAGTAGCAACGAAAATAATGTTATGGTTGGGGGGTCACCACAGCATGAGGAACTGTATGAAAGGGTCACGGCATTAGGAAGGTGGAGAACCACTGGTCTAAGGCAAAGGCTCAATGATCCTGAGCCAGTCCCATGCTCGGTGCTAACGGCTAGTTGCTGATGCGAGGTGGACAAGGCTTTCTGAAGACGGAGACAGGACACGCATGCACCAAAGCGCAAGAAGATCTTCTGCCTACGGCCAATGCGGCCCTTGCTCTGGCTGCTTCACATGAACCCCCTAAGGTTCATGTACAACTCAGTGACAGAAGACCTGGATCTTCATGGCTTCCGGACTAGTAGTTGAAATCCGGACAAAGAGAAAAGAGATGGAAACCGTCCAGGGCTGCTTGAGGTGTTCCGCACTCAACTCAAACTCACCTGTGGAGGAGGTGAGGCTGACTCAGATCGACCAACCCTACAGGGCAGAGTAGAACTGCCCTTTGGGGTTTCCAGGGTGACAAACATTTACGGGAGCAGGGAGCCTCAGCTTTCTTCCTCAGAGCCACTGGTGGCTTCCGACTGCTGCTCTTGTTGTCACAGCGTGTGGTAGTCACAAAATCTGGTGTCAGTTTGAGAGGATTAAGAGTGAAGGGGTGGAGTTTAGCCTGTTAATCAGGTCACAGCTTGATGACCTCATTTGGAGGCACTAAGATGATAAATAGCTCATTGGAGGTGGGGCACATGCTCACTCCCTGTGAGACATTTCCGTTGACAAGACACATGGAGCTACACTAGAGCTCTGGAGCCGAGGAGCCAGGTGGAGATCCCTGCCAGCACTGAGATGCTTCTACCGCCACTGGATCCACAAGACCTTCCAGCCACTAGCCTGTGATCTTCCTGCATTCGACATCCTTGCGTGTGTTTCATGAGTCTGGAGAGGACTTTATAGATTGGTATCGGACCTATGGGCTAATATCAGACTTATGGACTTGGTCTGGACTGGGCTGGGATGTTTTGTCTATATTCAACTGCTCTTGTCTATCAAGCTCTTTCTTATACACATATGAGTGTCTCTCTGAATTTGTTTCTCTAGTCCACCCAGACTAACACACAGTGTACTGAACAGCCCTGGCGGGGTGGTCAGGTAAGCATTAGATGGGTAACCGCAAGGTCAGCTGCCTCGAGGGAGGAGGTTGGGGCTACATGCTCCCACAAAGGATTTCGGCTTCAGAAACCTATGGGGGTTGCTATGAATTGGAAGCAACTGGATGGCGGCAGGTGGGAATGGGCAGAGTTAGACTTAAAATGCAAGCAGGTTCATTCCCGAGTGCAAAGTGATTCTTGAATGAGCCAGGAAAGTCACAAAACCCAAACCGAGCCCATTGCCATCGGTCCATCGCAACGCACAGCAGCCCTCATGGACGGAGTAGAACTGCTCCCAGGGTTTCTGAGACGGTACATGTTTACTGGAGGAGATGCCATTGTTGTCCTGACCTATGCATGACAAAGCGAAACACTGCCTGGCCCTGAGCCGTCCTCACCAGTGTTCCTGCCTGTGCCCATTGATGCAGCCACTGTGCCAGCCCATCTCCTAGAAGACCTTCCTCCTTTTCAATGCCCCTCCACTTCACCAAGCAGGATGTCCCTCTCCAGGAACTGTCTCTCCTGGCACTGGGAGGAGATAGCATCATCTTCCTCCTAGGCAGCGACTGGTAGATTCGAACTGCTGACCTTGTAGTCAGCAGCCCAACCCATAGCCCTCTACGCCAGTGGTTCTCAACCTTCCTAATGCTGTGACCCTTTCATACAGTTCCTCACATTGTGGTGACCTCCAACCATAAAATTATTTTCGTTGCTACTTCATCACTGTCATTTTGCTACTGTGATGAATGGGGTGACCCCTGTGAAAGGGTTGTTCCATCCCCAAAGGGGTCGAGACCCACAGGTTGAGAACCGCTGTTGTACACCACCAGGGTTCCACAGAAGTAGATCAAGTAAGGCGTTTAGCCTATGATCTAGCCAGCTACATGCCACCACCACCACCGCCCCTCCCCGCCCCTCGGCTGCCCGCAGCGTGACCCAGGCTGAGTCAGAGAAACACAACTCCCTGGGTTCAGGAGCATTACGAGCCAATCACACGAGGTAGAAGCCATCCTCATTCCACATTAATCCTCTCTCACGAAGTGGCTGACTCCTTACGTTGGCATGCTCCTAAGGCAGAAAAGCTTCCCAGTCTGTTTTGAAGAAGAACTTCCCCTCGCCTCTGGTTTTCCTTCCTCAAAGTTATCAGGGGGCCTCGCTGTCCGCACAGAGAACTCCCAAGTACAGCGTGCGGTGTCTGACTTCTCAACAAACAAACAAGCAAACAAACAAATCCCAACAACTGGGGGATTCTTTGCCACTGGGGGAAATGGCTGTTTTCAGGGAATAGTGCCCCAAAGATAGATGGCCTTTCATCTCCTTCAAGGATTGGAGAGAGTTCCTTCGGTGAGAACTTGAAAATACCAAGGCCCTGTGGTTGAGGAAGTGTATTTGTTAACCAAAGTCCTATGCTACCACAGTCAGCAGACGGCTAAGTGCTGACGGGACACAGCCCACCCTCCGAGACCCTAACATCATACCAACAACGCCATTCCTTTAAGGCCTGTTATTTCTACTTTTGTTCATCTTTTTTTGACCAGAAATAAGGAAGACTGGTCAGGTCTGCTATCTGAAACCAGTTTAGAAATGCAAGGCCAACCACCTGAACTGATTAAGTCTAGAGACATCTCTGCTAATAAGATTTTGTTTTCCGATGTGATATTAAAGCACGCACTTCATGGCTAAAGGTGAAAACGATCCACTTAGCTGGAATGCCTGATGACCAGTCGAACGGAGTCCTGGCCTCAGAAAGGTCCATCCTTTTGTCCTTCCTTCTTATCTATTCAGTCCCTCACTTTCCAAAAAAAACCCCAGGCAAACAAAAACAAAACCTTAATTTCTCCTCTGCGACGATTCACCTGCTCTGGCCAGACTCTGCAGGAGCCCCAGCACACAGGGAAGAAGTGGCTGCTTGACCACACGGTGCCACCATTAAAACTCAGGCTGTGTTCCAGGCACATTTTCAGATGGGAGTGCGATTTCTTGCAGAAACACCCCACAGGTGCCCCTTCAGAATGTATCTCATTCTCAGGTACACGCACCATTACCATACCGCAGAATGCGCTGTGCCAACCAAAATCAACATGTTGCTCAGACTCCTTGCTGTGAGGAAATGTTCAAGATCCCTGCTGAAACCAGGTAACTAATAGTTACGCCTTGGGCTGCTAACCACAAGGTCAGCAGTTCAAAACAGCCAGTGGTTCCCCGGGAGAAAGACAATGCTTTCTATACCTGTAAAGAGTCACCATCTCGGTAACCACAAGGAAGTTCTACCTGTTCTCTAGTGTGTCCTATGAGTTGGCATCTACTTGATGTCAGAGTTGAGACTTCTCTGAAGTCACTGACTGTTTGCGAGAGACATTTTTGATTTTTGGAGGCCAGAAACAAAACACAACAAAAAGACTCCCCAAGTCCCCCAAACCCAACCTTCAGGCATTGGGCGGTTTAGAGGAGATAATTATCTTGGAAGGTTTCTTTTTGCCTTCTCAGAACCCTCTCTTCCCTTCCCTCTGCTCAGTGTAGACATCTCTACCTGCCCAGGGGTGGGAACTAGCCCGTATGAATGTATCACAGCTCCCCCCGCCCTAAGCCTTTCAAATGCTGAGTCATGCTTTTCCTTGACCAGTAGCTATGTTCTTGTTTTTTTTACCCCCCCTCAGTTCGTTCCCCATTAAATTACTTTATTTTATTTTTGGTGTTGTTGTGAATATACACAGCAAAACATACATCAATTCAACCATTTCTACAGATATCAATCCAGTGACATTGACTGCATTCTAAGTTCATCCCCTTTCTGAGTTGTTTCTCCTTCATTAACATAAGGCTCCAATCTCACCTTTCCAGCTGATCCCATGTAACAAAAACAACAAACCCAACCTCACTGCCATTGAGTCGGTTCTGACTCATAGTGACCCTATAGATGGAGAAGAACAGCCCCTCTGAGCTTCCAAGAGTTTCCAACTCTCTACTTGACTGAAAAGTCCCATTTTTCTCCCTTGGAGTGGCTGGTGGTTTTGAACTGCTAACCTAGCAGTTAGCAGCCCAACTTACAACCAGGTCTCTTCTGATCACATATAGATCTTAATGTAGCAGGGTGCTCAAGGCCGACTTTTTTTTCATGAGTTCATCTACTGTTCTAAGATGCGTTGGGTGAGTAAGTTTTAAAGGTTTCCTTGGGGCAATCATTTCAGGGATTCACCCACCCTCCAAGACAAGTATTAAAGAATTGAACAGCACAATCACAGAGTACAATAATGAACTCCACTTTTACAGATGAAAATGAAGAAACTGAGTCACTTGCTCAAGGTATGAAGTGGGGAGATACTTCAGCATTAGATATATGCATGGGTTTTGAGCTCACACATAACCCTAAGCCCTAACCTGAGAACCAACAGTGCTGAGCATTGGGCCCTGCTCCAGGCCACGAAGCTAAGAGGTGGTAGAGCCGGTCCTTGAATCCAGGCAGTCCGGCTCCTCAACTTGAAAACCCCACAACTGTCCCATTTCAACGAAGGAAAGAGTGCCAAGTGCTACGTGCGACCCAAGAAGGTGAGGCTCAACAGTGCCTGCTAGAGCCGGCGGCAGATGAGCCTGGCAGAAACCCGGCACACACAGCATTATTGTTGGTTCGTGCTCAGTCGACAGGAATTCCTAGCAATCCTCTCACTGCTATCTTATCGATGCCGACTCATGGTGATCCCACGAGACAGGGTAGGCCTACTCCTATGGGTTTCCCAGACTGCAACTCTTTAAAAAAAACCAAACAAACAGTTTTATTGGCATCTAATTCACAAATCATGCAATTCAATAGTTAAATCATATTCAGAAGAGTAATACGATCATTACCACAAATAATTTTACAGCATATTTTTGTGTGACATCACTGTTAAAATGAGCTGTGTAGTTCCAATCAGTTCTAGTTCTCCCTTCCCCCTCCCGCATTTGTTTGCTCCCCAAATCTCCTCACCATCATATCTCCCATCCCCGCAGCCCTAGATCCCCTCTAAGCCCTTGCATCAGTTATTATCACGATAGATCCCCTTCTTGTGTGCTTCACCAACTGGGAAACCCAGTGAAACAATAAAAAACAAAAGTGGTAAGGATCAAATAATAATAATATAAAGATAAAAATATAAATAGTGAGTAAGAATGAAAAGACCACCATCAATTTTGAAAAAGCCAGGGAAGAAATTTTTGTCATGGAACAAGTGAGACTGTTTAACTCTCTGGAAATAGAGAACCTCATTTTTTAACCTTGGTGCGGCTGCCGGATTGGAACTGCTGAGCTTTCTCAGTCCAGTCAGGGCCCCTTCCTAGCAACCATGATGGGGCGAATTACTCAATATGTAAACACATGTTCACGTGTGTGCTTAGTAAGTGGTGGCCTTGCTTGCTAGGTCCTTTGTCTCTGTCAGAGACGGTAAACTTGGGGCCCCACAGCCCTTCTTGAGTCTCCACATAGATTCAGCCTCCTCTGAGTCCTTTGGAACCATTGACACACCAGGCGAAAAGAGCTCCCCTCAGGCAGTGTGTTTGAAAGGGCTTGCTGCCACTCCCCTAGCACTCCCAGGGAGGGACCTGCCTGGGTGTGCCCTGCATGGAAATCGTGGATCTGGGGTGGTGTAGGCCTGCGTCACACCTCCATTGCCAGGGCTGGAGGGCCCTGGGACCCTGAAAGGAAACTGCCCTGCCCTGTAGGGTCGCTATGAGTCAGCATTGACTCGATGGCAGTGAATTCGGTTCTTCGGCTTCTGTTTTCTCCCCTAGAACCAGATGCCAGCCATACCTAGAAGCAGAAGCTTTGATGTGGCGCAAACATGTAAAATTGTTCCCGAGAGATAAGAAAGAAAAAAAAACGAGGAGCTGATACCAAGGGCTCAAGTAGAAAGAAAATATTTTGAAAAAGATGATGACAACACATGTACAGATGTGTTTGACACAAGGGATATATGTACAGATTGTGATAAGAGCCCCCCATAAAATAAAATGAAAAGAAAGGTGGCACAAGTAAGCCTGTGCTTACCTAGCTAATTGGATAACGGGGCACTGCGGCCTTATACAAATTACAGTGAACCCTTGCCATTTCGCGCTTCGACTTCCGCGGCTTCACTCTATCGCGGTTTTTGCATAACAGTGCATGCTCTGTTATTACTGCCACTGATTGGCTCATACTGTACACACTTCTGTCTGCATCGCTATGTATCGGAGCTACGTATCAGATGCATTTTGCTTTTGTACAGTG
>NW_022111369.1:54130120-54136060 GCF_000313985.2 Echinops telfairi
GCAAGATATGACAAAATAATAATTTATAAATTATCAAGGGCTCATGAGGGATGGGGGAATGGGGAGGGGGGTGATAAATGAGGACCTAATGCGGGGGGCTTAAGTGGAGAGGAAATGTTTTGAGAATGATGAGGGCAATGAATGTACAAATGCACTTGACACCATTGATTGTGATAAGAGTTGTATGAGCCCCTGATAAAATGATTAAAAGAAGAAGGGAGCTGAGGTGGAGGAGTTCAAGGACAGGAGCCTTGTGAAACTGACTGGGAGAGCCGCGGGGCAGGGCTGCTTGGTGAGATTCAAGTGAGCAGTGATGAGATGTCTATGTGGACTCCCGGTGAGATGTTTTGAAAAAAAGAAAAGACCATGGCTTGAATTAGGCACACCTTCATCCTCAAGGTGACACCTTTGCTTTCTAACCCTTGAAAGAAGTCTAATCTAGCGTGGGTGCTAATTAGTCACCCTGTGTTATTCATTCCTGGGCTTCATTATGCCCGTGGTGACTGCTAAGTGGCAAACATGCAGCTTGCATTGTTCTCTTCCTCAGAAGCCTTCTCCAGGTTTATGCTCAGAAAGGAAGAGCCTCCTTCTTTAACCGAAATCAGAGAAGACAAGACCCACCCCTCCTGCTTCCTAAAAGGGTAAAGAGAAGGGAGTGCTGTCCTATACAATCAGCGTCCGGACCCAAGCACAGATTTGCACGCATCTAAACATATCATCAGCTCAATTACCTCTGTGCAGATTAGCCTCAGCAAACCTCGAAGCCCTCACCGCGGTCCTCAGGTGGTCAAAGGGTTATTCTGGGGAGACGTGGATTGGCGGTTCTCCATGTCTCCTGTGGGCAGAACAAAAGGAAAGAAGCTTACCTGTCAGCAGCGGGGATTTAGACGTAAGTGAGAACTTACCTGTGTACCCAAGCAAGGGCACGCACCGGTTCTGTCGATTTAGGCCTCACTCCCCCCTTGCAGGCCCTGGAAAAGGGCGCCTGCCTGGAAGAAGATCGGTGAAAAAGAGGAAGGTCCTTAACGTGGTGCATTGACACGTTGGTGCAACCATGGGCTCCGACAGAGCAAGCGCCCTGAGGACGGTGGAGGTGCAGGCAGTGTTTGGTTCTGGTGCACAGAGGCTCCCTAGGAGTTGGAAGTGACTCAATGGCGCCTAACAACGACAAGGACAACAATAACCACATTCCCTTCCCTACATGTCACCTCTTCCTGTGTACTGTACCAACAAGAACAGGCACTGAGGCCCCTCGTCCTTGGTGCTAATCTAACTCAAATTTCCTTATTCAATAATCACAACCAAACTAAAACCAAACTCACTGCCAGCGAGTCAATACTGACTCATAGGACAGAGTAGAACTGCCCCAGTGGGGTCTCAGGACTAAATCCATGAGTATAGAAAGAGCCTCGTCTTCCTCATGAGGAGTGGGGGCTGGTTTCGAACTTCTAACCTTATGGTTAGTAGCCCACTGTAACCCATTATGCCACCACGACTCCTTAAGAATCATAACACTATGGCATAGATGTTATTGCCGTCCCCATTTTGCAGACAAGAAAACTGAGCTACAAAGTGGGTGAAAACTCACCAAAGGACAGACAACAGATGTCAGAACCAGGAATTCAAGCCTCACCTTGAAGTCCATCCTCTTGACCTTATCCTGCTAATCGGTCAATATCGTATCAAGCTAAACAAAATTCAAGATAGGGCAGAGCCTGGGGAAGAGATAGCCAATCAGCATGGCGGCAGGCGAACCAAAGTCCCCAACGTGCCATGCCTCCCCAAGGAGCCGTCTGGTGGCACTTTCCTCACCATGGGTGCATCATCTGCATTGTCCCACTTTCATGTGCAGGGCTCGGGCAGGTCCATCTGTGTCATCAAAGTGGCCTTTCTGCTTTTTAACATTCTAAAGAGGTCGAGTACAAGCAAGAGGCCTATGCATCTGCTTTCTCTCTCAGAACTCAACTGCCCTCAAGAATTTCCAGGCTCTCCCTGCTGCCGAGAGAAACCTTGTGGGTTGAGGAGCCATGGAGTGGAGAGCCAGTTAAAAACCAGCACCCGAGTAGTATCTGTATCTTGGATCCTCCATCCCCAGTCAGACCACCCCAGGAAACCTCACACTGGGCAGAAGTGACCCAAACCTGATGAACTTTGCCCCAAATCCTGACTCAAAAAGGGTTTTAAGATGTTTAATCCAAGGGTGGTTTGCTAGGCAGTGAGAGATAACATAGATATGGATAGACTTAGTAATCTGCTTTTTAAATATATTGATGTGTTTGCTAGAAGACATCGCAGGGGCTATAAAAATAGCAGGGAGGGGGCATCTTACCTCCCCTGACTTCACAAGAGGGAAGGAGGAGAATCAAGATAATCAGCCATACTAGGCTAATCCCTACAAGGTGAAGGTCAGGCGCGCCAGCACCCTCTCAACATTTAACCTAGTCTGATTCCAACAGTCCCTCCCACTGAACTCTAGTTCTCTGCTGGGTGCAGTAATCCATTGCCATGGCCACATGGAGCTCACAGACCTTTCTGGAGCTAATGGAGCTGTGTAGGTTACAGCTCAGGTTCCGAAATAACTAAGGATACAGTTCTTCAATCAGAGCAGTCTCTTCTCAGCCATGCCTGTAGGCAGGCCTATCTCTGGTCCTTGACCTTTTCAGTCCCTTTCCCCCTTGGCCTCTGCCCTGCTTGGGTAAGTCTTACAGATTATTTTTATCTCTGCCAATTGAATTTCCACAAAGCCTCAGTCTGAAAGAGCTCGGCTCTAGCGTATATTCTTGTGTATAAGCTGAGTTTTTTCGGCACGTTTTTAATGCAGTTTCTGTGGTAAAATTAGTTGCCTTGGCTGATATTCAGGTCGGCTTATACGCGAGTAGATACGGTAAGTCATTTGGTGGAAATTACAAAGCCTATAGCTAGACAAGCCCCACCATGTCGGTTCAGTGTTACAGTTCTCACTTTCCATGAGGGAGATGCAGGTTCAGTTCCAGACCAAGGTACGTCCTGCACAGGTCACCACCTGTCAGTGCGGGTTTGGGTGTTGCTATGATGCTGGACAGGTTTCAGCAGTGCTTCTAGACTAAGACGGACTAGGAAGAAAGGTTTGGCCTCTCTCCTGCCAAATGTTAACCAGCGAAAGCTCTGTGTCTCACAATGATATGATCTGCATTGTATGGGTGGTGCAGCATTCCATTCCACCATATATGGGGTCACCCTGAGTCAGAGGCTAATCGGTGGGCAGCGAACAACAACAATGGTTTTGTCAGTTTGTTAAGTTCAAGAACGTTTCAGAAGTATCAGGACGTGGCACAGAGCCGTTCACTTTGTCATCTGTGCATTTAAGCATCATACGTCACAGTCTGCCTTGTTGGAGCTTGAATTATAATTACACCTAGCATTTGCCTTAAGGTTGAGAAGGCAGTTTTACATTTAAGAAGTCACTGGACTTTTACCACAGCCTAGTGAGCTAGAATTGTTTCTTTTCATTTTATGGATCAAAGGACAGAAAATTAAAGAGTTCAAGCGGCTTGCTCAGGGCCACAGAGTGGAACAGGTTTATTGATCACTCTTATTTGAGATGGGAAGAAGGGAGGACACCCAATCCCACAGCCTGAAAGAGGAGGAGCAAGCCTGGATGTCAAAGACCATCTGTTTTCATGGGAAACATGAAATATGCCCGTGCAGAGGCCCTCGGGAAAGCCCTTTGATAATGTTGCTTACCAACCAAGATGGCACTCAAGGAAATGTTTTATCAGGCCTAGCCAGCTCCCATCTTAAGATACAAATGTTGGGGTTGATGTTCGGTGCCGTTGAGTCAGTTCCGACCCATAGCAACCTTATGCACAACAAAATGAGACATCACCTTGTCCTGTGCCATGCTGTCCTTACAATGGTTCCCATCATTGAGCCCATTGTGGCACCCGCGGTGTCAAGCCATCTCCTTGAGAGCTTTCCTCTTTTTCACTGCCCCTCTGCTTGACCGAACACGATGTTTGGTAAAACAGGTGCCTCCCTCGCCTCGAAGAAGCACTCCAACCTTATTTCTTCCAAGACAAATTGGTTTGTCTTCTTAGCAGTCCACGGTACTTTCAATAGTCTTCTCCAGCACCACAATTCAAATGCACTGATTCTTTTTTGGCCCTCTTTAGTGAATGTCCATCTTTCACATGCATATGAGGCGACGGACAATACCACCGTTTGGATGAGGTGCATCTTAGTCCTCAAAGTAACCCCCTTGTGCTTCAATGCTCTTGAGAGGTCTTGTGCAGCAGATTTACCCAATGCACTCGTCTTTTGATCTCTTGACTGCTGCTTCCACGAGCACTGATTATGGATCCAAGCAAGACAATAATCCCTGACAACTTCAACCTTTTCTGCATTTATCATGATGTTACTTATCGGTCCAGTTGTGAGGATTTTGGTCTTTTTTACCTTAATTTGTAATCCATACTCAAGGCTGCCATCCTTGATCTTCATCTGCAAGTGCTTCAAGTCCTCCTCACTTTCAGCTAGCAAGGTTGTGTCATCTGCACATTGTAGGTTGTCAATAAGTCTTCCTCCAATCCCGATGCCACATTTTCTTCATATAAACCAGCGGTTCTCAAACTGTAGGTCGCAACCCCTTTGGGGGTCGAACAACCCTTTCACAGGGGTCACCCAATTCACTCATAACAGTAGCAAAATTACAGTTATAAAGTAACAACGAAAATAATTTTATGATTGGGGGGTCACCACAACATGAGGAACTGTATTATAGGGTTGTGGCATTAGGAAGGTTGAGAACTACTGATATAAACCAACTTCTCTGATGATTTGCTCAGTAGACAGATTGAATCAGTATTTTTAGAAGATATAACACTGAACACACTTTTTCTGATTTTATACCATGCAGCATTCCCTTGTTCCAGTCACACAACTGTCTCTTGGCCCATGTATGAATTCTGCAAGTGCACAATGAAGTGTTCCAGAATCCCCTTTCTTCCCAAGGTTATCCATAGTTTGTTAGGACCCACACAGTCTAATGCCTTGGCATAGTCAATGAAACACAAATAAACATTTCTGGTATCCTGCACTTTGAGCCAAGATCCATCTCACAGCAGTAATGATATCCCTTGTTCCATGTCCTCTTCTGAATTCAGACTGAACCAATGGATGTATGCATGGATTGTGATAAGAATTGTACGAGCCCCCAATAAAATAATTTTTTTTAAAAAAGCACTTTCAGTAACATTTTCATTTTAAAAGGTCCATATTTGCACAGTATGTTAAGTACTCTTGCATCTCGTTTTTAATGCCGGACAAAAAAAGAACAAAGACTGTGGTTACAACGGATCTCCCAGGTAGGGCACAGCTCAGGTGGTCTGATTTATCTGCGAGGAGTGCTCCCACGATGAAAATGGCACGACTTACCAATTCTGCTTCTTTCCTTTTCTGTAGTTCCTTCAAGAAAATGAAGCCCTTCGTTGGCTGGTCTACGAGAATGAGAGGGAGCTCTGGTGGCATAGTGGGTTACGCACTGAGCTAAGAATAACAAGGTCAGTGGTGTGAATCCTCCGAGGGAGAAAGATGGGGCTGTCTGCTGCAGCAAAGATCGAAAGTGTTGGAACTCCCAAGGGCCAGTTCGACTCTGCCCTCGAGGGTTGCTGGGATTTGGAAATAATGTGATGGCAATGAGCTCCCAAGCTTTATTCAAATGAGTCCTTTTTTTTTTTAATAATCATTTTATCAGGGGCTCATACAACTCATCACAATCTGTACATACGTCATCTGTGTCCAGCACTTTAGTATATATGTTGACTTCATCATTCTTACGACACCCACTTTCCACTTGAGCCCCTGGTTTCAGCTCATTTTTCCCTCTCCCTCCCCGCTCTCCCCGAAACCCCGATAATTTATAATTTATTATTATTTTATCATATCTTACCCCATCCCACGTCT
>NW_022111369.1:54137368-54163216 GCF_000313985.2 Echinops telfairi
AGGGGGTGCATTAGCAAAAGTGGGGAAGAAAGCAGATGGTGCCCGACTATCAAATGATACAGCATCTGGGGTCTTATAGGCTTGAAGACAAACAGGCGGCCATCTAGCTAAGAAATGAGTCCTTTTGACAGCGGTTATGTGTATCCTCAATCTCTCATTGTGTTCCTATATCCAATTTTATTCCTCCTTGTGCCCAGAAGGTGGTAGGCGTGGACCAACATGATCTCTGAGAGCCTGTGTTGGGGCTGGTGGACCCCACCCAGACCTTGTGTCCATGATCCAGAGCTTGGTTAGTTTCAGTAGGGTGACCTTGACTCATGGCCATCTCAAGCATAACACAATGAACACTGCCTGTCTTACACCATTTCCACAATCCTTGGCACATGGGGGTTCACTGGGGTCGCTATTGAGTCCAAGGATTTCTGTGAGAGCTTCCCTCATTTCCCTGGCCCTCGCCTTCACCAGAACAGTAGCTTTCTCTAGCCCTTGGTCTCTCTTGACTATTGGTCTTACACTCATCATCCTTGCTCCAGGGAGCATTCTGGTTGTTCAAGTTTCTCCTATGACTTCTTTGCCCCCCTCTTTGGCATTCCGCATGATATTCAATATTCTTTGCCAACACCGATGTCCTTTGCCCCCTCTCTCAAAAACCAAGTCAAACTTAGTGCCCTCGAATCTGGCCCAACTCAGTAACCCTATTGGACAGGGCAGAGCTACCGCTGGGGGTTCCGAGACCATACGCCTATCCAAGGGCAGAAATCCTCATCTTTCTCCCATGGAGCCCACTCTCTGGAGAAGATAAGATAAAGGCAGTGGTCCGCCGGCACAGTGGCTTACCTGTGGGGCTACTAACCGCAAGGTCAGCAGCAGTCCACACCTACCAGCCTCTCCTCCTCAACTCAGGAGAAAGATGAGGCTTTCTACTCCCATAAAGAGTTGCAGTCTCTGTGGGGCCGGCCCCAATCCCAACTACATGCCCCCACACCCCACACCAAAGAATTCACTTCAGAGGACAGCACTGAAGCTACAGCTTAGGGACAGGGGCGCTTCTGATCAGAACACACAGGAACAAACAAAGGAAGGAGAGAGAGTGGAACACATCCTGGCCACCAAGCCCCGAGGATGATATTCCTGCTCAGGCAGCCAATGCACAGAGAGGACCATAGGGCCGGCCCCACCATGAGACACGATGTCCCTCACTGACCCATAGCACAATGAGGGACAACATGGTGACACAGTGTGGGAATTGTGCCTGATCTGGTGGAACAGAGCAGCAAGGGGAGCAAAGCAATGAAGTCCTTGGGGAATATAAAAAATAGACTTTGGGGTCAGGGCATGGCACCCCATCAGACTCGACCAGAAACACTCCTAAAGGTCAACAAACAGACCTGGAACTATTTATAGGCTTTTATTTTTTGGTGGTTGGTTTTTGTTGTTGTTGTTTTGTTTTTGTAATTATTATTATCTCTGCGTGTTTATCTCCATAAGATAGGCAGGATAAATAATCCAGAGGAGAAAACAATGGGGAGACCAATGGTTGGGGGATGGGGAGGCAGGGGAAAGGAAAGGGGGTGCCAACAAACCCAGGACAAGGGAACAACAAGTGTTCTAAAATCGATGTCAAGGAGGGTGTAGGATGCCTGCTGGGGCTTGATGAAGGGCAATGTAGCTGAGAGGAATTACTGAAACCTGAATAAAGACTGAACATGATAGTGGGACAACAGGAAAATAAAAGGAAATAGAGGAAAGACCTAGGAGGCAAAGGACATTTATAGAGGTCAAAATACAGGCACTTATATATGTAAATATATTTATATATAACTATAGGGAAATAGATCTATGTGCATATAGTTATATGTTAAGTATTAAGGCAGCAGCCTGACATTGGGCCTCCACTCAAATACTCCCTCAACACAGGAACACTTTGTTCTAATAACCCTGCATTCTGTGGTGCTTGCCTTCCTTACACGCTTGCTGAAGATGAAATGGGTGCTTAAGCAAATGTGGTGAAGAAAGCTGATGGTGCTCGGTTATCAAAAGATATAGCGTCTGGGGTCTTAAAGGCTTGTAGACAAACAAGCGGCCATCTAACTGAGAAACAACAAAGCCCATATAGAAGAAGCACACCAGACTGTGTGATCATGAGGTGTCCATGGGATCAGGTATCAGGCATCAAAGACACAGAACAAAAATCAAATCAATGTAAATGGTCGGGGGGAGTGCAGAGTGGAGACTCACAGCCCATCTGTAGACAATTGGACATCCCCTTATAGAAAGGTCACAGGGAAAAGACGGGCCAGCACTGGAGATCCCCTTGCAGAGGGGTCTCGGGGAAGAGACGAGCCAGTCAGGGTGCTATGTAACAACGATGAAAAATACAACTTTCCTCTAGTTCCTAAATGCTTCCTTCCCGCTTCCACTATCATGACACGAATTCTACCTTGCACGTCTGGCTAGACCAGAGGATGTACACTGGTACAGATAGGAACTGGAAATACAGGGAATCCAGGGCAGATGATCCCTACAGGACCAGTGGTGTGAGTGGCGATACTGGGAGGGTAGAGGGAGAGTGGGTAGGAAAGAGGGAACCGATTACAAGGAACTATATGCGACCTCCTTCCTGGGAGACGGACAACCGAAAAGTGGGTGAAGGGAGATGTCGGACAGGGCAAGATATGACAAAATAATGATTTATAAATTATCAAGGGCTCATGAGGGAGGGGTGAGTGGGGAGGGAGGGGGAAAATGAGGACCTAATGCCGGGGGCTTAAGTAGAGAAGAAATATTTTGAGAATGACGAGGGTAATGAATGTACAAATGCGATTTACACAATTGATGTATGCATGGATTGTGATAAGAGTTATATGAGCCCCTAATAAAATGATTTTTTAAAAAAAGAAAAGAAGACAAAAGAAAAAAGAAAAGACGGGCCAGTCAGGGTGCAGTATAGCATCGATGAAACATGCAACTTTCCTCTAGTTCTTTAATGCTTCTTCTCTTCCACTATCATGACCCCAATTCTACCTTACAAGTCCACTGGACCAGAGCATGTACAATGGTGCAGATAAGAGCACACAACACATGGAATCCAGGACAGATAAACCCTTCAGGACCAATAATGAGAGTAGCGATACAAGGAGGGTAGGGGGAAGGTCAGGGGAGAAAGGGGGAACTGATCACAATGATCAACATAGAACCCCCTCCCAGAGGGACGGACAACAGAAAAGTGGGTGAAGGGAGACAGTGGATGATGGAAGATATGAAAATAATAATTTATAATTTATCAAGGGCTCACGAGGGAGGGAGGGTGAGGAGCTGATACCAAGGGCTCAAGTAGAAAGAAAATATTTTGAAAATGATGATAGCTATGACAAAATAATAACTTCTAAATTATCAAGGGTTCATGAGGGAGGAGGAAGCAGGGAGGGAGGGGGGAAATAAGGAGCTGATGCCAGGGGTTTAAGAGGAGAGCAAATGTTTTGAGAATGATGAGAGCAAGGAATGTACAAATGTGCTTTACACAATTGGTGTATGCATGGATTGTGATGAGTTGTGTGAGCCCCTAATGAAACGATTAAAAAAGAAAAGAAAATGATGACGGCAACATAGGTACAAAGTGCTTGACACAATGGTTGGATGTTTGGGTTGTGATAAGAGCTGTAAGAGCCCCCAATAAATGATTTTAGACAGAGTTACAGTCTCACAGATGCAGAGGGGCAGTTCTCCCCTGTCCTCTAGGGTCCCCAAGAGTCAGAGCAGACTCGATGGCAGTGAGCTTGGTTCCTAAAAACGGAATTGGTCACTATTAGCAAAGAAAGGAGCTGCCAAGTGGCCTGAAATGAACGATCAGTGTTGGGGAGATAAGGGAGAAGGGAACAAAGTGATGGATGGACCGAGTGCCTGCTGGATCTTGGTCTCAGATCCTGTTCTCCAGTGAAAAGAACAAGAGCTTCGTGAAGTAATGGCTGATTCTTTCAGGAGGGTGATGCAAGGAATGAACAATATGCCTGACGCATCTTGTAAGGGCAGACAGTAAGGAAGTACTAAAAGAACCCGAATCCTGGGGCGTGTCAAAAGGACATAAGAACCAAACTGAAAGAGCTCCCAATGAGGATTGTACAGCTCTTCTTGATGTGACTGAACTGTTGAATTGTTTGGTATGTGAATTATACGCCAATAAACTGCTGGGGGAAAAAATCACCATAGCATGGAATTGGTGACAGGGACAGCATTTTACATGCAACACCTGAAGTTACTCCGTGCCAGCTGCCTTCAATTCGCTCCCGACTGGGAGCAAGCCTGGGTGTCTATTAGACGTCTGCTTCAAGGGTTTCCAACAGTGGATCTTTCTTTTGAGACGACTCTGTGTGGACTTGAACTGCCAACCTTTCAATTAGCACCTGGACTTACTAATGTTTTGCATCGCTCAGGGACTCCTGCTAACATAACGCCTCTGTTCCTGGGCTGCTAACCTCAGGAACACATGTAAGGTGTTATGGCTATGAGTTCGGCCGGGATCCGAAAGGTCAGCAGTTTGAAACCACCAGCAGCTCCTGGGACAGAGTTACAGTCTCGGAAACTCATGGGGCCCTTCTACCTTGTCCTACAGGGATGCTGTGAGTGGCCAGCAAGTCATTGATGGCAGCGGGTTTGGCTTGGACTTTTTGGATGTATCACTAGGAGGAGCAACGAATGAAGCACTTGATGCCTAGGTGGGAGGCTGGTGGGGGAACCCCACGCGGAGGCACCTCAGAAGACAGCGCTAGCAGTCTTCTTCTGGAAGATTCTCAGCCTTGAAAACCAGACGGGGCAGTTCTAGCTGCCCCTGGGTCGCCAGGAGCTGGAATCAACTCAAGGGCAAACAGAAGTGATGCCCTCAGATCCTTTTATTTGCATGAATTAAACCGTGAGCGGTAATCACCTGGTCAAGGGACGATGGTAAAATCCTGACCCTCTCACCACACATCACATTCCATCTCTGTCATTAAGTGGTGCGCCGTGCACACCTCGGGAGATGACGGCCCAGGAGCGCAGCCGTCCTTGACCCGGAGCTGAAGAAATGGGAGCGCCTTTCCAAAGTCTATGAAGAAGGAGAGGATGGGGGCCAGCGATCACCGGTCACTGGTGGCCCTGGGGCGTCCAGAAAGGCTCCGAGGCAAAGCTATGGGAGGGTGGGCCTCGCTCACAGCCACTGCATAAAGAGTCTGCTTCAGGTCACTCAGCTAGATTGGTGCTGCTTTTGCCCACAACAACAGGGGACAGGAGCCGAGATCTGAAAGGCTCTTCCAGCCATCCATAGGGCCCTGAGAATTGTGCCGGAAACCCAGGCTTCCTGACCTCCTGGGTCGGCTCTGGAGCTTGACCAGGTAGAAGACTCAAATGGGCTTGGGAATGACGTGTGAGCTCAGCAGCTTTGTTGGAAACCAGGGGGAGTAGCAATTGTTTCCCGCCAAACAGAAGACAACCTCAGACGTTTGAATGTCAAACAGGGGAGTGCAGTTGAGGGACCAGCAGAAGCAAGTTCATGCTCGTTGGGAAGTGCCCCTTCTTTGTTCAACTTCCAGAGGGTCCAAAAGCTTTGCTTGGATGCCTGCATTTATAATGTTCTCATGTTTTAGTCAAATGCCTGGGATTAGATGCTTCGTCCTTAATGATATTTTTAATTAATAAATTGTTATTATTAGCTGGGAGTGAATACATATATCCTACCATTCCATAGTTCAATCACATCAAGCAGAATTGGATAATTGCTACCACAATTGGTTTCTAACCATTCTTTTTCTTCCTGGACTCCTTGACATCGTCTCCTTTGTACCACCACCCCACCACCACCACCACTGTACCCCGACCCCCTAAAACCCTTATTCTACTTTCTGTACCTACAGGCTCATCATTAATGATGCTTTTAAAAAAGAATGTCTATATGGATATGATTAATACAAGCAACACAAATTAAAGGGTAAGGCAAGACAACATTTATTAAAGAATGATTAGAACCAGTGACTGCCTCTCTCCTTCAAAAGGAATCCAAACCCCGCTTATATAAGTAAGGAGAAGGAAATTTAATCTTTGCCTCTGCTATATATACAGTACGCACTGGCTGACATTTTAAACCCGTTAGAAATGTGGTTGGTGTCCAAGCACATGCAATACTAGAATGGAGAAAGAGTATAGATAGCAATCTCATTTTTTCCTTCACTCTAAAACACTGACAATGCTTCTTTGTAAAATGTCTCAGGACACCGAAGGATGTTATCGACAAAGATTTTGCAAACATCTGTCAGGCGCTGATTATGGTAATTTGTATAATGTGGATATCCCATTTCACAGGCATCGTGTGTTACATGGTTAGAGTGTGCATGAAAAGCCACGGCGGCCACCACCAACCCGGTGAGCACTCATACAACTGAGTGCGGGCTTGCACATCAAGCAAGCAATGTGTAGAAATCTATAGCTCCCAGGCGCCTCTCTGAAACCCCCTCAGCCAGGCAGGCTTCTATGGGGTCACATTAGCCCCAAACCAAACAACGTGCCTGCTTTGAGTTGACCCTGCCTCATGGCAACTCCGTGGGTTGCAGAGCGAATTGCTCTCCTTGGGGTTTGTAACGGCGATAACTTTTTCTTTGTAGCAGCTGATCTCTTAATCATTTGTACCACCCAGTTACTACAGGGCTATCACTCACTCACTCACTCATTCACTCACTCACTCACTCACTCACTCACTCACTGCCATCCAGTAGATTCTTCTCAGAGAAACTCTGCAGGACAAAGCTGACCTGCTCCGGTGGGTTACCAAGATTGTACACTTTGACGACAGTAAAAAGCTTCATCATTCACCCCTGGAGCAGCTGTGCTTTCGAACCACTGACCTGGAGGTTAGCAGCCCAATTTGGAACCCACTACACCCTCAGGGCTCCACTCTGGATATCATAGGCACTTGAAATCAACAGATAAAGGCAAGCTTTTATTAGAGTTCAAAGCCATCCTTCAGCGAGGATCCTAGCCTAGGTACCGCTGAAATCAACACCTCCATGGTAGGCGGGGCTCCACCCCTCTCCCCGCCCACATCCTGCAGAAAGAACTACTGAGTCATTAATGAGTGCCTAAGAAAGATGCCAAGTCCATGGCTCAGCCCCAAACTGGATGATAACCTTTTGGAAACTGAATATTAGAACACAGTAGGAAGACTTTATTAGAGGGTCACTCAGCACAACAGGGTTACCTAATTAATTCTTGAACTCAACTGCACAAGGCAGTCTTAGACACCCCAACCCCCAACCTCTGACAAGTATCAAGTCTTTCTTTGGTCCCTCGTAGTCTTTTTAATGTGTGAGCAGGGACTTGGAGAGCGATTAATCCTACGTGATGTCAGGTTTTTCTTTCTTAGGGGTTTCACCTACTCTTTTTCACGAAACCAGCTCCGTTCCGCCACTTCTCTAGGTGAACACAGTAAGTGTGTGCTTGCAGCCCAGTGAGCAGCCCTTGCACATCTCTAACGCCCTTGAACAGAGGTGACGACATTCTCTTTCATAACAGTGTGCGTTCCATGCTAATCTTAAGTAAACGATTTGTCTAGGTTAAAATTCGGGGGAGTCCACACTTAAAGTATTTCTGGATGCACACTTAATTTACATCAGCCCAAGTGTGCAATAAAGCAATGCTGTTGTTTTAACTTTTTCATTGTGAATTGGGTGAAGGGCGACAGAGCAGATCCGTTTTCCTCGCCGTCATCCATACCAGGTTTGTTTGATAGCATTGACTGTAATGCTCACAATGCAGCATCGTTTATCCCGTTCCTTCTTTGCGTTCCTTCTTTCTATTCCATCTTCTTTCCGACTGAAGTTTGTCCTTGCTATCCCTTTGATCTCAAATGGATAATTATTCTAAGGTGTGCTTACCTCCCTAATGGTACCATTTTCCTTGCAGACTTGTCTGTTGTCTGGCTGAAAATTGAGCCCTGGGAGTGAGTGGATTTCCAGACCTGAAGGGTGGCTTAGGGTGATAGTCTCAGGGGAGGGGAGTGGTGTTGAGTAATCTCTATTTGACCAGTAAGCTGGGTCTTTTAAGAAACATATTTTAGTTTAGGTTTTTTTTTTAAGATATTTGAGTTTTGCTCCATGTTTTTCTCGCACTCTGTTCTGGACCTTCTAACGTGATTCCTTTCAGAGAAGCGAGTAAGGTAGCTGAACACCCTCTGGTGCTTCTGGTTTCAGACTTGTGGCCGCTGAGGTTCCCATGGTCAAGTAGCCCATTGGACTGTGTCCACAAAAATTTGATTTTCTTTACTCTTCTTTCCTCCGGACAGGGAGAGACCAATAGTTGCACCCCAGATGGCTGCTCACAAGCTTTTAAGACCCCAGGCAGTACATCCAAGTATGAGGTAGAGCAAGGTCTTTGTGGACTATTTGTTGCACCAATTGACTTCCAAAGATAACACCCAGCTTCCTGCCATCAAGTCGAAGCCAACTTCTATGGCAGGGTAGAACGGCGCCTATGAGTTTCTGATTTACGGAAGGAGAAAACCATTAGCTTTCTCCCACGGAACAGCCGGTCATTTTAAACAGTGGACCTCGTGGCTAGCAGCCACGTGTTCCATGAAACCACCAATTGGCAAAGTTCTTTGCCATTGGACTGAGCAGCCATTAAAAATATATAAATATTTAGGGTGCAGTATAGCACCGATGAAACACACAACATTCCTCTAATTCTTTAATGGTGCCTCCCTCCTATCATCATGACCCCAGTTCTACCTTACAAACCAGGCTAGACCGGAGCATGTACACTGGTACAGATGAGAGCTCTCAACACACGGAATTCAGGACAGATACCACTGCCCCCACCCCCCCACGCCCCGGAACAGTAATGGGAGTAGCAATACCATGAGGGTAGGGGAGAGGTGGGGGGAGAAGAGGGAACTAATCACAACAATCGATATATAACACCTCCCTCTCCAAAGGGGGTAAACAACAGAAGCATGGTGAAAGGAGAGAGCAGATGGTGTAAAATACGAAAATAATAATATTTTATCATTTACCAAGAGGTCATGAGGGTGAGGGAGGGAGGGAAAAAGGAGGAGCTGATACCAAGGGCTCAAATAGAAAGAAACTGTTTTGAAAATTATCATGACAACATATGTACAAATATATGGATTGTTAAAAGAGCCATAAGAACCCCAATATATATTATTGTGTTTTCAATAAACATTTACCCAGCCATGTAGGTTCCAAATGGACAATTTCTGCACAAATTACTCCGTGACGCTCGCTCCAGCTTTCTCTATGTGTCACCATCATCCTCTTCCATTGTGTCCTGGCGATTCCAATTCCAGTAGGGAGCTCCCCTCCCCCTTATTCTCTCTTCTTAGTTTGATAATAACTGTTGACCTTTAGGCCTCATATAGATTTCTTCTCCTCCTCCACCTCCTCCTTCTCCTCCCCCTCCTCCCCCTCCCACTCCCCCTCCTCCTCATCTTTCTTCTTCTTCTTCTTCTTCAGTGGTGGACGGCACTCCTAGATCAAGTCCTTCATGTTTCCTGCCAATCCATTCTTTCGACAGCAGGCAATCTCCAAGAATAGCTTCTCTTCAAGGTTTTAAGGACATTTCTAGGGATTGTCTCAGGGAGTCCTTCGGTCGGTCCACATTGGTCTCAGTCTGGACTTGCTGGGACTTGGAGTGTGTGCTGCATTTTTCTCCCTCGTATCACCATCCATCAATGTGCCTCAGAAAGGTCAGCAGTGGCAGCCAGGCAGCACCTAGTTCTTCTGGTTTTAGGGCCGACGAGGCCGTGGTTTGCGTGGGCTATTGACTCTGGGGGCTAGTTTCTCCTCTGAGACTTGGGTCAATGAGCCAGTTTTGAAGAGCAACTTCTTCTGGAGCGCCAGGAGGTCACATATTACGATGGGGTGAGTCCACGTGCCTGGGTTGTGCGGCTGTTCTCCAGGCTGGGGAGTGGGTTCCAACTCACAGCCGCCACAGAATGAAACCCTGCCCAGTCCTGTGCCATCGTACCTGGGCGGGTTGGGCCCCAGGGTTGCAGCCACGGCAACAATCCGTCTCTTTGCTGCTGACCCTTTCCTTTCCTAATGTCTTTCTCCAGAGCCTGGTCCTGCTTGACAGCACGTCCAAAGTATGTGAGAGACGATGTCATCACCCTGGCTTCTAGAACACTCTGTTTATACTTTGGGTTATTAGATAAGTGAAATGGCGCCACGTAGCCAATTTGTCTGTGCTATGACAACCTACCATGACACAGTATCCCTCTACAGGCAATAAGTGGGGTGCTCTGTAGAAATATCAAGTCCAAGTGTGCATTCGGAGGTGCCTTTCTCACCTCTCTTGCACGTCTCACTCCTTCCTGGGGCACGTGTTCATTGTATCAGGCATTTGAGAAATGCTGCATTTATGATTCTGTGCCCATCAATCTCTACACAAGGTAGGATACTGTATCGTTGACAAAGTATGCCCCTATTATTATTTCAAGAGCCCGCCCCCCAACAGCTCAGAGAGATGAAAAGAACAGGTCTATTGTTCCTATCTCCATCTAGATGAATAGCCCGAGCCTCAGCACATGCCAAATCACAAGCTCGGAGTCAAACCAGACCATGAGATTCTTCGTCCATGGTCGTTTTTCTGCATCGTGCTCCCAGAGGTGGTGGCGGTGGTAGTGGCATGTGGTACTTTTGGGACAGACTTAACGAAAAACATTCCCACTTGTATGATTCTTCCTTTAAAGTCAGAAATCAATATAAAGCTCACCAGGTGAGTCTAACAACGTGGCACCTGCAACGGGTGGGCTAGCCCTCTGCCAGAAGCCTATGAAGTGTGGTCGTTGGTGGTAGGTGCTATACAGCCCCTTTTTGGCTCATGCCACCCCATGTGACAGAGTCAAACTGACCCATAGGGTTTTGTTGGCTGTAATCTTTACAGCAGCAGATGCCAGTAGAACACTTAACTACTTGTGCCAGTAGGGCTCTGACTATGCTGCATATCAAGCCCATGATGCTTATGTCAATCCTGACTCATAGTGACTCCCTGGGAGAAAGTAGAGCCGCCCAACAGGCTTCCAAGGCTGTCAGTGCAAGACTAGTGATTCTCAACTGTAGACTCGTCCGTGAGCCACCGAACGCTCCACCTCTGCACCCAAGGGTCCTTTCCGTCCAGTGTTGGGGAGAAGGCCCAGTTCTTCACCTGGCAGCAGGTGCCCTGTGTGTTTCCTTGAGGGGTTGATTCCAAAATGGTGCAGCTGGGCGGCAGCCACCACCTTGTCCTTTTAGTCTTGCCCTCGGGGCTCCCAGCTGTCTGGGTGTGCTCCTTCCTGCCCCAGGAAAGCACAAAAGTGAAGGTGTATGTCATTGACCTTGGCAAGGGTTGGTTCTGGGTGAAAGAGCAGCACAGCTCTTTGTAGATGCCTGTGGTGGGGAAAGAAGTGGAAGATGGGAACATTTGGTAACCATTTTTGGAGGGGGTAGGAAGCGTTTCTACCAAGTGGTAGAACATGAAGTGCTAGTCCTAGTTCTCTTATCCAAGTCTGTGGGCTGGCTCAGAAGCCATCCTGGACGAAGTACACCAGCTCGTGTGATCATGAGGTGTCAATGGGATCAGGTATCAGAAGATCAAAAGCAAACAATCGTGTTGTTGTCAAGGAGACTCAAAGCCCATCTGTTGATGACTGGACATGCCCTCACAGAAGGGAGACTTGGAAGGACGGACTCATCCAGGGTGCAGTACAGAACCAACAGAACCCACAGCATTCCTCTAGCTTGTCCGTGCTTCCTCTCCACACTCTCATGGCCCCAGTTCAACCTCAGAAATCTGGCTAGTCTGGCATATGTACATTGGTACAGGTAAGCACTTTTAACACACAGAATCCAGGATAGATAAAATCCTCAGAACCAGTAATGGGAGTAATGATTCCATGAGGGTATGGGAAGGGGGGAGGGGAGAAAGGGGAAACTGATGGCAATGATGGATATATCACCCTCCTTGAGGGGATGAATTACAAAACTGTAGTTGAAGGGATACATTGGATGGGGTAAGATATGGAAATATATAATTTACTAAGGGTTGACAAGGGTGGTAGGGTGGGGAAGGGAGGGAATAAAGAGAAGCTGATATCAAGGGGCCCAAGTAGAAAATGTTTCGAAAATGATGATGGCAGCATCTGTACAAATTCGCTTAATATACTTGATTTATGATTGCGATAATATCTGTGAGAGCTCCCGATAAAATGATCAAAAAAGAGAAGCCATCATGTCCATCCCTCATCCATCCATTATCCCTCATCCATCCATTCAACAAGTCATCCTGGAACACCTCCAGGAGCTTGAAGGCCTTGCAGCGGGCAAGTTAAAAGTTCTCTCCTCCTGGAGCTTCCTCGCTAGCGGGGCCAGGCAGACATTAGGCAAGCAAGCAGACAAATCAATCGTTGGACAGACGGTGGCTGGTGGCTGGGGAGACCAGGAAAGCAGATTAAGAAATAAAGGGACGGTTGGGCAGAGGAAAATCATCACTTAAATATATCCGTAAGGATGGGCTGGTAGCGGGCTGCCGACGCTAATGATATTTGAACAGTTTTGAAAGAAATGAGGGAAAGAAACATGGGGATACTGGATAGGAAGAGAATCCCAAGCAGAGGCAACAGCAAATTCAAAATCCTTCTTTCTACAATGAATACTTGGCATGTTTAAGGAACAACCAAACCAAGTGGCCAGTGTTATTAGAGTGGGGTGAGTGGGTGGGGGGAAATAAAGTCAGAAAAATTATAGAATCCAGACACCATAGGGTCCTAGAGACCAAGGAAAGGCCTCAATGAGATGGAGACCCACTGAAGAGAATTTAACAGGCAAATGATAGCCTCTGAGTTTTTATTACCCACTGGGCATTGTGTTCAAAACCCTCTTGGGCAACATGTTAAAAATAGACTTTCTACTACATAGTCCTTGTATATTACTGAATTACCTTCATATATTCCAGCTTGTCTCAACCTGTCTTGGACTGAGTGTTCTGGAAAAACAAAACCAGCCACGCTCATCTGTGTATAAGAAATAACTATGTCAGGAAAGCGATTTATATTAGGAAAACAGCCCAGCCCTATCCAACTCAAGGCCATGGGTCAGATGCTAGCTGGAGACCCCTCCAGACTCACCCAGCTGCTGACCAATGAAGCAGGGAGGCGAAGCAGGAAATGGGGAGATTACAGGCTGGTGTGTACAGAGTGGATCCAAGATCTACAGGAACGTGGCAGGGCACCAAAGGGTTGGCAGGCCATGTGGGAAGCAGGAAGGTAAAGAGGGGAAAGAGAAGTTCCCCCTAGCACCTCTTATACAAAATTCTCCTCAAATAAGCAGCCATCTAAGTGAGTCGTCAACTAAGTCCACACGACGAAGTTCACCAACATCAGTGACTGAAGGATTGTAAATCATATAAACCGAAGCAGAAGGAGGGAATCGTATCAGAGACCAAATTGTGAGAATCTGGTTTGCAGAAGGCTATGGACGACATTGGGAGCTCAGGGTACATTTGTGGGATCTATGTAGGAAATAAGCCTCCAGTGATTTCCCTTTATCCACAATAGAGGGATGGGAAGAAACTGGTTACCAAACAGTGCATTGGAGAGATGATTATAGAAGATCAAAATGATAAACCTGGCTTGAATAGTTAAAACCTTGTCAGTTGATTCCCCCCTCGGATGTACATTAGGCTCCACAAGAAAAGTCCCTGGAGCCTAGGAGACCCTGCCAGACTGAGTTCTCGCCCCAGACAGAGACCATGCTTCTCAGTCACCCCTCAGTCTGGAAATGAACTCACCCCCGCGGCTCAATGCCTAGCCCAACAACAGGCAGATTTGTAAGGGGCACGTCAACGCTCAGGAGGCAGCACACCTGAGGAGAATCAGCCACTGGAGCCCAGAAGGCAGCCTTTACCCCAGGTCAAGTTCAGAAGGGTGAAGCAAGAAGGGGAATGGCAACAGGAAACAAGGAGAACGTGGGCTAAGTGGCGTACATCGGGGATTGTCATGGACGACCCCAACCAAAATGTGTCAACGTTGTTGAAGTTGAATGTGAGCCTGATGACCTGCTCTGTAAACCTTCACCCAAGTCACAATTAAAACAATTTCGTGTGTGTAAGGAGAAGGATTTAGCTTGTCCTCATCTTTCTTCCTCTTCCTACTCCAGCCACTCTGTCGTCACACAACCCTTCTCTGGACTATTTCTTCTTGAAATGTTCTTCCTTGGTCTTGGCCCAAGAACGCCAGAGTTTTGTTCAAGTCGTTAATTCCCCAAGCAAAACGTGGAACAGATAATCACCATCAACTCTCTTGCTTAGAGTTATTTCTTTGTTCGGAGAAAGCTCAGCTATGACTAATATTAAAAAGACTGTACTAACAAGAAACAAAATTTGCAATGATGTTTCGATGCCACATCATTGCGACATGAAGTCCTACATAATAAATCTGAATCTAGGCTGGCTTGTCATAAATTTCATGATGGCTTTTTACCTATTACGGATTTCACCCTTGGATCATTTTAACAGCCATCTGGGAGATTCATGGATCCCCTGTGTTACCAGAGCTAGATTCGTTTGTCTAATTTCAGGGACATCTTGTAGAATCTGGAGTTGCACTGTCCAACGTTGTAGCTTAGTCACACGTGTGACTTAAATTTGCATGCATAAAAGCCTAAAAACTCAGTTGCTTCTTTCACATGGGGCTGCCATTCTTGTCAGGGGCTGTGGAGTGGGTTCCAACTCGGAGACTCTGTGTACGACAGAATGAAACACTGCCCGCTCCCGCATCGTCCTCAATGGTTGTCATGTGTGAGCCCAGTGCTGCAGCCACCGTCGATCCATCTCAAGGAGGGTCTTCCTCTATTTCTCTGACTCGCTTCTTTACGAAGTCTGAGGTCCTTTTTTGGGAACTCGTTTCTCCTGAGAGCAAGTCAAAGTATGTGAGAGGGAATCTCACCATCCTTGCCTCTAAGTCCAAGGAGCATTCTGGCTGTCCTTCTTTCAAGACAGACGTACTTGCTCTTCTTCAGGACCCTATCTGACACACTGGACAAGTCAAAGATCATTCTTCAGTTCTCATTATCATTGCCTTCTGTTAGTGTCTTTATAAATCTGATCTTTGCCCATGTGCAAGTGGACATCGGAGAGTGGCACCATCAGCAAATTGCTCATTCCGACACGGCGTGTAGCACATTTCACTAAGGATAAGATGTTCAAAATCAAAAAACAAAAGCAGATGGCCCTTCCTACTTGTAAAGGACAGTGGTTCTTCATAACTTGAAAATAGTTGTAAGTCAGAAACTACGTACATAGAAACCGCTCTTAGCTAGCAAGTGGCATAGAAACAGCCTGTATCTGTTCTGTGCTCTGCAGTCAGCCAACACTTGGAGATGGTTAAAGATCATGTCAACTAGACCCTCCTGGGTCAGGGTAGGAGTGAAGCTCAATATACCAAGTGCATGACAGTCTGATGACACCCCCTTGGCCTTATAAGCCTTTTCTTTGTACAACAGTGAGAGACAGAAAGAGAGAGAGACCTGGGAGAGTTGAATTCTCTTTGGCACTTTGCCTTCTGTCAGAGCTGGAACTGGTGTCTGCTTCCTGGATCTCCTGTTGGATTGCCTGCTGATCCCAGGAGCCGTCAGTAGACTGCCGACGGTGAACTGGACCTCTGCATCTCATTTACCAGCCTGCGTCCCCTGCTGTCTCTGCTCGGTCACGTGGTCTGCTTCTTCAATCTTCTGTCCCATCACCTGCTGATCCCAGCAGCTGTCAGCGGACTACCCTGACTGGAACTGGACTGGACTGACACCACACGATGGTTTCCACAACGATGTAAGCTATTCCTTGATATAAATCTCTTCCTAGAGACAACACGTGCAAGCATCATTGGTCTTGTTTCTCTGGAGAAGCCAGCCTAGGACACCTACCCTAGAGCATTACATCCAAACTGGGAGAAACTTGTTCAAGATTATGGAAGAATTCGTGTTGTGCCCCATGGTTTCGGCTTCTCCAGCATAATGAGTTATAGTCGATCACATAAAGAAACCATTGTGAATATGGCGCATTCTCTTGTACACAGGGTCGCTGTGAGTTGGCGCTGACTCAGTAGTGCTTGAGAACAATAGAGAAACAGAGACGTTGTAGTCTCTCACCATACTTGCCCAAGAGCTGGACTCTCTGAAGAAGAACATGGCACTGGGTTGGGCAGAAGGCCCACTACTTGCAATGTGCATAGGACACAACCTCACTTGCCGAACAGAGGAATTGAGGCCCTCGCTGATGAATCAGAGTGCAGTCTTTTGTATGGATTGGAACTCAATGTAAAGAAAACCAAAATCCTCACAGATGGCCCAATAGACAGCATCGTGATATGCGAGAAAAGACTGAGCCTATGAAGGACTTCATTTAACTTGGATCCACAATCAACACCCGTGGAAACAGCAGTCAAGAAATCAAAAGATATATTGCATGAGGCAAATCTGCCGCCCAAGACCGCTTTATAGTGTTAAAGAGCAAAGGTGTAATTTTGCACACTTAGGGCACGTGACTCATGCCATAATGTAACATTTTTAATGGTCTCATATGTATGTGCAGGCTAGACAACGTAGAAGGAAGAAGCATGGGTGCATTTGAATTATAGTGCTGGCAAGGAATGTTGAGAGTCCCCTGGATTCCCAGAAGAGCAGACAAATCTATCTTGAAGGAAATACAGTCAGAATGTTCCTGAGATGGCAATACTTCATCGCACGTACTTTGGACATGTTATCGGGAGACATCAGTCCCCAGGAATAGTCATCGTCCTTAAAAAAGTGGAATGTCAGCAAAAAAGAGAACGATCCTCAATGCGGATTGACACAGTGCCCGCAACACTGGCTTCCAACTAGCAATGATCATGAGGATGGCGCAAGGTTGTGAGGGTGGTGTATAAAGGGTTTCACTCTGTTCTGTGTAGGGGCACTCTGACTTGGAACCAACTTGATTGCAATACTGGTGGAGTCTATAGGCAAAATATTGAATAATGCAGGAAGCGTCAAAAGCAGGTGGAAAGAATACACAGAGTCACTATGTATCAAAAAGAATCCGTAGACCAACAACTATTCCAAGAGGTAGCATCTGATCAAGAACCAATGGTATTGAAGGAAGAAGTCCAAGCTGCACTTACAGCATTGGAGATAAATAAAGGTCCAGGACATGACAAAATACCAAGTGAGATGTTTTAACAATGTTGGAAGAACTTACTGATCTAGGCCAAGGACCTAGCTTCTGGAAGAAATCTCTCTTTGTTCCTGCTCCAAAGAAAAGGGATCCATTGGGGGCAGTAAGCAACAACACGATAACTGGAGAAAACACTGAAGTTGCCCAGGACTTCTGTTACTCAGCTCTACAATGAATGCCCCTGGAAAGAAATCAAATGATGTATTTGGACCAATTAGCTGCACAAGTGCTCTTTAAAATATTACAAAAAGCAGAGTTCATCTTGAGAACGAAGGTGCACTTCACTCAATCCCTGGTATTGTCAATCGCCTCATTTGTGTGTGAAAGGTGGGCGGTGGAAAACTGACCACATTTGTGCAAAGGGATGCTGCAGAAGCTCAATGCCAGCAGGCAACCCAAGGTCAGGGAGTGACTGTGGAGCAGATCACCAATTGCTCACATCTAAGTTCAAGGTGAAGCTGAAGAAACTGAAAACAAATCCACGAGAGCCAAAATTCACAGGCATCAATTCTTTTCACCGTCTTCTACCTTTCACACAGAAACGAGGCAATTGCAGTGCCAATCTCTCTCTCTCTGTGCACACTCGTAGGGCTGCTGCCCCTCCCAATTCTAGTCCCTGAAGATTTTCTAACTGTGTTACATCAGTGTTTCCTGAAACAGGTGATTCTGACTTCTGGAGAGGCAGATGCTGGAACGACCCAGGGAGTTCTACAGAAGTAATATCTACACTTTACTCTGGACTTAATTTATGGGCTATAGGACCAAAATTTTCAATTGCCAGACGGATAGAATATATATATATATGGCAACTGGCCAAATAAATTAGGGAATTATGCTTATTGACAAGAAAGGAAATGGGCTTTTGGCTGTGTTTATAACCATCACTGTGCTTGCAGAATCTATTACTCTCATGCAGCATATCTAAACACTCTGCAAAGTTCTGCTTGATATCCATCTATTTTTAAAATCCCCTTGAAAAACACAGGCTCAACCATGCAGGCTCGTTCCTAGCAATTGATCACAATACTTCAGAGTATTGTGTAATGTAAGCCATTACATTTTAGAGTTGTTTTTAAAATAGGTCCTAATAGAGCTTTAATAATTATAATCATTATCATAATGATTATAATAACTCTCATGTATTGAGTGCTTATTGTATTCCAAGAATGACGTGAAGGGTTTCACGTACATTATCTTATTAAAGCTTTAAAATAACTCATGATAGTCATTTATTTAAAGTCAGCCAGCTAATAACACGGAGCAGTGAAAGCCTGGTCAGCCTGGCTCTTTAGGGAGGAATCTTGTCCACTTAGTGAGTCCACCTTTCCCATTTTTACAACTCAGAGGCAGAGCCAATACAAACCTTGTATATCCTATTCACAGGGCCAGAATCTTTCAATTTTATAGCACCGTCTATGTGCTTCCGCAGGACACCTGGTGTTGTAGCAGCTATACATAGGGCTACTAAGCTGGTCAGCAGTTCGAAACCATCATCCTCTAGGAGGGAGAAAGATGAGGTTTTCTACTCCTCTAAAGACTTATCATTTTGGAAACCTACAGGAGCAGTTCTATCCTATCTATTGGATCACTGTGAGTCAGAAATGACTGGATGGCAGTGAGTTTGCATTTGTTTGATTGGCTCCCATAAAGATTTAGAGCTCAGAAACCCTATATATAGATTGAGATGAGTTGTAATGGACCCAATGACTTTGGGTATCTATAAATGGATAGGTTCCTGGGGCAGGGGTATGTATTAGTCTGGGTTGACTAGAAAAACAAATCCAGAGACACTCACATGTACAAGAAAGAGCTTTCTATCAAAGAGTAATTGTATATCAAGAAACATCCCAGCCCAATCCAGATCAAGTCCTTAAGTCTGATATTAGCTCATAAATCCAATACTAGTCCATAGATCTCTCTTCAGACTCATGTAGTCACATACAATGATGTCGGAAGATCACAGGTCGGTGGGTGAAAGGTCTTGTGGATCCCATGGCGATGGAAGCATCACAGGGCTGGCTCAGGTCTCTGCCACAGGGCTGGCTCAGGTCTCAGTGTTGTTTCACACGGCTTGCCAACAGGAAGGTGAAGCAGAGAGAGTGTGTCCTGCCTCCAGGGAGAAAGATCAGAAATTCTCAGAATCCTCATGAGAAGGCCAGGCCCACAAGGAGGCATCATCAGGCTGTGGCCTGATTGATAGCCTAAACTCCACCCCTACACTTACTTATTAAGTTGACATGAAATTATGTAACTTCTACAAGGCACAAACAGTTCATTCTCAGCTGAGAACTGAAAGGCTGCAGATTGAGTCCTCCCAGAAGCACCTGGGAAGAAATGCCTGGCCATCGACTTTGGGAAAATGTCGGGGAGCAGAGTTCTACTCTGACACGTTTACCATGAATTGGTGTCAGCTTGACCATAAGGGGTTTGCTCCCATAAGCAAAGCACAGGCCATATCATTTGTTCAAAACCATTTTAAAAGTCCATAGAGAACACTATGGGCCAATGATCTTCCATCTAGTCTGCTGTCAACAGCAAAGCCTCCTCTTCGGTGGCCAGCGGGGGATTGGAAAACCTGAGTGAAAGCAAGTGGAGAGTTATCTCTACACATGATTAGTAGGTAAAGTTACTGTGTGGTAACCACAGCAGAGGGATTTCTCGAAAGAGCCCAGAAAAATGATCAAACAGGGAGGGAGTGGTCTTGGATTACTGGTGGCGTGAGTAAAGTCTCCCTAGATCTCTCAGGAGAGCTCTTCTAGAAACTTCTCTACCCATCTTTGAATCGCCAGCACCTGCATGGCTGGGGCCCAAAGGGCAGGGGTGTGTCCCAACAGGGGAGTTTTCAGAGCTGACCTGACTGGTCAGCTCTCTGGCAAGCAGCAGCGCCATGTCAATCTCCCTAAGCCCCAGGAGAACTGGAAACAATAGCCTTCTCAGTCCTGCTGGTGGTGGCCTGCTGTCCTCCACCACCTCCCTTCCCTTTAAGTCCCTTTTGATTGAAGCCAGTCAAAGGCTGTCTTATCCACGTGAAGGGGACGTGGACTATTCCCGGCTACAATTAGTTGCTTCTACCATTTGGGCATAGGGACACTCACTTCCTTTCCAACCTTCCACATTTTCAGTAGGTTTCTGACTTTGAATGAAGTTCACTGTTTATTTCTTGGCAGCAAACAATTAGAGGAAAGAAAAATGAGTTGACGCTCATGTGTCCTATCCTGGCTGGGTTACACAGGAAGTCCAGTACAAGAGGCATGGTACCTTTTTCTTCACCACGAGAGATATGCTCACCGGAGTGTCTTAGGCTAAACAACGATCACTGCTCTGATGACTCCCCTTGCTGGCCAGTCTGAAAAATGACACAAGAAAAAAATGTACCAGGATACCTCTTCTCTAACGTCAGGTCCAAACAGTTCAAGATAGAAACAAAACAAAATGGACAGGGGAAGAAAAAAAAGAAGAAGTAAAAGACTTTGTATGAAGGGATAAAAATGGATAGATTTTTTGTTTGCTATTCAAACCAGAGATGCAATGAGGTAATTGTTTTAATGAAGGAGAGAGACAGCCCTTCCTCCCTGGTGTGAAAATGGCATGAAAATTCACCTTCACTTACCTCATAAGAAACAATGAACGGTACACAGACAAACTCTATGCCGGGAGCACCACGGAGTGCTATCTAAATAGTTCAAAGTCATAACACCTACCGAATCTAGACTAGTGGAAGAAAATGAATTATATCGGGAGGAGACAGCCAGTCAGGGTGCAGTGTAGCAATAATGAAGCATACAACTTTCCTCTAGTTCCTAAATACTTCCCTCCCCCCTCCACTATCATGATCCCAATTCTACCTTACAAACCTGGCTAAACCAGATGTACACTGGTACAGATAGGAACAGGAAACACAGGGAATCCAGGACGGATGATCCCTTCAGGACCAGTGGTGGGAGTGGCGATACTGGGAGGGTCAAGGGAGGGTGGAGTAGAAAGGGGAAACCGATTACAAGGATCTACAAAATACCTCCTTCCTGGGGGACGGACAACAGAAAAGTGGGTGAAGGGAGACGTCAGACAGTGTAAGACAGGACAAAATAACAATTTATAAATTATCAAGGGTTCATGAGGGAGGGGGAGAAGGGAGGTGGGGGGGAAACGAGGAGCTGATGCCAAGGGCTTAAGTGGAGAGCAAATGTTTTGAGAATGATGAGGGTAACGAATGTACAAATGTGCTGACACAATGGATTTATGTATGGATTGTGATAAGAGTTGTATGAGCCCCCAATAAAATAATTAAAAAAAAAAGAAAATTAATTATATCTGTTGAATATGGTGATAGTCTTGCTGAATTGCAAGGACAAGGGTGCCCTCAATTCCATTATCTAACTGAAAGGACATGTTTAATTCAGCGAAAAAAGTACTTTTGTTTATGCATGGAGAAGTTAAATATTAACATTAAGGAAAGGGCATCTAGAATGTAATGCCCCTCCCCCCACCCAGTGCACAAATTTCTGACAGTTACACTCATTACAGTGTATTGCAAGGTATAGACTCAGTATCAGGCATGGGAACTATTTGTCCTTTGAAATTAAAGTAATAGTTCACATGCCCCTGGCGCCTCCTATGAAGACAGCAGAATTACTCTCCCTGTGGTTCTGCTGCTGTGAACGTCCCCTGCACGACATCAACTTCCGATGACACCTCACACACACACTCAGTGTAAGTTACACAAAACATCAGCAATTCTCTAGCAAACTGACTTCCCTCTCCTGCCTAAACTACTCTGAGAGAATAAGCCCACGTGAAGGCCATTTTGAGGTTTTACATGAACTACCTGAACTGTCACCCATGCTAGGGATTACCCATTTTGCTGAAGATCACCAACCATGGTTGCAGCAGGACATTGGCAGGGAGCTGCCAGAGTTCAGATTCAGAAGAGGACGTGGACCACCCTTGGTATCTTTTGATATCATTGCTGATGTCAACAGGATCTTGACTGAAAGCAGAAAATACCAGAAAGATGTTTACTCGTGTTTCGTTGACTGTGCCAAGGCCTGGGACTGTGTGGCTCATAACAAGCTATGGACAACCCTGAGAAAATGGACTTCCAGAACACTTCATTGCTCATGGGGAACTTGTACGTGGATCAAGAGGTCGTTGTGCGAACAGAACAAGGGAATACCGCATGGTTTCAAATCAGGAACAGTGTGTGATAGGGTTGTCCTCTCACCATACTCATTCAATCTGCATGCTGAGCCCATCACCAGAGAAGCTGACTTACAGGAAGGCAGGGTTGGAGGAAGGCTTATTAACAACCTGCAACACGCACATGACACACCCAGGCTTGCTGAAGTCAAGAGACTTTAAAGCACTTGCTGAGGAAGCGGGGGATTACAGCTTTCAGTATGCATTACAGCTTAATGGAAAGAAAACCAAAGTGTTCACATCTGGATCATCTTGATAAATGGAGAATTGGTGGACGTTACCAAGGATTTGCTGTTGTTGGACCCACAACCAATGCTCATGGAGTCAACAGTCGAGAGAGCAACGGACCAGTTGCTGGGGCACATTTGCTGCGCAAGAGCTCCTTAGACGATTGAAAAATACGAAGCCATGGTATTTTTAGTTGCCTCATATGCATGTGAAAGTTGGACACTGAATAAAGAAGCACGAAGAATCCATACATTTTAATTTTGGTGTGGAGAAGAATATTGAAAGTACCTTGGACTGCTAAAAGAACAATCTGATCTGTATAGGAAAAAGTAAGGCCAAAGTGCTTCTTAGAGGCAAGGATGGCAAGACTTTGTTTTGCATACTTTGGACATGTTGTCAGGAGAGACCAGTCCCTGGAGAAGGTCATCATGTTTGAGAAGGTGGAGGGGCAGCAAAAAAGAGGCAGGCCCTCAATGAGATGGACGGACACCGTGGCTGCAACACTGGGCTCAAGCACAGGAACACTGGTGAGAATGGTGCTGGAACAGGCAGTGTTTCATTCCATTGTGCAAAGGGCTGCTATGGGTCAGTACGGGCCCCATGGCCCCCACAACAACAATAACTTATTAGCTTTATGCACTTGTGACAATTTGCTGATTGATATCTCCATGGCCATCGTATCATTTTGATGATCTAGAATCATTATATTAGATATCAACGATGGTTTGCTGGTGATATTGATTGGTTAGCTGATGCAAAACCAAGCAATTTTCAAATAGCAGGTCACCCAAGCCCACTGCCACCAAGTCGATTCTGGCTCACAGCAGCCCTCGAAGGCAGAGCAGAGCTGCTCCTTTCCTGTGCCAAGACTTGAAACTGTTCCTGGAGCAGAGAGCCTCCTCTTTCTTCCCCGGAGCAGTTAGTGGGCTCCAACTGCTGACCGTACAGCCCAACACGTAATACATATAATACAGCCTAACATGTAATACAGCTAATACAGCCCAACATGGTAATGCACACTCCCGCCGTTCATCCTCACTAAATGTGAAATCTCCCTGACCCCAGTCAAGCGCATTTATCCTGTGCAGTTTACCACGGTAAGTTCTCCCAAGGACACTGGGTATTGCAGTCTATGAATCATGAGGCTCCAAAGAAGGACAACGGTTAAAAAAACAAACACTCACTGCCGTCAAGTGTGTGGCAACTCATAGTCCCGGGCAGAACTGCCCCTGTGGGTTTCCAAGACTATAATGGTTTGTGGGAGTAGAAAGTCCTATCTTTCTCCCATGGGGCGGTTGATGGTTTAGAACTGCAGGCCTTGTGGATTGGAGCCCAACAAATAACTACTGAGCCACGAAGGACAATGGTATGCCTGCTCTATTCTTTGAAAGTCAGACCAAACTGGGGTCTGATGTAAGACAGAGAGATGTGACTCAGGATGGCACAATCTAAAAAGGGTATTTTTGAATGGAAAGGCCAAATTATTTAACAAATGGTATGCTTTGCATCCTACTAAGAACATACGTACTTCCATGTTCTCCTTAAAGTCCCTGTGGGTGGAGATGGTGAATGCGCTCAGCTGCTGATGACAGGCCCCCGTTCACCGGCAAGTTGCTTGGAAGAAAGGCCTGGTGATCAACTTCTCAAAAATTAGCCGCCGAATAGCCGATGGATCTTCAAAGGACTTTCTCAACAAGGGAAGGGGCACTCTACAGATTGGGTGAAAATGTTTAGGAACCATACATCTGATAGGAGTATCATATTAAAAATATATCTCCATCTCCATCTAAAGCTCTACAATGTAACAATAAACAGACAAACACCCCAATCCAGATATGGGCAAAGGACTTGAACAGACATTTCACCAAAGAGGATCTCTAAACAGCCAGTACACACATGAGAAGCTCTTCCATGTCTCTTACCGTAGTCCTTAGTGCAGTCAAGTCCTCTCCTACCAGGATCGGTCCATGTCTAAAAGAACAAGCCGCTGCCCCGCCCCGTCCCAGACTCACCGTCACTGCTGTGTGAGCACCTTTGTCAAGCCATCTTACCGAGCGCCCTCTTTTTCACTGACCCTCTGCTTTACCGAGCACAATGCCTTTCTCCTGGCGTGTCCAAAGTAAATGAGACAAAATCTCCCCGTTGTCGCTTCTAAGGAGCATTCTGGCTGCATGACTTCAAAGACAGATTTATTTATTCTTCTGACAATTCATGATGCATTCAATCTTCTTCAAGTACATCAATTTTTTTTCTTCCTTATTCATGATCTAGTTTTTGCATGCACACAGGTGAATGGAAATACCGTGGCTTGTGGCAGGCGCACCTTAGTCTTCAAAGTGACCTATTTGTTAACATTTTCAAATGGTCTTTTGCAGCAGATTTGCTGTATAAATGCGCTTTACACAATTGATGTGTGTATGGATTGTGATAAGAGTTGTATGAGCCCCTAATAAAATGATTTAATAAAAAGAAAGAAAAACTGTATTATGGTGTGTGTGTGTGTGTGCTGTCATTCATTTCAGTTCCCTCCCTGTAACATCACTGATCCCACTTCCTCCCTGTGTTACCTGTTTCCATTCCTCCTCCTTCCCTAGCCCCTCTGAATGTTGTCCTGGGGGGATCCTCCCTGTGGATCTCACATGGTTGAAAGAAAGGCCTAGCGATCCTCTCATTCTCCTTATAGATTTGATTGAAAACTGAGCCACAGGATAGGATATAGTTCTAAGTCGGAAGAGGCAACTAAGGGCCATCGTCAACTTGCTCTCTATTGTAATTTTGAGTTTGGGTTTACATTTTTGTCTCACTCTGTTCAGGACCTCCTAATGTGGCCCCTTCCAGAGCAGTTGGGAGTGGTAGGTGGGTACATCTCATTCTTCTGCCATCAAGAGCGTGGAGACAGACATTAGTCCCTTGGACTGACTGGTTTCCATGCATCTACATTTTGCTTCACCCTTCTTTGCTCCAGACAAGGAGAGACAGATTCCATTATCTTTAGATTCCAGTTGCTGACAAACATTGTGGAGTCTCCTCATAGCACACCATGCTGTTTTTATGCACAAAGTTTTCTTTCTTTTTTTCTTCTTCCGTGTACTCATTTTTATTCCTGTAATTATTATTTTTTTATCATTTTATTAGGAGGCTCATACAACTCTTATCAAAAGCCATACATACATCAGTTGTGTAAAGCACATTTGTACATTC
>NW_022111369.1:54167321-54180256 GCF_000313985.2 Echinops telfairi
TATTCTTCCATTTGTTGAGGTCGCTCTTGGTTTCTTGTAATAGTGTTCTGTAGTTTTCCCCGTATAGATCTTTTGTTCTTTTAGTCAGGTATATCGCTAGATATTTCAATTTGTATTTGGCTATTCTGAAGAGTACTCCCTTTTTGATCTCCTCTTCTGTGGTCTTATCCAATGTTTATAACAGTCCAATGGACTTCTGTTTGTTGATCTTGTATCCTGGCACTCTGTCAAACTCCTCTATTGCTTCCAGTACTCCCCTTGTGGAACTTTTGGGATTTTCCATGTATAAAATCATATCATCTGCAAATAACAATAGTTTCACCTCTTCCATCCCCAGATGAATACTTTTGATTTCTCTTCTTTGCCTAATGCTGTTAGCTAAAACCTCCAGCACAATATTAAATAAGAGTGGGGACAATGGGTATCCTTGTTTGGTCCCCTTTTTCAGTGGGATCATGTCAGTCTTTTCTCCATTGACTACCACGTTGGCTGTTGGTTTTTCATATATAGCTTGCATTGTCTTTAGGAACTTTCCTTCCATTCCTATCTTCTCAAGTGTCTTAAACAGGAATTGGTGTTGGATGTTGTCGAATGCTTTTTTCTGCATCTATTGATATTATCATGTGGCTCTTATAATTTTTCATGTCAATGTGATGAATAATACTAATGGTCTTTCGTATGTTGAACCATCCCTGCATCCCTGGTATGAATCCCACTTGGTCATGGCGAATTATTTGTTTTATATACTTTTGTATTCTGTTGGCTAGTATTTTGTTAAGGATTTTTGCATCGATGTTCATTAGCGATATTGGTCTGTAGTTCTGGATTCTTGTGGGATCCTTGCCCGGTTTTAGTATCAGAGTTATACTAGCTTCATAGAAGGAGTTCAGGAGTTTGCTGTCTTTTTCTATGTTCTGGAAGAGTTTTTCTTGTATTAAGGATGTTAACATTCCCAGGCTAGGTACACTGGGAATTCACCAGGGACTCAATCCATGGATAGACCCTGCAAATATGAATTTTTGGCTACCACCATCACCTATAGCTTTCCTCAAACTAGGTGTTTAGTATTTAGGCAGTGGTACCATTCCCTCCTCCAGGTTTGAATCGTATTGGATGCAATCCTTGGAACACACAGGCTGGTGTGCTTCTTCTCTGTGGACTTAGCTGATTCCTTGCTTAGATGGTGCCTCACAACCTGTAACAACCCCAGATGCTCTTTTTCACCATAGCCTGGCACCATCTGATTTTTTTCACCACACCTTGCTATGGCACCCATGTCTTCAGTGGTCTCATGAGGGTTAGTACCAGTCAGGGCCATGCCAGAAGAACTGATTAACATAGACCTATTTCTGAAAAGAATTGTTACCTCGTCCATATTTTCACTACACTCAGCAACTTACTGAAACCTACGTTTCCGATGAGATCCCAGAGTCACCCACAATTTCCTGTTACTAAGTTCAATAGTGAATTCTCAGCGTTTATCCTATTTGAGTTTTCTCGGGCATTTAACCACTTCTCCCTTTCCTTAGCTTCTGCAGCAAATGACCCTGTGATTGTCCTTCCTCTTGCCCTCCTTGCCCCTGTCTTCTTTGCAGGCTTCTTCCTTGCAAGTGTACCTCACAGGAGGGCCTGGTCTATCCTGAAGCCCTTTCTTTTCTCTGCCTACTTTCCCTGGCTCTACTTACCATCTTTGGGTTGCTGTCTCATTAGCATACGGCTCTTAGCCAGGGTTTCTTCTGAACTTTGGACATGTACAAACAAAAACAAAAACAAACTCGCTGCCATTGAGTCAAGGTCGACTCATAGCAACCCCTGTGGGTCCGAGACTGGGACAATTAATGGGAGTAGAAAGTCCAGTGGCTCTGTAGCGAACTGCGGTGCTTTTGAACTCTGACCATATGGGAAGGAGCCCAAGGCACCACCAGGCTCCTTCAGACAGGTACAACCCACTGCCAAATAGACAGATTCATGGAATTATCTGGAGACACCATGAGCATAACATTCCAGAAACCTTAGAATCATCTTTGACTCCTCTTTCTTCCTGATACCTCATTTTAATTCATTGTAAGTCCTGGCAATTTGGCTTCCACTTTTCTTTCTTTCATCAGTCTAATGGCCTGCCTGGTGGTTCAGCACTCTATCTCTGACGTAGGGTATCCTTCTAGCCTCCTAAGCAGTCTCTGTGCCTCCAAACTTGCCTTACCCTAAACCAGTGGTTCTCAACCTGTGGGTCGCAACCCCTTTGGGGGTCGAATGACCCTTTCACAAGGGTCACCTGATTCATAACAGTAGCAAAATGAGAGTTATTAAGTAGCAACAAAAATAATGTTTTGGGTGAGGGGGTGGTCACCACAACACGAGGAACTGTATCAAAGGTCTCGGCATTAGGAAGGTGGAGAACCACTGCCCTAAACCATTCTCCATTCTGCAGGGATCAAATCTGGTCATGTCTCTTGCCTCCTTAAGACCTTACCTATGAGCCTCAGACCTGTGATCTGACCCCTGCTTCCTGCTCTGTTCTCTCCGGTCGAATTCATTCTTCCATTCCCTGAACATGCCATATGTGTTGTTTCTTCACGGAGTCTATGGTTTACTTTGTTGGGGGAAAAAAACACACCCCAACCTAATTTACTTCCGGCTGCTCCCCAGCCCTCTTCCTCTGACTAACTCTTACTCACTCTTCAAGCTTTGACGTCTGTGCCCACTGCACTTACCACTGCAGTAATTGTCTGTCTCCTCGTGGGCACCAGGCTCTATGAGGGCAGAGACCAGAGCTAATCTCTTTAGCCCTGCATCCCCACTGCTGGTAAGCAAGAAACCCCATTTCTATTAGTATCTCTCCTCATTTCCTCCTCATATCCCCAGGCCCTGGCAATCTCCAATCTATTTTCTATCTCTTTGGCACTTATTCCTCAGCAAGTTGACAGTGGGACATGCTGAGCCTACTCCTAACTTTTAAAATAAGAATATTAAGGTAGTGACTCATGTCATGTATCATTAAACCTCATTGTGTCTTATTTGCCTTGACTTTGAAGAAGGCCTACTCCTTCAAGGCCTGAGACCATTGGTGATTTGTGGTGCTTAATTCACCTATTTATTTCATAAAAAAAACTTTTGAAAACTTGTTACAAAATCAAAAGCTGAGAGATTAAAGGATGTGTCCCTGTTTACACACCCAGCAACTGATGGTGAGAATGTGGGTGGGGCTCTGACTACAGAATTAAGACTAAACCATTATATCTCTCTGGGAGGGCCAATTGTATATTGTTAAAATTAAACAGTAGCTTAATCTCATATTGGGAAATAGCATGAAGTTCTGTTTTAAATATTAAAGCACCCAATTTGAATATCTATTTAGGAGAGAAAGATAGATATGTATATTTAAATATCAATAACACTCATCGTTATTGTGTGCTATCCAAAAATCCTATTGTACTCTCTGAAAAGATTTAGGGATTTTTCTTTCTTTCTTTTAAAATTTTATTATTAATTGGGAATTAATACATATATCATATCATTCCATAGTTCAATCACGCCAAGCAGAATCATACAATTGCTACCACCATCAGTTTCCAAACATTCTTTGTCTGCCTGGACTCCTTGAGACCCTCCCCCCATGGTGCCCGGCCCCCACCTGTGGCCTCCCCAAACCCTTATTCTACCTGCTGTCCCTATAGGTTCATCCAGCCTGGATTTCATACAGCAATCAACACACAGAAAAACACACACATTACCACTTCAAGAGGGTGATCTCCAATGACATCACACCTCAGAGATACACCCTCACAGGAACAAACCAAACCAAAATCTCTGAAAAGATTTGATGGGGCACTTGTGGGGCAGTGAGTGTGTGTTCATGAGGGACAACTCAGGAAAGGAGGTGAGTGCGGCTGCCCAACTCCCAGCATGCTTTAGTGGCCCAACTCCCAGCATGCCCTCAGTGGCCTGACTCCCAGCATGCCCTCAGTGGCCCAGGTCCCAGCATGCTTCAGTGGCACGGAGCGACACGTGGACAGCCTGGTGGAGGTTCTGCTGTGTGGTCTCAACAGCCACAGCAAGTACAATGAATTATTATTATTGTTTTTAATTCTAGGGCTTCACCATTCTGATGACTGAGCTGATTTTCACAGGACAGACTGAACAGGAGAAGTTCAATGGGGGAGAAACCACCCGCCATGAAGACAGGTCCGATAGAAGTCATCTTCGGTGCTCTGTCTCCTAAACTCTGGTGATGCTATCAGAATGGCCATCAAACTTGGTCAAGCAAATGGTCACCGAAAAAGCAGCTGCTCAGTGAGCCGGGTTGATGCAGCGGCTGCAACAGTGGGTCCAAGCACGTCAAGGATTGCCCAGGCCCGGGCAGTGATTCCTCCCCTTAAACATGAACAGATTGCCCAGGCCCGGGAGTGATTCCTCTTTAAACACAGCGAGGATTGTCCAGACCAGGCAGTGAGTCCTCCCCTTAAATACACCGAGGATTGCCCAGGCCCGGGCAGTGATTCCCCGTTAAACATGCCGAGGATTGCCCAGGTCTGGGCAGTGATTCTTCCTTAAACAGAGGGTCATAGGAGTCGGAACAGGCTTGGCGGCACCTGATAGAAACAGCAATGCTAGATACATTCGGCCAAATGACACCTTATTTTGACATGCGCGCTCATTGAAATGACTGGCATTGAGATTCGTGGCACGTTGCAGAGTCCTTACACATCTACCGAAGGAGGGAATGTGCCTGTCCCCTTTCTGAACTTGATTCCACTTCCTGAAGTAGAGACCTAGTCACCCTTTCTCTTTAGATGTCCCTTCTGTAAAGAGAAAACTTTGGGACAGAAGAGTCCGAGGAACATTCAGCATTGTTCTTCTATGAGCTCAAAGTCTTGCGTACACTGTAATCTCAAAAGAGCGTGTTGCTCTTTAACTGCTTCACCTCTGGTAGTCATATTTCCTTAACCAGACTTTAAGCATTGACAGTTATTCAGATTTGATATAAACCCCATGCAGTCTGACACAGTACTGGCTTTATACGGTAGTAGATAATCTATCAAAATGCTCATCACACTCTCTTACAAATGTTAAAGATTTGATCATTTTTCAAACAGAAACGTATAATTCAATAGTCTAAGCATATTTTAAAAGAGTTGTGTAATCATCATCACAGTCAATTTTAGAACATTTCTTCTGTCTTCTTCCCGTTATTATTAGCGCCCCATTTCCTCCCAACTTCCCCTGCCAAAATCCTAAAAACCAGGTAATCCAGTTACTGTCTGTAAGGATAGACCTATCTTACATACAAAAGAAAAACACAAACAAACAACCTCAACAACAATAACAAAATACAGCATAATAAAACCTTAGTTGAAAAGATAACAGAGAACAACAAAGATTGGAACAAATTTAAAATGGGTCCAAAACCCCACCCCTGCCCCCAAACAATTGTGAGGATGGCGCGGGACCAGGGGATGCTTCATTCTTACATACACTGTCAGCGTGAGTCAGAAGCGACTCAGAGGCACCTAGTGGCTTCTCTGCCCCTCTCCCCCCTTTCTCATCATTGCTTTACAGTCCATGTTGGCTAACTGGTCTCACCTGGATGTTTGTTGTTTTAATAGAGCACTACACTCATGGGCAATACCATCTGTTTTATGTGATCCTGTTATTTTGCTTAAGGCAACCCTGAGTTTAAAGTGCATCTAGGGCTCGTTGTTTCAGGGAGTCCAAATTAGTCCAGCAAATTTGACTTTTTTAAGAACTTGAATTCTGTTCTTCCTGTTCCTCCCATCCTATTAGGATCCATTCACTGTGGTCCCAATCAGATCGGCCAGTAGTGTAGCCAGGCACCATCTGGGTCCAGTCTCGGGGTGGATGAGGCCAGGGCTGGTGTAGTCTATTAGCCCTATAGACTAGTTTCTTCTTTGAAACTTTGGTTTCCTTCTTTGTCTTTTGTTCTTTTTTTAAAAAAATCTTTTTATTAGGGGCTCATACAACTCTTATCACAATCCATACACACATCAATTGTGTAAAGCACATTTGTGCATTCATGTCCTCTATCTTTTGTTCTTAAAGAGTAGAGACCAATAAGAGACCAAAGTTGTATCTTAGATGACCGCTCACCAGCTGTGTTAGACAGAGTTCTCTAGAGAGATAAAACTTGATTGCTGGTCATTTTATATATTTATTTATAAAGATAGTTATATAACACAGGAAATGAACAGTTAAATTACATACAGATAGGTAGATACATAATACAATAAATGAACAGTTAAATTATCAAGCAGTACAAATGGCTCCGTGCAACTCACTCCCGTGAGAGAGTTGTGAGACACTAGCAGTCCTTCAAGTCTTGAGGGCCACCAGGTCATCCTCTGTAGAGAGAGAGAGCTAGGCTAAATCAGCACAGCAGCAAACAGCAAGGCAGGTCACCAACTGTCAGTCAGGTCACCAACCGTCAGTCCCCAGCTCGAGATGTACATACCAATCACGTAGTCTTAAAGGGACCTCAACTTACAATGACACAGTTCACAGGTTAGGTTTCCCACAGGTAGTATAGCCTGTAAATTGAGGCACAGAACAAGCAAGGCAGCCGCACACTGGTCCGATGATCAAAGAGCGAGAGACAAGAAAGGCGAGGCTCACCGAGCCATTTATCTCTTTGCCCTTCAGTTAATCCCACATGTGTTTATCGGCCAGGCTGGCACAATAAACTATCTCACCAGCTTTAAGACACCAGATGCTACTTGACACATTAGAATGCAGTCCATGAACTTTATGAACTATCTAATCCCAGTTGACCAAGTTTCCCCATGAAACTAAGGTTTTAAGCCTTCACAGCCAGAAAACAAAAGGCACTTGAGTAATAAGGAGGAAGAAGCTGAAGATGAAAGAATGCAAAGAGTTTTGCTTATTGAACAAGGTTTTATAATAGGTTTTTTAAAAAGAGGTATTTTCTTTCTTTCTTTACTTACACTGTGAACCGGATAGTCTTCAAAGATAATATTCCTGTGGTAAGTCAAAAAGTGGAATGAGGGATATCAGTGTTGATACCCTTGGCTATAAGCAGAGGGCACCAGAAAGATGTGTTTACATGTGTTTCAGTGACTATATAAAAGCATTTGACTATGTAAATTATACCAAATTATTTATGACTTAGTGAAGAGAGGGGGGTCTCAGAACATTTCATGGCGCTCCTTTGGAACTTGTACGTGGATCAAGAGACAATTGTGGGAACAGAACAAGGGACGAGTGCATGGTTTGAAATCAGGACAGATGTGCGACAGGGTTGCATTCTTGCGTCATGCTTATTCAATCTATCAACCCTTAGAGAAGCTGAACGGCATGGAGAACCTAGCATCTGTATTGAAGGAAGACTCGTTGACAACTTTTGATAGGCAGATGACACACCTTTGCTTGCTGAAAGCCACAAGGGCTTGAACCCTGTCCTGAGGAAGATCAAACACTGCAGCCTTCGATGTGTGTGACACCTCCATCTAAAGAAACCAGAAAGCCTCCCAGCATGGTCAATAAGCAACATCACTGCCGATAAAATATAAAATAGCAAACGTAAGCCAAGGGCTCCCTTTTTCTTGGATCCACCATGAACAGAGCAGTGAGAAAACCCGATGTGTTGCATTGGGGAAAACGTGCTACCAAAGATCTTTTAAAAATCAAAGACACCACTTTGAAGACGAAGGTGTGTCTGACCCATGCCACAGGCATCTCCATCCACTGGTATGCATGCAAAAACAAGGAAGACCAGAGAGGAATTTCTGTCTGTGGATTATGGTGTTGGCACCGGATGTGGTGTGTCATCTGGGCTGCCAGAAGACTAGAGAGTGCTGGAAACGTTTGCGTCGGAAAAAGGACAACCAGAGTGTCCCTTGGGTAATTTGGATGTGTTATCAGGAAGGACCAGTCCCCGGAGAGGGACATCATCCTGGGTAAAGTAGAGGTTATCGACAAAGTAGAGGTTATCGAAATGAGATGGGTTGATATGACAAGGGGCTCAGCCATAGGGTCAGCGGTGATCGTGGGAAGAATTGGGCAGGGTTTCCTTCTGCTGTGAGCAGAGCTGCTACATGTGGGAACCTGATCACAGACACCTAACGACAACTGTCGAAAAGTATCACTACAAAAATCATAGAAGCCTCTCTTCAGCTAAATTATCAAAATATGAAGCTATTGTTTCCCGACAGTCCCTCCACTTCTGAATGCAGTGTTTCCATCTCTCTCATTCAACCCCAAAGAATTCTGGGATCCTGGACTCGCATTACACCCAGATGGCAGTCTGGCCATTGTTGGGGGACCTGAATTGTATTCCTTAGTTTGGGAACAAAAAGAAGTATAATGAGCGAAGGTCGGGACCATAGAGTAGATGCAGTCTTGATCCCCAAGAAAAGCCTCACGGGGCAACCCTTGCTACCCTTAAAGGATGAGCAGGTATGGGGTCTTCAAGAGACAAAAGGAGCTTACTGGCACAATTTCTGTGACTTTTGTCACTGATGCAGTTTTCCATTTTCTTCAAATTTCTTCATAACATTCCCCCCATGATCACCCTGGTTCCTGCGAGAGAAATCTATCCAGAACTAACTTCCTTCATTCCTTCCTTCCTTCCTTCCTTCCTTCCTTCCTTCCTTCCTTCCCTCCCTCCCTCCCTCCTTCATTCCTTCCTTCCTTCTTGGGAGCCCTGGTGGCATAGTGGTTACACGCTGGGATGCAATCCACATGGTCAGCAATTCAAAACCACTAGCAACTCCTTAGGAAAAAGACTGGCTTAGATGAGAAGTTCCTTTCTCCGAAGCAGGAGTCCTTGGATGGGGCAAATGATTAATATGAAGAACGGGTAAACGATGAGGCTGTTAGCGCTCATAAAGACTTAGAGCCTTGGAATCTAATCAATTGTTTACTTTTTGGCTATTGGTAGACCTTTATTCTTGGCCAGTCTCCGTTGAAACTTGTCTATGGATGGTACTTGAAATAAGGGAAGTGGTCTAGCTTCCAGCACCATAGCAACATGCCCGAAGGGTGATGGGAAGCTCCTATCCTTATCCCCTGCCCTCGAGTCAAAGCTGTCTCATAGCGACCTTATTTGACAGCGTAGAGCTGCCCCGTGGGTTCCCAAGCCTGTAACTCTTCACAGTGGTAGAAAGCCTTGCCTTCTCCCGTGGAGGGGCTGGTGGGTTCGAATAGCAGGCCTTGCAGTTGGCAGCCCAACACATTTCCCACAACACCTTCAGGGCTCCCGGAAGCTTCCTGGAGGTTAATTGATTTCAGAATTAGAAAGAAAAAAAGCTGGGATTTGAACACAGCTCCTTTCCCATGATGCTCATTATCTGAATAACCACAGACTGAGAGCAAAAAAAATAGTGGAACAGCAAGACATCTAAACCGATACCAACCCAGCTCTCGCTCGGCATGGCTAAGAAGCAAAGGCAGTTGGTGGCTCCAGCAAGGAGCACGCTGTGCGAGAGTCGCTGAGGCACGCTCCCAAACAGGGAGTTTCACTTCTACGTGTGGACACCAGGAAGCCATGGAAGGGATGATGACTATGTGACAGATTTCACAGAAACAGTCATGAATAGGGATTCGGGCAGGGACATGAGTCTGACCAGGATAAGGTTTACTGGAACTCTTGTTTTCCCATGAGGTCTGGTGACGTCTTTCCGGCAACTTTTGGTTCCTTGACCAAAGTGCTTTTGTTCTGGGGTTGTCCTTTCCGCGCATGTCCGGTGGGCCACGTCTGGTCATAACCAGTAACTCACTTGAGGTGATGGGTTACTTTTCCAGGAGGGAAAGGGGCTTAAAGGGGACAATTGATCAGGAAGGAAACTACAGGTTAGTTATGGGCACTACAACGTTCTCTGACATATAGGTGACAATATCCTGTGACAGACATCTCCTGTTCTTGCTCCTCAGGTGAGCTGTGGCATTTGTGACGTTCCTTATACAGGGCTACGTGAGGTGGGGAGTGGTCTTAAAACGGAGACAATAGGTTTTATTTTTTCATCCACTGTCACGACCACTGTAGTGGAGCACTCTCTCCATCTCGTGCCGTTTTATGAAACGGGTTTTCAATTAACTGGACATGTTGTCAGGAGAGACTAGTCCAGTAGTGGGGTCCAGTTAACAACTGGTTTGCTGCCAGAATGGCCATCTTAAGGTATAAAAATGCTACATGCTGTCCCAAGAAGATTGCATTATAGAGGACAGCACTAAAGATACAGCCTGGGGAGAGAGGCAGGTCTGCACTGACCACACTGGAGCAAACTAAGAGGGAAGGAGAGAGAGAGAGAGAGAGAGAGAGAGATAACCACATCCGGCTCACAAAGCCTCAAGGATGACATTCCTGCTCAGAGCAGCCAATGCCCAGAGAGAACCATAGGGCCAGCCCCAACACAAGACATGGCATCCCCTCACTGCTCCATAGCACTATGGGAGACAGCACTGGAGACACAGTGCAGGAATTGTGCCAGTCTGACCCCCCTACACCAGGGCGAAACACAAAGCGAGCTCAACAAAAAAAATATTAAAAATGCCATGGATTTAATATTCTTGGATCCACAATCGGTGCTCATGAAAGTAGCAGTCAAGAGTTCAGCCAATGTATTCCATCAGACAAATACACTGTGGAAGATCTATATAAAGTGTAAAACAGCTAAGATATCCCTTCAAGACCAGGTGTGTCAGAATCACACCATTGTATTTTAAATCTCTTCATATGCATGTGAAAGATATATGTGAATGAATAAGAGAGATCACAGAACGATCAATGCATTTTAATTCTCGTGCTTTTAAAGAATGTTAGAAGTAACATAGACTATCAGAAGAAGAAACAAGTATCACAGAGGAAGTAGAACTAAAATGCACCGCACACATAAAATCGAAAAGATTTTGTCTTACGGTCTTTCAGCATCTTCTCAGAGCAGACCAGTCCATGGAAAAGGGTAACACGCTTGATACAGTAGAGGGTCAGTGGAAACGAGGAAGACCTTCAACAAGATGGATTTACATAGGGCCTAAGCAGCAATTGGTGAGCAAGCGTAGCAAAAGGATGATGCAGGAGTGGTCATTGTTTTGTTCCGGCTCTAGACACCTGACAACAACAAAAAGCATTATGGTCCATATGATGGTCTTATGTAAAATGCTAACTCTCAGTCACTTTCCGCTTAGTAATACCTTAGATATCTATCTTCAAATATTCCATTTCACTTTTTATAACTTGTACTTACCCTAGATTTACATTTCATAAATGTTATGTTCTGATAATAAGTGGATGTTTGCAGCTATTTGTTTTCATTGTTAGTTGAGCCATATTAGTGAACTAATCCTGAAAGGTTTATTCCACCCATGTCATTGAGGTCAACTCTACTTTGAGGGGACAGCTCTTCCTTAGTCATTCTTTTAGTGCCTTTAAAAGAATGAGGGCCTCACCTGTTAATATTTTATTAGCGAATGATCTGAACTCTATAAGTTTCACTGGCCTCTTATTTTCAGAAGGCGTCGCCAAGTTCTTCTTCCTTGCCTGTCATAAGTCTGGAAGTTCTGTTAGAACCTTTTCTCCACAGGTGACTTTTGATAGATTTATTGTCCCAACGAGGCCTCCAAAAGAACCTGCGGATGGAGTTTAATCAGGTAGCAGCTTGATTTGAGGGCAACCGAGATAAATACTTTCCATGCCAGCATCCTGTCTCTCTTCCTCCCTGATGATAGGAGCAGTGCGCCGCTGCTTGAGCTAGTTCTTTGCCTCAACCATGTGCTGCACTTCCTGTGGGCCAACCCAACCCATGGATTGTGTCACTAGACCTTGAGGCTCCTTTGAGACCTGCTTCACCATGCTGCTGGTGTGGACATGGTGGACCCCATGTCGCCATGCATCCTTTGAGTTCCAGAGCCCATCAGGCCTGCTTCGCTAAGCTGCCAAGCTACTGACTGTTGCTGTCCCACCCTGCTGTCTGCTGCCTGCCGGCTGACTCTGCCTGTCTCACCTGAGGGAACCCTCCACTGTCTGCTTCCTTGATCTTGGGCTGGCATCCTGCATGAGTTGAAGGACCTTCAGCAGATTAACTCTTCCACGAAAGTGAGTTGAACTGAGCCCTCTGTACTGCTGTGTGGACTAATTAGCCGTTATATTCCTTCTAGCTGTATAAATACATCTCTTTCTATCTATCATCTATCTATCTATCTATCTATCTATCTAATCATAAGTGTCCTAGTTTTGTTTCTCTAGAGAAACCTGCCTAACACACGATTCTCCTGGGATTGAAAGATCGATGCCATAATTTCCAGCATCACAGTTACACACGAGCCACTACAGTATGACAAACTGATGGATGGTAGTCTAGTACATCAGAGAAATGCTGGGTTAAGCAAAGTTAGGTAATAAAAATAATAACAGTTAGCATTTCTTGAATTCTTATGCTACACAGTGTGATAAACGCCTTACAAGTACCATCTCATTTATTCAAACCTTGAAACAAACCTACAAAGTAGGTGTAATACTAACATTATATTGTTAAGAGAGCTAATAAATATACTTTATTATTTATATACTCTATTGTTATCGCTCGTACTTCATAAGTGAAGGACTGGGCTTGTCAAGCCTTTGGGACTACACGTTGTACTTCTCCATCAGCGAGTAAGAGTGAACAGTGCTTCCTAACTTATTTCACAACTGATTCCTTTTCCTACAGGACATCTCATGGGATTAGGCATCTGCTGAGCTGAGTTGGAGGTGGGTTGGGAAGTAGGACCCTTCAAACTCTAATGTTCAATTCTCACCATTTTTGACTGTATTGCTAGGCCTAGAACTTTTATCCTGAAGGCCTGAGCCTTGGAAAGGAACTTCTCAAATCAGATTGGTTCCTGTATAAGCAGAGGGCAACTGGAGACTCATAGGCATGCAGTCTGTTTACTCATTGAGAACCGTAATTTGGTCCCTCATCCCC
>NW_022111369.1:54180356-54183358 GCF_000313985.2 Echinops telfairi
ACCCAGGGACAAAGGAACAAGTGTTCTAAAATTGATGGTGAGGAGGGTGTAGGATGCCTGGTGGGGCTTGATCAAGTACAATGTCCCCCAGAGGAATTATTGAAAGCCAAATGAAGGTCGAACATGATTGTGGGACAGGAGGAAAGAAAAAGGAAATAGAGGAAAGAACTAGGAGGCAAAAGACATTATAGCGGTATAAATATAGGCATATACATATGTTAATATATAATGAGAGGGATATAGGCCTATGTACATATATTTATATGTTAAGTATTAAGGAAGCAGATGGACGTGGGGCCTCTACTCAAGTACTCCCTCAACACAAGAACACTTTGTTCTAATAACCTGGCATTCTGTGATGCTTACCTTCCCAGCACAATTGCTGAAGACAAAAAGGGTGCATAAGCAAATGCGAAGAAAGCTGATGGTGCTCGGCCACTACAAAATATAGCATCTGGGGTCTTAAAGGCTTGAAGATAAACAAGCAGCCATCTAGCTCAGAAGCAACAAAGCCCACATGGAAGAACACACCAGCCTATGCGATCATGAAGCGTTAACAGAATCAGGTATCAGGCATCAGAAGACCCAAAATAATCATACCAATGTGAACAAGTGGGGTCAGAGTGGAGACCCAAAGTCCACCTCTAGACAATTGGGCATTCCTCACAGAAGCATCACAAGGACTGGTGAGTTAGTCAGAGTGCAGTATAGCACCAATGAAACACACAGCATCCCTCTAGTCTTTAATGCTTCCTCCCCGCACTATCAGGACCCCAGGTCTACCTTACACACCGGGATAGACCAGAGCATGTACACGGGTACAGATAAGAGCTCCCAACACGTGGAATCCAGATAAATTACACCTCCAGGAACACCAGTGGGAGTAGTGATACCATGAAGGTGGGGGGAAACGGGGGAGTAAGGGGGGACAAATAGCAAGAATCAATATATAAACCCCCCTCCCCCCCAGGGGAATGAACAACAGACACATGGGTGAAGGGAGAGCGTGGACGGTGTAAGATATCAAAGCAATAATTCCCAGTTTATCAAGGGTTCACAAAAGTAGGAGGGGCAGGAAGGGAGAGAAAAAGCGGAGCTGATACCAAGGGTTCAAGTAGAAAGAAAATGTTTTGAAAATGATGATGGCAACAAATGTGCTTGATAAATTGGTGTATGGATTGTTATAAGAGCTGTAAGAGCGATAAAGTGATTTATAAAAAATATTATATGCTGAAAGGTAGTTGTTATTTCACAGTGAATACTTAAATAAGAACAATAAAAAAGGTACAAAAAAACTGTATTACAAGAAAGAATTTTAAAATATTAATAAAAAAATTAAATAATGCCTAACCAAAAAATAAATAAATAAAACTGCTAATTAAAATATTTCTAAATTGCTTCTTGATTGGCGTCCTCACTTGCAGTACTCTTGAGTTTTATAGAAGCATCCTGGGCTGTGTGATGTGTCTTTAACCATCTTTTCACTGTAGGGGTAGGATCCCATTCCTTTAGGCTCTAAGGTAGGGCAATTCGACCACAGGCATTGTGTTTCATACATCAGAAACAGGCGGCTTCTCTTCTCTGAACCTACTATGCTCATGTTTGAAAATCCCCTTTCTGCTTCTGCTGAATTTACAGCAATTGTTCTGACAATATTTTGGAACACTTTCAGGAACTGCATAATTCACTCATCTCTTGTGGGAACTTGGGGTGTAACACAAAGCTGAAATGAATGATAGCAGATCACCCTCCGATTGGCACCTTTTCTCTTTATGTTTTAGGGTTGTTTACTGAAGTAACAAACGCAAGAGAATAAAAATGTATTTCATCCAAAGTATAGCGAGTTCTGCTAAACGAATAAGTTAATTTACAAGCATAGTTCAGTCTAACACCTACAGACAGAAGGAACATGACTAAGGGGCGCTTAGAATTCACTGTTGGGCAGATGAACGTTCAAAAAAGGAAAGGCATGGTAAATTTGTGATTTCCACATTGGCTGGCTGCCTAGTCGCCCACCTTACAGAGAAAGAACCCTGATTACAAGCGCCATTTGAACAACTGGCTCACGGAAGTAACCACAACAGCAAAACGAGGCATCGGTTCTGCTGGACCGGTGTGAACCAGCTGAACCCCATCACTGGACCGGTCCCTGGAGAAGGACATCATGCGTGAGGAAGTAGAGGCACAGCCCCAAAGACGAAGACCCTCCCGGAGGCAAATGAGGACGGCGCAGGGACCGCGGGGCTTCGTGCCATCTCCTTGCTCTGGGTCCATGCAGGTCCAGGCCTAGGTGAGGGCACCTACAGCAACAGCAAGCGCAGGTGCAGGCCGGCAAGACACAGGCGAGGCAGCCGCGCTCAGTGGGGAGCAGACGACAAACCAGCTTTAACTGAGACGGGAAAGTAACAGTTGCCAGTGTGAATACCGCAGTTGGTATTTTCTTATCGCACCATGCTATCTGGTTGTCTTTCTTGCTTTTCTGTTGTGGGTTGGGTGAAAGTTGACAGAGTAAATTAGTCCTGCGTTCAGCAGCTTATGCATCGTAGTTTGCAGGGTCACATCAGTTGCCTTTCTCGCCGTGTAACGGCGTCACGCGTCCTCGAGGACTTCCTCCCCGGGTTCCACGTTTCCCTCCCGGTGTTTCCAGCTCCTTCCAGCTGTCGGAGCTGTGCTCTGGGGCAAATGCTGCCCTGCTGTGTCCTGTGGGTGATGCTTCTAAGGAGTGTGTTGTTATTGTTCGATGTACACACCTGTGTGTTGTTGGCTGCAGGCTGATGCCTGGGGGTGGGCTCCGTCTTGGGTTTGAAGGGTGTCTAAGGCCAGTTTTGGGGTTCCACCCATCTCTCCCACGGGTAATTCTCGTCTTCACACTATCTGGATTTTAAGTAAGCATTTCCTAAGTTACTATGGTGACCTACTTACAATGTTACAAAAAGAAAGAAAGAGGGGGAGGAGGAGAGACTGGAGCACATCCTGACCCACTAGGCCAAACAGAGCAGCCA
>NW_022111369.1:54186109-54191743 GCF_000313985.2 Echinops telfairi
AATAATGAGGGCAACAAATGTATAGATGTGCTTTACACAATTGATCTATGTATTGTGATGAATTGTATGAGCCCCAATAAATTGATTAAAAAACAAACACCAAAATAACAAGGACAATTCATCAGTTGACCAGTAGATGGCGGCCCCAATCTAGTTTAGAACACGGTTGCCTACTGTAATGAGAAGAGTGCCTATTGTTTCAGGGTTTCTGCTGTTTTGAGTGTTGATGGACTGGCCTGATAGGGTTGGGTTAGTTTGGAGGGAAGGGAATTTTTTTAAATTTCACATGTTTTTATTATCCTTAACTCTGGGATTCAAAGAGAATGAAAACCATAACTTATTCTTTTATATTTTCTCAAGCATGTAAATATTAAGTCAACACCTATAATATCAGTGTAAGATACCGCTGACATTTCAGAAAGGAATCCCATATCTATTTGATTATGCATGCTGAGCATCAGGGCTGAAATCTTTGAAAAACATACCTCTTTAAGCAGTCTGATGGGCTAGGATAGTCTAGCATTGAAGCATGAGCTTGGTTTTATACCTTCTTGGGGGAGTAGTGTGTTATGCATCGGGCCGCTAACCCCAAGGTCAGAGGTTCAAAGCATTCTGCTCTGCAGAAGACAGAAGCTATCTGCTCATTTAATGACTTAAAGCTTTGGAAGCCCCAAAGGTCCGTTCTACTCTTCTTACAGGGTTGCTATGAGGTGGAACAGACTTGATGGTTGTGAGTTTTGGGGTTCACCTCTCAGGAGTCCCAGGGAAATCACTTCTTCAATGGGACTCCTTAGTCAGAGCTTACCAACTCTTTGAAAGGCCCAGAATGCCTCTGAGAATAGCTGAGATTCAGTGAGAAATACAAGACATACAAGAATCATGGCCAAAAATCACTGACAATAAAGTCCTGTTTCCTTGGACTTCAGGATTTCTATTTACACATAAGTGTCTAGGAAAGAATGATGGCAACATATGTACAAATATGCTTGATACAACTGATGTGTGGATTGTCATAAGAGTTGTACGAGTCCACAGTAAAATGACCTTTTAATAATAAAGGAAAATGTTGGCTGCAACTCTCTGAGGAAGCTCTTCACAGGGTGCCCGTTTCTAAATAAAACCTTTCCTGATGCCCTGACTCCTTCCCCCTAAGTTTGGTTACCACTCACTTACCGTTTGCTTCTTTATTTTAAATCATTGTATTGGAGGCTCGTACAACTCTTATCACAATCCATACATCCATCCACTGTGTCAAGCACATTTGTACATTTGTTGCCCTCATCATTCTCAAAACACTTGCTTTCTCCTTGAGCCTTTGGTATCAGCTCCTCATTTTCCCCGTCCCTCCCCATTTGCTTCTTTAACCCTTTGCCTGGCTGTGTGGCCTCACAGCATGGTGATTTTTTTTCTGCCTACTTCCTATTCCCTTAAAGAGTTACAGTCTCAGAAAACCACAGGGGCAGTTCTACGCTGTTGTTTGGGCCGCCCGGAGTAGAAACCACTTGATGGCCGTGCATTTGAGGGGGTTTGTCCTGGGACTGTGCGCTCCGCCCCCACAGGACTATGTTATTTGTGTTGCCAGGGCTTCCCACATTAAACACTGCACTGCCATTCAGTTGGTGTTGACTCACCCTGGAGTTCAGGGCAGAGCGCGCTTGGGCTTCCCAGACTTCCAACCTCCCTGGGAGAAGACCGCCTCCTCGCTCTCCCCATTTCACAGAAACAACGTCCAACTATGCTGGATCGCACAATAAAATAATAACCCAAAACAGGAACTCCTGCAGCAGTCGTGCCAAAGGCTGAAGTAATGTTTTTCCCTTCATAAAGTGCTCATTATTGTAAAAGATGGTTCAAAGTGTAAAAGTGATTAAAAAACCATATTAAAAACACAATATTTACATGAGGGAACAAGAGGAAGTTTGTGGGGAAAAGTGGAATTAAAAGATAATGAGAACTTCCCATAAAATCTTGGGAAAACCAAACCAAAACTCACCACAATTCTGCCTCCAGGCTTACAGGAATAGAGCCTCTCGTCCTCCTCCCTCCACTCGGAGCAGGTAGTGGTTTTGAACTGCTGCCCTTGTGCACATAGCAGCCTGACACATAACCACTCCACCAGACGCTTCCTCATATTTAATATGTTATAATCTTCCTTGACGTAGAAAGGCGCCTTGGTGGTACAATGGCTATGCACTCGGCTGCTAACCAGAAGGTTGGTGGTTTGAACCCAGGTCCCATCGGCTCCACGGGCGAAAGGCTGGGGTGATTTGCTCCATCAACACGACAGCCTATTCTGTCACATGGGGTCACCATGAGTCGAAAATCAACTAAATGGCACCTAACAGCAACAACAATAGCATGATAACCTTTTACGACCTTTCACTTTGCATAGGAGGCCAACGTGTATTTTCAAAGAGTCTGACTCCATGGGAGCAATGTTCGCTGGACCGGCTGTGACCCTCTGAGAGAAAACTGTTCACTGAAAGGCGAGGTGTGAACGGTGGCTACAGAGCGCTGGAAAAAGAGCACGATTCTCTTTCCTGGGTGAACACTGCAGCCATCCGTGATCGGATCACACTTCAGGTGATGCTGTGAACAGACAGTGTCTATGAGCAGAAGGTAAAAGGCAGACCCCACGCTCTTCCAGTGCGTGTGATCTGTGCAGAATAGTTCCTCTGGACAATTCCACTGACAATGTGACATTTATTGTAAGGCTCACATTTTTGAACGAACAGTAGATATTGATCAGACTGGCTGGAAAAATGACTGAAGTCTGTCTTATGATGAATGCATAAATATGGCTTTGGGGTGAAACCAGCACCATTTTAGCAACAAGTTTTGTGTTTAACTTTGCAAGTTCTTAAGAAAGTGATGGGAATTTTAGTTCGCATGAAGTTCCCTTTAGTAATCTCTTCCACTGCTATCTGAAAAGCAACAGACCCGATTCTATCCTTTTCAATGTAGTTAAATAGATCAATTTACATTTGCATTTCACCATCGTGGGTTCTTTCTCTAAGATATCGCACTGAAACTTAGGCTAATCCATTTAATGAAAATAAAAGATTGTCTTTAAAAGGGGGGCCAGGATTGGAGAACTATGCATTATCGTTCTTCCTGTATGGGGTGAGTGAGGGAAGACGCTCAACAAGACGGGGTGACACAGCAGCTGAACATAACAGGAGTGAGGATGGCGCAGGCCTGGGCGGGGTTCAGGGCTCTGTGGTCGGAACCGACGTGATGACACCCACACCCCATAGATGCCGTCAGTGGTTAAGAACGACTCCCCTTTAAAATAAGGTCTTGCTCTGCTCCACCCCCGCCCCCCAGGCCCATTATGGCCTTTTTATTTTAAAAAATTATTTTATTGAACTATAATATACACATCATGCAATTTAAGAGTTCATTCATATTAAGAAGGGTTGTTCATTCATCTCCACAATCAACTTTGGCACATTTTCTTCCTTCTTGTACCTACTGCTGTTGACTCTGTGTTTCCCTCCCCTCCCATTGTTTGCCCAGGGAATTATTAATCCTGTTACTGTCTGAGTTAGTTAATTGTGCCAGCCTGGCCGATAATCACATGTGGGTCTGGTTAAAAGGCGGAGGGATAAATGGGTGGTGAGCCTTGCCTTTCTAGTTCTCGGGTCTCTTGTTTTGTGATGGTTGCGCCGGGTGCAGCTGCCTTAGCAGTTCCCTGCTTCAGCTTGCAAGATTGACTTCCTACAAGACATCCCCAAGGAGAAGCCGCATGGATCTACCCCGATGCAGCCCTGGGTGCTGGAGCAGCCGCGTGGAGACCCCTGCCAGTGCTGAGATGCTTACACGTTCACTGACTCAGCTTTCCTCCTGCAGTCGGCATCATTGCCTCTGTTTTGTGAGGTGGAGGACTTTGTGGACTGATGTTGGGTATGGGTTAATGTTGGACTTGTGGGCTTGGGCAGCATTGGGTTGGGATGTTTTCATGATGCACCTTTTCTTTACATAAAACTCTCTCTTATACGTGAGTCACCGTGGATTTGTTTCTCCAAAGTACCCAGACTAATACACTGTCTTTATAGATCTTTACAGGGAAGTCAATCTTCCTGACTTCCTTATACCGAGAAACATACAACACATTGACCAAAACATGACAAAGGGCCCAGCAACAATGGCCAAATAAAACAGAGAAAACCTAAACCCCCCCAAAAGTAGAGAATATTTTAAAAATGAGAATTATTTCAAAATGGGTCAAAAGGGGGATCTAATGAGAAGGGGTCACACTCCAGCCTAACTACGGCTGCTAAAATCCACTTTACAATGCTCGTTGTCTGATGTTAAGGCTATATTCACACTCCTAACTATGGCCACTGGGAATTCCCCAGAGACTCAATCATTGTGGGGGTTGTGCAAATGGATTTGGGGCTTCCACTATCATCCATGGCATTCTACAAACCAGGTGTTTAGAAGTTAGGCGCTGGTACCATTTCCTCCTCTGGGTTTGAATTTTATCATTTGCAATCCTTGAATCACACAGGCTTCTGTGCTTCTGTGTGGACTTAGGTGACTCTACACTTAGATGACTATATGTTTTGAAGCAAGTCTTTAAGGTGCTAGACACCATTTTTCCTGAAAGCCAGGCACCATCTGATTTGTCACCACACTCTGCACAGCACCCGTACTTCAGTGATCTCCTCATGAGAGCAAAAAAGGTATTTGCTATGAACAAGTCATTGGTTTTGCAAAATTCTATCCTTGAACTCATTAAACACTAATCACACTGACTCATTGAACACTAATGACAGAGACCTGACAAGCTGTGGGAGGACATCAAGACCACCATTCATGAAGAAGCAAAAGGTCCTTAAAAAGACAGAAAAGAGGGAAAAGCTCAAAGTGGATGGTGTCTGAAGAGACTCTGAAACTTGCTATTATTCGTAGAGTAGCTAAAGCAAATGGAAGAAAGGATGAAGTCAAAGAGCTGAATAGAAGATTTCAACCCCAGAAGAATTTATTTGAGAGGACGGCACTGAAGCTGCAGCTAGGGGAGAGGGGCATGTCTGATCAGAGCAAATGGGGGCACTTAGGGGGAGGAAGAGAGAGTGGAGCACATCCTGACCCACCAGGCCTGGAGGACGACATCCTCGCTTTGAGCAGCCAGTGGACAGTGGACAATATGGCTGATCCCACCACAAGACACACCGTCCCTTGATGGCCCTGGGCTCTAAGGGGGACAACACTGGAGATCAGTGTCGGGACTGGCGCAGACTGACCCTGAGACACGGAGGCAAACCACAAACAGCGTGCGGCAGACCAACCGTGGGAGCAGAGCAGAGAGCCCCCGAGGGAGTACAAAGGACAGACTCTGGGGCCAGAGCATGGTACCCCATCGGACCTGACTGAAGGACACGCCTAGAGATAAAAAATTTTCTGTTTAAAATTTTTTTCTTTTAATTAATTTATTCTTCTATGGGTAATTGGTTTCCTTTTTTATTGCCATCGCTGTGTTCTCACTGATTGCCTACCTTGCTATGGCTTGCTTTTTGATGCATATTATTATCTCTACAGATCTATCTAGATAAGATAGGCTGGGTGAATAGTCTGGAGGAGAAAACAACAGGACCAACGGTTCCAGGGGGGACACGGGAGAGGGGGAGG
>NW_022111369.1:54193059-54204946 GCF_000313985.2 Echinops telfairi
GCGGGGGGAGACGTTGGACAGTGTAACTTATGACAAAATAATAATAATTTATGAATTATGAATGGTTCATAAGGGAGGGGGTGGGGAGGGAGTGGGAAAATGAGCAGCTGATATTAAGGGCTAATGTAGAAGGCAAATGTTTTGAGAATGGTGAGGGCAACTAATGTACATATGTGCTTGACACAATGGATGAATGGATGGATTCTGATAAGAATTGTACGAGCCCCCAATAAAATAATTTAAAAAAAAGATTTCAAAAGGCAGCTTGAGAAGACAAACCCCAATATTATAATGCAATGAGTAAGGCCCAGAATTACTCAAGAAAAAGTTCAAGCTTTGAGTTGCAATCTTGAAAGTTTCTATGAGCAAAACATTGAGTGATACAGGAAGCATCAAGAGAAGATGGAAAGAATACACAGAGTTGCTGTACCAGAAAGAAATACTCAACAATGCACCCTTTCAGGAGGCAGCATATGAGCAGGACCCAATGGTGCTGAAGGAAGAAGTTCAAACTGCCCTGAATGCATTCGCCAACAATAAGGCCCCCCAAATTAATGTCATACCAATTGAAATGCTTCTGCAATGGATGGATTCTGATAAGCTCTGTAAACACTGATGGATTCTGATGAAGCTCTGTAAACACTATGCCAGGAGATCTGGAAGACAGCTACGTGGTCAACTGACTGGAAGAAATCTATCTTTGTGCCCATTCCAAAGAAATGTGATCCAACAGAATGCTCTAACTATAGAGAGATATCACTGATGCCGCACTCACGTAAAATGTTGCTAAAGCTCTCCAACAGCGGTTGCAGCAGTACATTGACAGGAAGTTGTCAGAAGTTCAGGCTGGACTCAGAAGAGGCCGTGGAACATTGCTGCTGTCAGACGGGTATTGGCTGAAAGCAGCGAGTGCCAGGAAGATGTTGGTGTTTCGCTGACGATGCAAAGGCATCCAACTTTGTGACCCTTGAGAAGCATGGGAATTCCAGAACCCTTCATTGTGCTCGTGTGGAACTTGTCCACGGACCAAGAAGCAATTGTGTGAACAGCACAAGGGCGTCCTGCCTGGTTTCAGACCAGGAAGGGCATTTGTCAGGGGTACAGCCTTTCACCCTCGTTGTTCGAGCTGTATGCTGAATGCCATGAAGAAGAGTGTGGCCCCAGGACTGGAGGGAGGCTGACGAACAACCTGAGGTGTGCAGACGACACGACCTTGCTTGCTGAAAGGGGGGACTTGAAGCACTTGCTGGTGAAGATCAAGGAGTGTAGCCTTGCGTATGGATGACAACTCAATGTAAGAAAGACCAAAATCCTCACACTGAATCAAGAGGTAACATGATTGTGGGGGGATGCCATCCCCCACGAGTAATCATGGGTTCAGTAAGCGCAATTGTACAGTTGATATATATAAAGATTATAATAAAGTCATGGAGAACATGAGCGAGATAGGAGAGAGATTTAAATAATGGAGTCAGACACATTTCATAGTAGCATGATCACCTCCTGGATGGCCATGATCTTACCAGCCAGGTCTGCACACAGCGTGGGCTGAGGGCAGGAGAGGAGGAGAGGTGCGTTGATTTATTGCTAAGGAAGGCTTATATCTACTTAGGGAGTGTGATTACAGGTAACCACACACGTCACAGGAAGGGGCTGTACAATAAATAGGCAATACAAGCAATAGGAGGGGCATATACAATGGGCATAGGCATAACAGGAAAGGGATGAGCTAGGGGTGTACACATGATAGGAAGGGGAGGGGCTAGGGGTATACATGTGACAGGAAGGGCGGATCCTAGATTCATGATGGTGACCTAACCTTGGTCACCCTTGAGTGGGCTTGACCTCCCTGGCTCTCCTTCAGGGAAACAATTTACTGTACTACCATCCTTATCAGAAGGGAGTGGGCCCTACTTATTGTGGGATAAACAGTGATATCTGCTTGCTCTGTATGGCTGATAACCCTTAGGGAGAATAACCCCTGACCTACTTCTGTTGACCTCAAGTGTAGTCATTTGCCACGTGTAGCAAGCAGCTAGGTTTTGCATATATTTGAGGGAGACAACCTGGGAGAAATCCGTCTGTTTCCTACACATGATGAATGGAGAGAAGGTAGGGACTGTCTTACTTGGATCCACAATCAATGCTCACGGGAGCAGCAGTCAAGAAATCAAAAGAGACCGGGCACGTGGTGCCTCTCCGCTAGGTGCCTCCTCAGCCTGGGTGATCTCTCCACCTGGCGCTCTCTAACAATCAGTGTCGGTTTTCTATCAAAATATGAAATTATGGAGGCGAGGTTCAGAGCGCTTGCGCCGATGGATGTAAGATGGCGGTCAGTGCGGAACTAAAGATCAGAACATCAGGGGAATGTGGCTGCTAGCTTGGGACCCAGAGCAGGCCGGAGATCTGGAAGCAGAGCTCCTATCTTCCCTTGGCTGTGGATACTGAGCTAAGTCAGTTTCTGAGGACATCCTTAGCCAATGCAGCAAGGTGGTCAAATTGCTGGGGCGTTGCATCCCCTTCAAACCCCAAGCATCAGGATTACAACCCTGAGGGTATGGGAAGCGGAGGGGGGTGGGGTGGGAGGGCTGATAGCATTGATGACTGCATGACTCCACTTGAGGGCAGTGAACAACGAATTGCATGTGAATGGATATAGTGGATGGTCTAAGATTTGGCATAACATAATTAAATGAATGAATAAATAAGGGTTCTGTGGGTGGGGTAGTGGGTTAGGGAGGGGATAAAGGGGAGCTGATATCAAGGAGTGCAAGAATAAAGAAAATGTTTGGAAACTGATTGTGGTAGCGAGTGTACCATCCTGCTTGATGTGATTAAACAATGAAATGTTATGATATCTGTAAGAACTCCCAATAAAATGAATTTAAATAAATAAAGAAATGCAATAAAAATACATATTGCATTAGGCAAATCTGCTGTGCAAGACCTCTTTAGAGTATTGAAAAGCAAGGATGTGAAAGTTGGACCCTGAATAAGGAAGACCGTACAAGAATGGATGCATGTGAGTGGTGGTGCTGGGGAAGATACTGAAAGTACCATAGATTGCTAAAAGGACAAACCGTTTTGTCTTTGTCTAAGCCCAGAATGTTCCTTAGAGATAAGGATGGTAAGATTTTGTCTTACATCCTTTGGACATGTTGTCAGGAGAAACCTGTCCCTGGGAAAGGCCATCATGCTTGTTAAAGTGGAGGGGCCTCCATGGAGGGAAGGCCCTTAAGGAGATGCAGCCCACAGTGACTGCATCAGTGGGCTGGCCGTAGGAACAACTGTGAGGATGGAGTGGGCACCAGGCTATGTTTCATTCTGCTGTGCATAGAGTCGCTATGGGGGGGAGTCACCTCAATGACGCCCAGCAACAACGTACACGACAAGCAAAGACGAGGCTGATAAGTCTCCTGGCTTCTCTTTTCTCCTTGCACACCAGGGAACTCAAATGTTTCCTTAGCGGTTGTTAGCGTTTCTGGCTTTTAAAGAGTGTTGTCCCTCATTGTATTGTCTCTAAACTGACATGGAGTTTTTCTTCTCTCTCCCCTTACCCCCACCCTTCAGGAATCTTTGCCCCATCTCAGTCTTCTGTTGTATCCAAATTAATGGTGACCTCCGCCTCACACTTGCTAGTGGTTATAACTCTTATGGCTAATCTTTGATGGACAGGTGTTAAAGAGCCCATAAAAAACAAAACAAAACTTACTGCTATTGAGTCAATGCTGACGCATAGCCACCCCCTTAGGTGGGCGTGGTGGTGGAGGTTGGAGACTGTAACTCTTAAGGGTCTTTCTCCAGCAGAGCTACTGGTGGTTTTGAACTGCTGAACATGTGGATCACAGGACAACATTTAACCACTACACCACCAGAAAGAACCCATAATTATTTATGTTATATATATATATATATGTATATATATATAAAATTTTATATTTTTAAATTTTATTTTTTGTCAACAGTTTTATTGGCAAGAATTCACGTAGCATATAATTCAATAGTTCAATCATTCAATCGTATCAAGGAGAATTGTATAATCACCCCCACATCAATTTTAGGATATCTTCCCTCCCCCATGGTTAAATCGTCTTTAAGATGATTTATGCAATCACAGTTTGTTCTAGTGTTACCTCCCCGCTCCCATCTTCATTAGTTACTCCTGAAATCCCCTTTCCCTTCCTATCTTTCCCTGCAACCTCTGTTCCCTGTGTCCCCTTGTATCCATTATGATCATTATGCGTCCACTCGTCCTGTGCTTCACAGCTGGGAGACCCAACAGGAAACAATAACGAAGAAAATCGCAGTAAGGTGGTTGGGGCAATAAGATAAGAGTACACAGACAAAATACGAATAATGCGTAAGAAGGAAAAGACCCCAACAATATTCAAAAAGCCAAAGAAGAAATTTCTGTCATGGGACCAGTAAAGAGACACTTGCACCCAGAACAAATTTAGGTCGCGTCTCTAGGGTGGTCAACTGGCCAAGAGTCGCGTTCCATCCAGCTTTATCAAGATTGCAACCGTCTCTGTCTGAGAGTGAGGCTGATGGAGACGCTGGCCTGTGGCTAGAGCAGGTCTGCTGGTGGCCCAGTCTGACCAGATACTCTGTGAATGGCTTTTAGGCTCTCATCATCAATCATAAACCTTTTCAATAACAATTTTTTATTGTAAATGAAGTTGGTGGTTTCCATTTCAAATCAACTTTTTATTCAACAGTTTAAACTACTAACCAAATCCCCACCATAGTGTACTCTTCAGCCACGCCTTAATTTCTCTTTTCCCTGTGGACCAACATCTTCTAGTTCACCCAAGTTCTTCCCTCTCTTGCCTTTCCCCGCTTGGCAAACTCAGAAGTCTGTTTTCCTTGGTACGGAATTCTTTGTCTCGCTGTTGTTTTCATTCCCTCCTAACAAGGATCCCATAGAAGATGTGTCCTTTAGTGTTGGGTTAATTTCCCTCCACAGCGTGTCTCCAGGTTCACCTTTGCCATGGGGAGCTGCGTGGCTTGGCCATTGGAGTTTAACAATGCCTGTCTATCCACTGGGCATGTGCACCAGCAGCTCTTTCGCCAGGCTTCTACTGATAGGCATTTAGGTTGCTTCCATCTCCTTGTTGTGTCTGTGTGATGACGCCTACTTCTTTGTAAGATGATGAGACATGTAAAGACCAGAAGGTCCCAACCGGCTGCCATCGAGTCGATGCAGACGCATGGCACGCCTGCGGGACAAGGGAGAACCGCCCTGGGAGTTTCCAGGACGGTAACTCTTTATGGGAGTAGCAAGCCCTGTCTTTCTCCTGTCCAGCGGTTAATGGTCTTGAACTGCTGATCTTGAGGTTGGCAGTCCCATGCACAGCCCACTAGACCATCAAGGCTCCCACCTAATCACAATAACAAGTTGAAGGGAAAAAAAAGTTTAGGGCAAGTTTCCCCAAGACTGGGCAAGAGAATGCTACCCTCTGTCATGTGTCAAAGATCCCGAGGGTGAGCTCGGCGAATACTTGAGTGGTTGGTCAGACCGATCCAGCGGTGGTGCTGAAGAACGATCTGGTGGAAGCACACGCTCTTTTTCGAAAGCGCAATGGAAGGCTGCGCGGGGACTGCGCAAGAGTTCTTGACGGAAGATGGCCACTTCGGGAGAGCTCAAAAACCCACGTGAAAGGAGGAGGGAGGGCAGGGGATGGGGAGGAAAGGAGAGGGCACCCCGCACACGGAAGAGATTCCACCCTCCCACCTGCAATAGAGCACTTGAAAGAGGGGGTGTGGCCTGTCTCAGGCTATTTATCCCCTCCGATCCCCACTGGCTGGGGCGTGGGGGGGCGTGGCTGAGGGCACTGGCCCATCTTAGTGGCTGAGTTCAGGCGCACCTGTGATATATTGCTGGTGTCTCATGTGGGTGTGCCCAGGTTGATCGCCTGCGCTTAGGTGACCAGTAGTCTACGAGTGAATGCTCAGTTCTGGGTTTTTCCCTAGGTGAACAATGTGTGCCTGATTCCTTTCCAACCCCTTTATTGTGGCGCGGGCAGCTAGTTGTTGGTTAGGCTGGGCATTCTATGGAGACAACCCCGTTTATCCCTAATCTTTCTACCTTTCAGTTGCTTCAATGGGCTCAAAGATAGCAACGCGTGTAAGGATGAGGCAGCATTGCGTTCTGCTGCGCCTAAGGGTTGCTGTGAGTCGAACCGTCTCGATGGCACTTAACCGCCACTGCAACCTATCAACACCCGACTCCGTTGCCACCAAGTTGATTCCAATTCATAGCAACCCCGTGAAGAAATGAATAGAAATGACCCATCGAGTTTTCTTGGCTGTAATATTTCCCCAGAAGCACATCACCAGAGTCGTTTCAGTGCTGCCAGGGGGTGGGTTCAAATCACCAGCCTTCGGGTTCGTAGCTGGTTGCAAACAGTTCCTGTCACCCAGGGACTCACTCTCGGTGCCAGGGAGAGCTGGCAGACTCTTGGAGACTCTACAGGGCAGGGCAGAACTGCCCCCGTGAGTTTCCTAGATTATAACTCCATATTTGGGGGAGCAGAAAGCCCTGTCTTTTTCCCTAGGAACTGCTGGTGGTTTTGAATTTCGGGCCTGGTGGATCGCACCACTCGGCCTACAACAAAACACTCGGTCACTACAGAACAGCAACGAGCAAAAGCGTAAGGAAGAGAACCTGTCTTGTCAAGAGAGCCCACGACGCTGTTTCTAAGTTGCCATGGCTTGGAGTTGAAGTTTACGTCTCATCTACTTTTTATGTTATATTTTTAATAGCAGACTTCAGTGGAACTAAGTTTATATGGCCATGAAGAATTGAAGCCAGTGAATAAATGCATTTCGAATACCTCCTTGGCTAACCCGCACTAGATACTGAGAGTAAAATGCAGGGAATGTTAATATCAAAGTAGTTCAAACACTCTTTTCTACCCCCTGGGGAGAGAAAAGCACTCTAAATTCTTTTGGTCTGAAATTCCAGCTAACCAACTTGTTATTTTTCAACACCATCTCTGATTTAATGCTCTGATCCTGTTACAGATCAGAGCACCAAACAAAGGGTACCTTGGCTTAAACAAAGGGCACCTTGTTTTTTTTACTATCTTGCATTCACAACAGTTGAATTCACACATCTATCTCTATGGTTACTTTTTCTACAGTGCCCACTGAGATTAATACACACACACACACCCTCTGACCTTTCCTTGAATACTTTATGTCCACAACAAGGCAATAAACCAAGAGCCAGGATTATCCTCATGATTAGAGTAAATAGTAACCATGAATTCACCAAGCTACCACTGTTGGTGGCTCCTTAGCCCTCATGTTTAGCATAGGGTGAATTGTTGCTGCCACTGAACTCTCAAGAAGGTCCTGACGTAATATTTTGAAAGACAAGAGTGTTTTAAAGTTGGTGCCCAGCAATTACCTCAACATTTTCTGAAGCCTATATACTATTTGCTGTCTAATAGTTGGGAAATTATATGATGACCCCCAAGACACCTTTGTGATCTGTGTGTGAAAGACAGACAGATATCCTTTCTGAGCATTTGGAAATCAAAAGATATGATTAGTATTTATTATAATAAATATACAGTGATCTAATAGATGATCAAAAAGAAAAACCAAATACAAGCCTTACAGATGCAGCTATCAAGGTGTGGGATCCTAGGGATCCGGCTAAGGTGACAGCGATGTAAGTCTATCCAGTATCAATGTGTTAGCTAGTCAGAGGCACCATGCAAGGGGAGAAGAGGAGATGATGGGAGGAACCTGGGAGGAATCATAACACAAAAGAGGGTGGAGACAACACTTCTCCAACCCAAAGGAAGGTGAGGGCTGAATAAAACACATTTCCTTATCAATGAAAGTGACTAGGAGATAGTGTAGATAATGAAAAGGGTGAGAGAAGATCAGATGCTTTCTCAATCCCCCCTTGACTGAATAGACTCCAGGCCTGGGTCTGAGACAAGAGCACAGCACTAGAAAGAGGACCGGGCACTGCTCCACACAAGCACCGGCCAATAGCAGAAGACCTGCCAGAAAGCCAGTCTGTGGTGGAAGGTCGGACATTAGAGGAATATAAGGTCCGCCCTGGCCCGTAGTGGTTGTGTGTAGGGCTGTGATCTTCAAAGTCCACAGTTCTGAACCACTACCCAAGGGAGAAAGACAGGGTTTCCACTCCCATGAACAGTTAACAGTCTGAGAAATTCACAGGGGTAGTTCTACCCTATTCTATATGGCCGCTGTGTTGGACAGGGTTCTCTAGAGAGATAAAACCAAATTGCTGATAATTTAATATATTTATTTATAAAGATAATTAGATATATAACAAGAAATGAACTGTTAAATCATATACAGATAAATATATAATACAAGAAATGAACGGTTAAATTATAAAGCACTACAAATGGCTCACTGCAACTCACTCCCGTGAGAGAGAGTTGTGAGAGACTAGCAGTCCTTCAAGTCTAGTCTGCTGCCAGATCTTCCTCTGTTTATGGAGAGAGCTAGGCTATGTCAGCACAGCAACCAATCAGAAGGCAGCCAGGTCACCAACTGCCAGCCAGGTCACCAACCGCCAGTCCCCAGCTCCAGAGATGTCTTAAAAGGACCTCAACTTACAGCGACACAGTCCACAGACTAGGCATCCCACGGTAGTGTAACCTTTAAATTGAGGCACAGAACAAGCAAGGCAGCCGCACACTGGTCCGATGATCAAAGAGCAAGAGACAAGAAAGACGAGGCTCACCAAGCCATTTATCTCTCTGCCCTTCAGTTAATCCCACTTGTGTTTATCCGCCAGGCTGGCACAATAAACTACCTCAGCCACTATAAATGTAAATCGATTCGATGGCAATGAGTTTGGTTTTGGGGTTTTTTTAGAAATCATTTTATTGGAGGCTCTTACAGCTATTATTACAATCCATACATCCATCCTTTGTGGCAAGCACATTTATACATGTTGCCATCGTCATTTCAAAACATTTTCTTTCTACTCGAGCCCTTGGTATCAGCTCATTTTCTCCCTTTCCTTCCCTACCCTCCCTCCCTCATGAACCCTTGATAATTTATAAATTATTATTATTTTTTCATGTCTTACACTGACTTCACCCACTTTTCTGTTGTCCGTCCCCCTGGAAGGGGGTTATATGGAGATCATTGTGATTGGTCTCCCTCTTCTCCCCCCACCTTCCCTTTCCCCTCCTGGTATCACTACTCTCATTATTGGTCCTGAGGGGTTTATCTGTCCTGGATTCCCTGTGTTTCCAGTTCTTTTTTTTTTTTTTTTAACATTTTATTAGGGGCTCATACAACTGTTATCCCAATCCATACACACATCAATTGTGTAAAGCGCATTTGTACATCGTTTCTCAAAACATTTTCTCTCCATTTAAACCCCCGACATTAGGTCCTCATTTTCCCCCTCCCTCCCCGCTCCCCCCTCCCGCATGAGCCCTTGATAGTTTATAAATGGGTATTTTGTCATATCTTGCCCTGTCCGACGTCTCCCTTCATCCACTTTTTGGTTGTCTGTCCCCCAGGGAGGAGGTCACACACAGTTCCATGTAATCGGTTCCCTCTTCCCTATCCATTCTCCCTTTACCCTCCCTGTTTTGCCACTCACACCACTGGTCCTATAGGGCTCATCCGTCCTGGATTCCCTGTATTTTCAGTTCCTATCTGTACCAGTGTACCTCCTCTGGTCTAGACAGTCTTGCAAGATAGAATTCGAGTCATGGTAGTGGGAGCGGGGAGGAAACCTTTAGGAACTAGAGGAAGGTTGTATTTCTCATCATTGTTACATCGCACCCTGACTGGCTCATCTCCTCCCCGAGACCCCTCTGCAAGGGGATCTCCAGTGGCCTACTAATGGGCTTTGGATCTCCACTCTGCACTGCCCCCATCATTCACTATGGTAAGATTTTTTGTTCTGATGATGCCTTACACCTGATCCCTTCGACACCTCGTGGTTGCATAGGCTGGTGTGCTTCTTCCATGTGGGCTTTGTTGCTTCTGAGCTTGATGGCCGCTTGATTACCTTCAATCCTTTAAGACTCCAGACGCTATACTTTTTGATAGCCGGGCACCATCAGCTTTCTTCACCACATTTGCTTATGCACCCATTTGTCCTCATGTTTCCAGTTCTTATCGGTACCCGTGTACATGCTCTGGTCAGCTGAATTTGTAGGGTAGAATTGGGGTCATGATAGTGGGGTGGTGGTGGGAAGGAAGCATTAAAGAACTAGAGGAAAGTTCTATGTTTCTTCGGTGTGGTTTTTGGTTTTAAGGGCCCTTTGGACTTCTTTTCCAAAGGATCCCCTTCAATAAATTAACTTTTTCTGTTCATACCTTTTCTCTGACTCTGGTCTCAATTTTTCCCCTTACTTGAAATCTTTCTTGGGAGCAAGATGGAAACTGAGGAGAGAAAAGGAAAGATTTGAAGCCCAGAGTCCTCCTGGTCATAAGTCTGCCCCATGGGTAAACACACAAGGGAAACACTCTCTAACACAGCTCCACATCCCTGCGTGATCACAGCCAACAAGAACGTGCACGAGGATCAGGGACTCATAGTACAGATTGCACTAATACAAAGTAGTTGGGTAAAATGTTCTCAGCTTTCCAACCAGTACTCTGTGGGCTCTCTAGGGTTATCGCACCCTTGGGTAGACTTAAGCCTTTTGCTCAGTTTGAGACTCAAATCCGCCAGGTTCCCATTACCTTTCTTGATCATACTCCTGAATTAAGGATGTCACTTGACTTGCAAGTTCCCCCTCTCCCTGACCCCAGCCCCACCCTTTATGGGGAAAACAGATACATCAAATAGCAGATTTTCCTTTTCTCTTCACTGGACTGCTAACAGCAAGGTTGGTGGTTCCAAACCACGAGCCATTCCTTGGGTGAAAGATGACGATGCCTCGGAAACCCTCTAGAGCAGCGGTTTTCAACATGTGGGTCCCTTTCCCGGAGTCACCCAATTCATCACAGTAGCAGAATGACGGTGATGAAGTAGCAATGAAAATAATGTTAAGGTTGGGGTCACCACCACATGAGGAGCTGTATGAAAGGGTCGCGGCATGAGGGAGGTTGAGAACCACTGTTCTAGAGGGTTGCTAGGAGTCTAACTACAGTGGGCAGCAGCACGCTTGTCTTCGTTGTGGTGGCGGCTGCTGTGAGGTGTTCTCCAAGCGCCGCAGACCCGAAGGGACACTATGCATAACAGAAGGAAACACTGCCCAGATATTTCCAAGGACCCAGGGTGATGCCATGGGTGAAGTGTGGGCTGCTAAGGGCAAGGTCAGTGGTTCAAATGCACCAGCCCCTGGGGCAGGAAGAATGATGGTCGCTGAAGCTTTCTGTCCACCCAAAGATCCCTAGTTCTATGGTTTGTCCTAAACAGTTGCTATGAGTCAGACTCCCCTCCAAGCAGGTGCGATATTTATTTCCAGTTGCATTCTCTCATCTGGAGGTCGGTTGAATTTAATCTTTTTGGGACACATTTCAGTAATATTTCTCTTTGAGGGTAACTCCTGGAGAACAGGAGTGGGGTTTTCATTTGCCAACGATCTTTGTACATCGCTTCCCGGAAGGGCCTATCTAGTGTGATGTCTCAAAGTCAGAAATAAATCGGCTTCACTTTCCCCCTCGCTTTCTTCAGCTCTTCGACAGGCAAGTGTGTGGCCGTTTCCTGAGCCCGTGCTACAACCTACTAGCTAAACGGGGGGTCGCAGGAGGACCCCGAGTTCCAGTCTTCATGGAGACCGGGAGAAGACATGGCCCGAAAGCGGGGCCAGGGGTCCGTGGTTCCTCCGGGACCTCCAGGCGCCGGGCGGGGAAAGCCAGCACGCCCCGCGCAGCCCGCGGGCGCCGCCGGGGAGCCGTGGACATGCCCAGCTCGCGG
>NW_022111369.1:54205463-54220622 GCF_000313985.2 Echinops telfairi
CCCGTTGCGGGAGCCGCCTCTCTTCCTCGAGTCACCCTTGTTTTCTTTTTGGGATTTGTGGAGTAGCCTTGGGGCGAGTCTTGCTCCAAATTTGGGGTGCTGGGGTCCGCCCATGAACGCCCCCGCCTCCCAGTCTAGCAAGGGGCCCCTAGCTACTGGTTGAGGTGCTAACCGCCAGGTCGGCTGTTCGAGACCACCAGCCGCTTCGCGGGAGAAAGGGGGTTGCTTCCCGCTCGGGTCGAGATGGACAGCCTTGGAAACCGATGCGCTGCGGGTTGGTTTTCTGCGCGTGACGGCCCCGGTGATGCTGCTGAAACCGTGCGATTTACTGGGGTCACCTTTTCTTCCTGCAGGGACCATGCTTAAGGAGCAAGGAAAACCATTCCCTGGAACATCGGAGCTTTCATTCGAGCTGAAGTGACTGGCTTGCCAAGCAAGGGGTGACCATGTTTACCTCCGCAGGTGAACTGGAGTTCTCGAACCTAGCAAGTGCCCAGGAAATCTCCCAGCTCGCTGCCCTGGAGCTGTCTCCCAGAGAGAACACCTGCCCAAGTTCCGTCGAAAAACCTGGCTACCCGGACTCCATTTATGTCACGGCGGCGAACATTTTTCAGGGTATTCGCATCGAAAGGCCCCCCGAGAAGGTGTTAATCAAGTATGGCCATGAGCCCCTGCCGTCCTCCGCAGAGTCGGAGGATGAAGCCTCCCAGCGCACAGCCTATGAACTGGCTTTCAGTGCCTTGAAGTGTGAGTAGTACCGGCCTTTGAAGATCGGCACTAAGGAAAAATTAATGAGAGAAAGTGTAGGATGATGCCCCCTCCCCTCTCGTTACCCCCCATCCGGGCAACACACACCAAACCCATTGGTAACCGGTCGAGCCGGTAGAACCACTGTTCTTGTGAGCAGACCAATGCTAAGCCTGCTGGACCACACAGTTCCTTTGCATGTCTCTGGCCTGTCACGGGTTGTCTGTGTGTCAGGGAGTTAGAAGTCAGTGAAACAAACTCTCAGGTTAGAACTACTTTTCACCCGCAGACCGTCCTGCCTCGCACAGCACCTTGTCGTTAACTCACACCTGCCATGCTGTGGAGTCGACTCCTAGTACCCTATAGGATAGGGCAGAGCTGTCCCTGTGCGTGTAACCCTTTACAGAAGTAGAAAGCCTCCTTGTGTCAACTGTGGAGTGGCTGGTGGTTTCGAACCGCTGACTTTGACGTTAACAGTCCAATGTGTAACCCACTACATCACCCGGAAATGTGCTTCCTGCGCCTTGTCATTTAGAACTGGATACATGCTTATCATTTAGTTGAAGGAGGCACGAGGCACGGAGAGAACAGAATTCGTGCTAAAGTTGCCAATTACAGTTTCTCTCCCAGTGGGGAATGCCATTCCCGGTGTTTATATCCAGTATTTTATGAATGTTTATGAACCTTAATCAGGAAAAACACCAATAAAGGCAAGGGAGGGAAACAGATGGACGAAAATGAACAGGTGCAACATTTTGAAAAGGAGATATCAAAATCAAATCAGCCAAATTGAAAGTATCCCCTTCACCAAAAGCCCAAAGCAACCACTTGTCATGGAGTTGATTCTCCATCGTAGTGAACCTAGATAGCAGGGTGGAGGCCTGTGTTCTGCCAAGGGCCATTGGGATATCTAGAGCATCATTCGTGGGCCTCATTGGTCAAACGTTTTATTAACTCACCCCTAATGTGGAACTGTTTCTTTTTAGTGAGGTGTGGATGTCAGCTGGTGTTGATGATTTCCCAGGCTGGACGTTGTCCACCCCTGCTGTACATATGGTTTCCAGTCCAATGTTTACCTGACAAAGCCACCAACCTCTCCCCACCCCCCCCCAAAAAAAAAACCCAAACAAATAAAAAAACCAAACAAACACACTCACTACAATTGACCCATAGCGACCCTATAAGACAGAGTAGAACTGCCCCTGTGGGTTTCCAAGACTGTAACTCTTTATGTGAGTAAAAATCCCGTCTTTCTCCCAAGGAGCAGCTGGTGGTTTTGAACTGCAGAGCTTGCAGTTAGTAGCTCAATGCATAACCGCTAACCCATCAGGACTCCTTGATCCCATTCACAGACAAATGTTCAGTCATAGCATTCATATTGGGAGTGTGTCATGTTATTCCTCCAAACTTTTCTAGAATTTTTCTCTTTTCTGGTTTGAGGTGACTGTTTCAGCGTCTTTCAATGGGGGATACTTGTTGAGGGTGGTGTTGACTAGGAAACAACCAGAAATGGTTAACACTGAGGCGCAGTGGCATCCTGGGTAGGAGAGGGGGTGTTTGCTGGGGGACACCGTCAGAGGGGGAGACACCAAAAGGACTGTACATTTTTATGCAGTGTTTGAGCAGAAAGTCACTTCTAAAAATAAAAATAGCCCTGTCATTGGTTAAAACAACAAACTCCTTTTTTCTTAAACCCAGCTTACATGTGTCAATAAACTCACAAGGTCAATAGACTCACTACGCCAGTTTACTTTTTGAACCTTCTAATGTGCCTAGTCAAACAGCCCTGGGGATGTAGTGATTATTCATGGAGCTGCAGTCTTCATGGTCAGCAGTTTGAAACCACCAGGAGCTCCTTGGGACAAAGACAGGGTTTCCTTCTCCCAGAAAACAGTTACCGTCTTGGAAACCCACAGAGGGTTGCTATGAGTCAGCATGGACTGAGTGGCTGTGAGTTTTGGGTTTGGGAGAATGTGCTCAATCAGATCTGTCATTATTACCCGATCACAGTGCCCCTCTGAGTCGTGTGGCTTCGCGGGCACTGCCATTTTCCTCGCCGTGGATGCTTTAGAGATGCTGCTTTTGGCAGACTTTGTGGTGCTTTAGTCAGTATTGTGGTGATTAATATTTATGAACCTGTATCAATAACTTCTTTATTTTGAGAGTGAAGTAGAAATGAAACGGAAACATCAAAAAAGGTTTCTGCTCAGTTCCTAATGTTGTAACTACTGATGCTGTGATTCAATGTGGAAAGATTGAACAAAACAATCGTGTCAGCTAACACCAAACCCAATGCCGGAGCGTTGGTTGTGACTCACAGTGACCCAATCGGACAGAATAGAAGATGCTCCTTAGGGTTTCTGAGACTAAATCTTTACAACCTCATCTTTCTCCCACGGAATGGCTGGTGGATTTGAACCACTAACCTGGTCGTTAGCAGCCCAAGGCCTAAGCCATAGTGCCTCCAGGACTCCAATGTGTGCCTACCCGTAATAGAGTGTGCCTCCAAAGTACAGAAGGGACTGAAGGTATGGATTCCACTGCCAGTGAGTCGGTTGCGACTCTTCGCAACCCCAGAGGACACAGTCGAACAGCTTCAGGGTTTCTGGGTCGATAGATTGCCACAGAGGCCTCATCTTTTTACTGTGGAGCTGCTGATGGATTTGAACTGCTTCCTCTGTGGTTAGCAGCCCAATGCTAAACACTCTACACTACCAGGGCTTCTTCTTATGTTAGTGTTCATGTAAACTAACAACAATTACAGCTAAGTAATTTATAACTAGATCACATCTGATGATTAAAACTGACCATAAATAGTACAGGTGGTGGGCCATGTGGGGGAAGTCACTCATGGAGTATGATGAGACAGAGCACTCAAAAAGTCTGGAAACTTATTTTTGTTTGTTTTTATGACATGTGACTTTAAGGTCTTTTTAAAAAAATAAAATCTTATGAATTGGGAATGGATACAATTATCATTCTACAGTTCAGTCACGTCCAGCTGAATTGTACCTTTGCTACCACAAACAGTTTCCAAACATCCCTTTTCTACATGGACTCCTTGACATCGTCTCCCCTTTGCCTTGCTACCATCACTGTACCCACTTCCCCCCTGAATCCCTTATTCTACTTGCTATTTCTGTAGGTTCATTAATCCTGGGTTTCATATACCCAAAAATGAAAAAACATATAATACAACTTCAAGAGGATGACCCCAATGACCTAACACCTCTGAAATACACCCTAATATGTACAAATAGAAACCAAACAAAATAATACAAACCAAAGATAGAGAAAATTTGGAAAACCAGATCAGGTCCAGCCTGCATCATAGGGGCGGGGATCTGCTGACAAAGTGCTAACTGTTCAAGTCCGCTTTATGCCTTTGATCTTCTATACTCAACTGTTCGAATGCACTCTGTTTAGTAACCACTTTCCTCCTGTTCTTCAATTGGGGATAGAAGGCGTTCACCAGAGTTATTTCCTATGGAGTTCCATATATGGATCTTGGGCTCCCACTGTCAGCCTTCTGTAAACCAGATTCTAACACTTCAGGCTCTGATACTAATCCCTCCTTCCACTTCGAGTTATATGCTTAACAATCCTTCGGTGGCTGATGATGGGGTGTGCTTCTTCCATGTGGACTTAGTTGACATCCCACTTAGATGGCTGGTTGTGTGGAGACAAACCTTTAAGACCCCAGATGCTATTTTGCCTAGTAGGTGGGCACCCTCTGATTTCTTCACCACAATTTGCTAAAGCACCTGTCTCCTCTGTGTTCCCTTCCTGAGGGCAAGGATCCAGCAGGGCTATGACGTAAGAACTAATTGCTCTTACGTAACTAAGGTCTTAAGAGGCTTGTACATGGACTGGATATACTCCAAAAAGAAGTTCCAGAAATTCTTTAGAGTGATAGCCTGGCTGACACGAGTCTGTGGCTTCCTAACTTTGAACAATCAATACTTCCTTACTCGGATGTACGTCCTTGCATATTCTTGTACATAGACGGTGATGGAAAATTGTTCAGTTAAGTTTAAATGCTCTGTTGATTACTTAAGCATGAATAGGTATGTTTTTGGTTGACTGCAGAGATGATATGTGGCGAAGTGCTTCTGAGGTGGGCTGTTAACCACAAAGTCAGCAGTTTGAAACTACCAGCCAGTTCTGTGGGCAGAAAAGGAGGCTTTCTATTCCCGTAAAGAGTGACAGTGTTGGAAACCCACAGGGCAGCTCTGCCGGCCCGGGGGTCGCTGTGAGTTGGGAGTGAGTGTGAGCCGAGATGCTGCTGCTAATGCTCACCTAGGAAGCCAGGACTCTGTCATCCCAGAGGAAAGTGTTCACGCACCCCCACACAGTTTCTCTTTGGTTCTCATTTGTCATGGTCCTGGTTACAAAAATTAAAAAAATTTTTTTTTCACCATTTACTTCCTCCAGTTTAATCTTTCAGATTCCATTTCACGTGCCTTCTCCTCCCCTTTAAAAAATGTAGTTTGAAAGAGGAACCAGGTGTTCTATTTCACATAGTGAGTCAAATGAGCGCTTTAGTGTTTTCCCCTTGCCACGTGGGGCAGCCGTGTGGATGAATTGCTATTGAATGTTAATGCCAAAATTCTATTACAGCGCAGTTGTTTTCCTAACAGGATGTTGAACCTTACCTTCAGAAGTCAGCAGTAAAAGCCTTAAACGATTCTATGTTAAAATGAAGACACTAACGAATTGGTCATGTTACATATGGGTGTGAAGTAAGGCCCTCTAGTTGTAGTGTTGTGTAAGCATTGGATTGCTAATCACGGAGTTGGCAGTTCAAATCCACCAGCTGCTTCATGGGAGCAAGATGAGGCTATGTGTTCCCATAACACTTTGCAGCCTCAGAAACGCTCTCTGGGGTCACTGTGAGTTGGACTCTACTCTGAGGTGGTGAGTAGATATACAGCAGAGCCTCTTTTACTTTCTTTAAATCCGTTTTTATTTTATGAAAGGATCTTGTGAGTCTGATATTTTTGAATGACCCAGAAGGATCCCATTCAGAAAAATTACTTTTATAAGGCCCCCCCAAACCTGTTTTTCCTCGAAGCTTTCATTTGTATAAATTCAAATAATTAAATTAAGGTTACTTTGGTTGTTTATATGTTTAAAATACTCTTTTTCTTCCATAATCATAGCACCTTGCTTTAAATTGTCTTTGGGATAACTCTGATTTGTCTTTGTGAACTAAAATCAGAATTCCTAAATGCAGTGGTTTTCCAAATATCAGAGACCTGATATTTTACTTTTAAACTGTGGGATGTCCTTGTCATCTTCTGTGTCACCGGTGCTTCATCAACATTTTTATAGATAAAGCCACATCTGATTATTACAGAGATCCAGGGAGTCATGCTTTAGAGAAAAAGGAAACCCCGCATTGATTTCTTCTTTAAGGATTTATAGACTTACAAAAAACGGAACAAGTTAACGCCACACAGCGTCAAGAGAGCCTGGGTAACAGGCCTTTTGTTTGTGAGTTTGTGACCGGGTAATTAGATCAGAGCACACTATCTTTTTGAGGCTAGAGAAGAAGATGGAAATGACATCCTTTTAAAAAGCATTTTATTGTGAAACTCTGAATCGCATGAACAGTTTATACACATGTGGTTCCATGCCATGTGTTGCCGTCCCACAGTGTGTTCGCACCCTCCCCTTTGCCACCCGCCCTCTCGTGTCCGTCCTCCTGGGTCCCTTCTCCTCCTTCCCCTCATCTTTGCTTCGAGGCAGTGCTCCCCGTTTGATCTCCTGGAGGTAGTGGACTGGCCCGAGAACTCCCTTCTTCATGGGCATTATTGTTACTTTTGTAGGCCCAACGATTATTTGGCTGAAAGGTGACCACTGGGGGTTGCTTCAGCTCCAGATTACAAGAGTGTGAGGTTGATAGTCTCAAGGTTTCTTCATACTTTATCAGTCCCGTAAATCTGATCATTTCTCCCCGCTTTTTAATAACTTTGAATTTTGTCCTACATTTTTATCTAGGACTAGGTAACTGGGACTCTGATAGATCTTTTAATTCAAGGCTTCAGTATAATGTTTTATTAACATTAAGAAAACCACTAGTCTTGTTGTACCAAATGACTCTACGGTCAACTTTCCGCGAGAGAAAATGGAATTGCTAAGGAAGAATGGCTAATTAATTGCAACCTTTGCCAAAATACTCTAGTACTCGGAACTAATTTATATTTTCAGAGACGCTGAAGATTTCCAGGGATACTTATTGTAGGGGCTGTCAAGTCAGTTCCAACTCACAGCGACCCTACCTATGTACAACAGAAAGCAACACTGCCCGATCTTGGGTCCACAAGCAGTGCTTGTCGAAGCAGCAGTCAAGAGATCAAAACCTGTGGAAACTTGCTATGTAATCTAAATGAAGTCTGTCTTGGAGAATGATCCATGTGCACGGAGAGAAAGGTATGTTGTTAGGTAGCATCGACTTGGTTCCGACCCATAGCCGCCCGGTGCACGACAGAATGAAACTGCTCAGTCCTGTGCCAGCCTCTCAATGGTTCTGTCCTTAAGCCCATGGCTGAGCCATTGTATCAGTCTGTCTCATTGAGAAAGGGGCCTTCTCTCTCGCTGTCCCTCTACTTTAGGAGGCGTGATGTCCTTCTCAAGGGACTGGTCTCTTCTGACAACATGCTTAAAATATGTAAAGACGACGTTTTGCCATCCTTACCTCTATGGAACACTATGGTCAACTCCTTCCAAGACAGATTTGTCGGTCCTTTTGGCAGGCTGTGGTGAAGGGATATAAGCCCGAAGCACACCTTTCCTGATCTTTAAACCAGGGATTATTCCCTTGTTTTGCTTGTACAACTGCCTCCTGATCCATGTCCAAGTTCCAGATGAGCACAATTAAGTGTTTGGAATTCCTGTTCTTCTAAAGGCGATCCATAGTTACTAGCCACAGAATGGAATGCTTTGTGTAGTCCATAAAACACAAGTAAACATCTTTCTGGTATTCTGTGCTTTCCTCCAGGATCCACCTGATGTCAGCAATGTTTTTGTTTCATGTCCTCTTCTGAATCCAGCTTGAATTTCTGACGGTTCCTTGTCAGTGTACTGCTGCAATCATTGTTGGATGATCTTCAGCAAACTTTTACTTGCATGTGATAGCAATGGTCTTGCTTTCTATAATTAAGAACCCAGGTGAGGTAGTGGTTATACGTTGGGCTGTTAGCTGCGAGGTCAGCACTTTAGAACCCCCGACTGCTCCCTGGAAGAAAGCTGGGGTGGAGGAAGGGCTTTTTACTCCTGTAGTAAAGAGTAAGCGTCTCAGACTCCCAGAGAGAGAGTGCTACCCTGTCCTTCGGCGCTGCTGGAGGTCGGCATGAGTTTGATTCCATAATTGTGCATTCTGTTGGGTCACCTTTCTTTGGAATGGGTACAAATAGGGGTCTTTTCCAGCCACGTGGCTCAGTCGCTGTACCCCAAATTTCCTGTTATACATGGATAAGTGCTTCCAGTGCTTCATCAGCTTGTTGAAACGTTTCAGTGGGTATTCTGTCAATTCCTGGAGCCTTGTTTGTGGCTAATGCTTTCAGTGTCTCTGGACTTTCTCCCTTCAGCGTCGTTGGTTCTTGCTCATATGCTACCTCCTGAGATGGTGGGATGCCAACTTGTTCTTTTTGGTTACAGTGACTTTTGTATTCTTTCCAACTTCTTTTGATGATTCCTACATTATTCAATATTTTGCCCTTGGAATCTTATAGTATTAGAACGTGAAACCTGAACTTTTTCATCAGTTCTTTCAGTTTAAGATATGCTGAACATGTTCTTCCTTCTAAGTCTTTGCACATTTCACTATAAGGTTTTGCTTTGTCTTCTCAAGCTGCTCTTTGAAATGTTCAGTTCAGCTCTGTGACGTCATCCGTTCTCCCAGCTGCCTTCGCTGCTCTGTGATCAAAAGCAAGCGCCAGAGTCACTTCTGACATCCACATTGACCTTCTCTTTCTTTCTGGTCTTGTTCGTGACCGTTGGCTTCCTTTGTGTAGGGTGTTCTTGATGTCAAACCTCTGCTCAATCGATTTTCCGTCATTAGTGTTCAATGCATCAAGTCTATTCTTGAGGCGTTTTCGAAATTCAGGTGGGATCAACTCAAGGCTGTATCTTGTCTCTGCTGGACTGCCTTTCATCTTCCTCAGCGTCAGCAGAACTTACCTGTGCGTGTTCGGTGGGCTGGTGCTCCGTTGGCCTCTGGCTTCGATTTAGCTGCTGCCATCGAGCGTCTGCAGTGTCGCTTCCCACCGACGTTGTCCATTAGGTTTCTGTGGGCCCAACTGGAGAAGTCCACAGGCAGACTCACGTTACTCTGGTTGACAAACGGTCTTTACTAAGAGCCAGGAGTTTTGCAGAATTACATCATGCGATCTCCCATCTTTGTCTATTACCAAGACCATATTTTTCAACTACCACTCCTTGTTTCCAACTTCTGCATTCCACTTGCTAATAATCACCCCCCCCCCACCTTTCTATTGGGAGGTAATACAGAGATCATGTCATTCCATAATTCAATCACATCAAGCAGTATTATACAGTATTATACAGTATTATACAGGTTACTAATAATTAGTAATGCATCTTGATCACATGTTTGATCCATTTCCAACTGAAGATGTTGGTAGAATTCTTCAATATTTGCATCATTAGCTTTAGTGGGTGGTACATAAACTTGGAGGAAGAATTGTATTGACAGGATTTCCTTGTGTGCAGATAGTATCCTATTACCGACAGCATTGTATTTCAAGATAACTGTTGAAATGCCCTTTTTGCCTATGAATGTGACGCCATTCCTCTTGAACCTGTCATTCCTGGCATAGCAAATCATAGGATTTTCTGATTCCACCTGAGGGGCTCCTGTTCCGGCACGCTCGCTGATGATGTGCTGCTTCTGCTCAGGAGGCTTTCAGTACCTGAAAAAGTTGACATGCCATCCGTCCGCTTGTCCGTGTCTTCATGCCCCTGGAGTGGACAGCCGTTCCTTCTGCTGCTTCTGAGTCTGCGAGCTCAGCCGAGGCTGTTCACGTTGGGTGGCCCTGCTGGCCTGCGAAGTCCCTGTGACATAACTTCCAGCATCCCAGCAACACGCAAGCCACCACAGTGTGACAGATTGACAGACAAGTGGCACTTCTGCACTACAGGGCAACTTAAATGAAGATGGGAAAATTTTTTTTAAAAATCATTTAGCTCTAAAATTTACCTATCTGTCCAGCAGAACCAATTTTTGTCATTTCTCATTTTGTCTGCCTTTTCACAAGTGCACTTATTATATATTCTTGCCACCATTGTCTGCTATTGTGAGGAAAGCAAAGCCTGAACCCCTTCAGACAAATCTGAAAATTGTTCGTGTGCATTGCTGAGTGCATGAGATCTTTGTCTGAGGTGGCTCAAGAGATCTGTGTGCCTCAGGGAGACTTGAATTTTACAATATAGAAATGCAAGTGGGAAGAATTCCACTTCTGTGCCGAATGTTTCTCACAGCGGCTGACAATAGATTTGAAAGCCAGGCTTTCCACAAAGGCGATGAGTTGTGCATTCCTTTTGCTCACATTTAAATGACCGAAGACCAAGAGTGGAGGGCTCAGATAATAGAACAATAGTAATAGCTTATATTTATTGAGCACTTAATTATCAATAATTGCTGTTCCAAACTCTTCACATAACAGCCCCATGAGGTGTGGGCACGGTTACCATCTTTTTTATTCTTAACAAATGGAAGAATTTAGGTACAAACAGGTCAGAGACCTACCTAATGCCATAGAGCTAGACAGGGGAGTCGTTAGAATTCAGAGTCAGGTTTCCTGACTCCAGAGCCCAAATTTTAGCCACTTCTTCCACTTGGATCAGTGAAACTTGGCAGAAGTACTCTGTTGATATTGAGTATTCTCTGCTTTGAGCCAGGATCCATCTAGCATCAGCAATGATAGCTCTTGTTCCACATCCTCTTCCGAATCCAGCTTGACTGTCTGGCTGTCTCCTGTCGATGGACTGCTGCAACCGTTGTTGAGATGTTGTCAGCCAAATTGCACTTACATGTGATATTATTGATATCATTCCATAATTTCTGTTTTCTGTTGGGTCATTTTTCCTTGGAAAGGGCACAAATACGGATCTCTTCCAGTCAGTTGGCCAAGTAACTGTCTTCCAAATTTCTTAGCATAGACTAGTGAGTGCTTCTAGTGCTTCATCAGCTTGTTGAAACGTTTTAGTTGGTATTCCATCAATTCCTGGAGCCTTGGTTTTGCCTAATGCTTTCAGTGCAGCTTGAATTTCTTCCTTCAGTACCTGGTTTTTGATTATATACTAACTCCAGAAATTGTGGAATGTCTAGTAGTTCATTTTGGTACAGTGACTATGTGAACTCTTTCTTTCAAACTTTTGCCATAGAATCTTTTAACATTGCAACTGGAGGCCTGAATTTTTTTCTTTAGTTCTTTCAGTTTGAGATATGCTAAGTGTCTTCTTCATTTTTGGCTTTCTAACTTCAGGTCTTTGCACATTTCATTCTAATATTTGACCTTGCCTTGTTAAGCTGCCCTTTGAAATTTTTGTCCCACTCTTTGGTGTTACCATTTCTTCAACTTGCCTTAACTTCCTCTATGATTAAGACCAAGTTTCAGGGTCTCTTCTGACATCCACTTTGGCCTTTTCCTTCTTGCCTATCTTTTTATGACCCTTTGCTTTGGTCAGGATGGTCTTGATGTCCTCTTTTTGTCATTAGTATTCAATATTTAAATCAGCGCTTGAGATGGTCTTGGAAATCAGTTGGTATGTACTCAAGGTTCTATTTTGGCTCTCCTGGACTTGTTTTAATTTTCTTCAACTCCACCCTGAACTTACAGGTGAGCAATTGATGATCTCTTCCTGTCAGCCTCTAATGTCGTTTGGACTACTGATATTGAGCATCTCCGTCATTTCTTTTTGCAGATACAGTCAGTGTGCCTCCTGTTTATTGGGTCTCGGGGGGTCAGACGTACCGTCACAATTTATGTTGTTGAGAAAAGGGTTTCTCGCAATGAGGTTGTCATTAGTCTCGCAGATTCTGTATCACGTGCTCTCCACCTTCCTTTCTCTCTCCAAGGCCACACCTACCACCTGCTGTGACTTCCTCCTTGGTTCCATCATTTACGCTTCAATCACCAGTAACTATCAGTGTATCCATAGCAAATCAGGTGTACCATTGAGAAGTAAGGAAACGTCAGAACTCTTCCTTGTTGCTCATATGGAACCTGTACACAGATCAAGAGGCAGTAGTACACATAGAACAAAGGGAGATTCCACGGTTTAAAATTAGGAAAGGTGTGGCTCTGGGTTGTAGCCTCTCATCGTCCTTGTGCAATTTAGTTGCTAAACGAATCATCAGAGAAGCTGGCTTCTATGAAGAAGAAGAATGTAGAATCGGTCGGAGGAAGGCCTGTTGACAACCTGTGATGCGCAGATGATACAGTCTTGCTTGCTGAGAGCAAGGAGGGCTTGAAGCGCTTGCTGCTGAAGACCAAGGACGGCTGTCTTCAATACGTATTGTAATTTAATGTAACGGAATAAGACATTCTCACAGTAGGACCAATGGACAGCACCATGATAAATGGAGAAAAGATAAAAGTTGCCATGGATTGTAGTTTTCTTGGATCCGGCAGCAGTCAAGAAACCAAAGGACATACTGCATCAGGCAAATCTGCTGCACAAGACCTCTTTAAAGCGCTGAAGAGCCAGGCTGTCACCTTGAAGGCTATGGTGCCCTTGGCCCAAGCCATGGCATTTTCATTCCCCTCATAAGCAAGCGAATGTTGGGCATGAATTAAAGAAGGCTGAGTAAGAATGGCCGTTCCTGAATTAAGGTGCTGGTGAAGAGTACTGAAAGCACTGCCAAAAGAGCAAAGAAACCGGACTTGGGAGAAATACAACCACAGTGCCCTTTAGAAATGGGGGTGGCGAGACCTGGACTCACAGACTTTGACTATGTTATCGGGAGCGATCCGACCCTGGAGAAAGACTTCCTGCTGGGTAAAGGAGATGGGGGGGTGAAGCGAGAAAGACCCTCGATGAGATGGCTGGACCCAGTGGCTACAACTAGGGACTCAACATCATTGTGTAGAAAACCTAAATGCTAACAACTATAGGGAGGATGGCCCAGGACCGGGCAGCGTTCCCTTCCGTTGTGCATAGGGGTCTGCGTGTGTGCACCGAACATCATCATTTATGTAGGAATAGGACGAGCAGGGGCCTGGGCCCAAGAGGACATAAGAGACAGAAGGTATTATGGTCTGAGACCCTTGGTGAGATGGACTGACAGCGGCTACAACAATGGGCTCAAACATAACCGTTGTGAGGACAGCGCAGGACCCAGCAGTGTGCCATGTGCTGTCCATGGGATCTCTCGACAGAACCTAACGACACAAGGATTCCCGATTCTTCACGTGTTTCCATTTCCCCATAATATACACCCAGCTACCTTCTCTCAACATATATCTGGCTGCATTGCAATGGCAGCCCCCCAAACAAATAGAGGTTCCAGTAACGCAAATTGCATTTCCAATTAATCAGTCCAAGAATTCACATTCTGCACACTCAGTTCCTCGCATGGTTTAGCAGAAATGCTTGTATTTGGTGACTGAGTTGCCGAGCAGAGTAGAAGAGTGCGAGACAGTAAATGCAGGCGCACGGGCCCTGTGCCTCGTGGAGCCCCTGTGGGCCTGCCGGTTCCAGGCACTGCTCCACACAAGCACCAGCCTAGAGTCAGAGGGCTGACCAGGACCCGGAAGGCATTAGCCCTCTCCAACTTAAACCTGGTGGTCACCTCCCTCTTCAGGACACCCCTGGACATGGTGAAGGGAAGTGTCTCCTGTATTGAAATCCGTGTACCTCTGCCCACGTGGTGCGCGATGCGCCACCTAGTTTCAGGATCCCACCCGATTCACCGGCACCGTGGGTGCCTTTGTGAAGATTGTGCATCACAAGGGCGCCAGGACCCTGAGGAGCGGCCTCACAGCCACCCTGGTGATGATGGTGCCAGCCACTGCCATTGACTCCACCATCTGTGACCAATTCAAGACCTTCCTGTGGCCGAGCCTTGAGCGCTGACCTCTATGCCCCCATGGTGGCGGGCAGTCTGGCCCGCTTGGGCACTGTGACTGTGGTCAGCCCCCTGGAGCTGATGAGGACGAAGATACAGGCACAGCAGGTGTCCTGTCGGGAGTTGGGCATCTCTGTGCAGGCCACAGTGGCTCGGGGTGGCTGCGCTTGCTGTGGCTGGGCTGGGGGCCCACTGTGCTGCGAGACATGTCCTTCTCAGCCCCGTGTTGGTTCAACTCCGAGCTGGTGAAGAGTTGGCTCAGTGGGCCCAGGCCAGATGACCAAGCATCCGTGGGCATCAGCTTTGTGGCTGGCAGCATCTCAGGGACGTGACTTTTCAAGGTGGTGAAGACCCAGCGCCAGGTCACACTGGGCACAGTGGAGGCTCTGACAGTGAGGCCCCCACGGGTCCACTCCACTTGGCTGCTGCTGTGGGGCATCCAGGCTGAGTCAGGCACTCAGGGGCACTTGGCAGGTTCCCCGCCTTGGATCATCAAGGCCGGCCCCCTCCTGTGCCATTGTGACCAGCATTGATGAGATTGGCAAAAAGCTTCTTCCAGAAGCTCAACCAGCAGCAGCTGCCAGGCCCTTCCTTGTAAGGGGGCAGGGGACTCCCACCTCTCCTCGGATGCACTGTGGGCTAAAGGAGAATTAGCCAAGGGCCTTATCCTCAGCACTGAGGGGCGCAGGCCCTGCCGCCACCCCACTGGGCCCTCAGGCCCCCTCAGACCAGGTCTTCATCCTGCTGTGCCCTATACCTCAGGCTCAAGGATCCTCACTTTCCCACCCCCAAGTTCAAGACCAAATTTGCTACCTGCTCCCCACCCCTTATGTTTGCTGTAACTGGGCCTGCCTCAGTCTCCCCTACTTCCATTAATTCCTTATGTCTGAAGATGATCTTTTTTTTTAAAAGAAAGTAAGTAAATGTGGAAAGATAAAGCCAGAGTGTTTTAATGAAGATGTTTGCTTGTAAGTGCGGGAGCCAGCTTCATTTAGCTGGGCTTCGAAGGAGACTTTCTCATACAGGGCTAGGGTATCGTGTGCAACTCAAGGGCCAGGTTTTTAGCTGAGATCTAGGAAGAGAGTGAAACCAGGGATAGGAAAGATGTCAGGACTCTTTCTCTCTGTGTCTCTATCCCCCGATCTCTCCTCTGTTGTTGTATTTAAATCATTTTATTGCAGGCTCATACAACTCTTATCACAATCCATACATACATCCATTGTGCCAAGCACATTTGTACATTTGTTGCCATCGTCATTCTCAAAACATCTGCTTTCTGCTTGAGCCCTTGGTATCAGCTCCTCATTTCCCCCCCC
>NW_022111369.1:54220722-54228315 GCF_000313985.2 Echinops telfairi
TCATTCTCAAAACATTTGCTTTCCACTTGAGCCCTTGGTATCAGCTCCTCATTTTCCCCCTCCCTCCCTCTTCCCCCCTCCACCATGAACCCTTGATAATTTATAAATTATTATTTTGTCATATCTTTCACTGCCCAATGTCTCCCTTCATCCACTTTTCTGTTTTGTCCATCCCCCAGGGAAGAGGTTATATGTAGATCCTTATAATCGGTTTCCCCTCTCTATCTTACCCTCTCTCCACTCTCCCGGTATCGCCACTCTCAGCACTGGTGCTGAAGGGATCATCTGTCCTGAATTCCCTGTGTTTCCAGTTCCTATCTGCACCAGTGTACATCCTCTGGTCTAGCCAGACTTGTAAGGTAGACTTGGGATCATGATAGTGGGGGATAGGAGGGTTGGAGGAAGCATTTAGGAACTAGAGGAAGTTTTGCATGTTTCATTGTCGCTACCCTGCACCCTGACTGGCTCATCTCCTCCCCGAAACCCTTCTGTAAGGGGATGTCCAGTTGCCTACAGATGAGTCTTGGGTCCTCAATCTGCACCCCCCTCATTCACAATGATTTGATTTTTTTGTTCCTTGATGCCTGGTATGTGATCCCTTTATGCCTCGTGATCACACCGACTGGTGTGCTTTTTCCATGTGGGCTTTGTTGCTTCTGAGCTAGCTGGCCTCTTGTTTGCCCTCAAGCCTTTAAGACCCCAGGCGCCATCTCTTTTGATAGCTGAGCTCTCTTCTGTCCTTACTCTCTGGTGCGTCTTTTTCTCTGCACACTGGCTGTGTCTGCGTGTGCCACATCTGTGGGGAAAGTGTGCTGTCACACCTTAGCTTTTGCGCTTCTATGGAACAGTTGTCTGCCAGTCTCTTCACTTAGACCAATTAATCTCGAAGTCCCCGTTGTAAATTTCCCTAAAGGGGAGTTGACTGGCTCTGTGTGGGTCGGGTGTATTTCCAGGGTCCAATTCCCCCAGAGCCAATGGAGGCAGATTCTGGACCGCTAACATACAGAAGGCCAACTCTTGTGGATTTGGGAGCTTTGGGCACTGTTGTTCCCATGGGAGTGGAATTGTTGTTAGCTGGACTTAGTGCCATAGCATCCATTCTGATGCATAATTACCTTAAAGGACAGAGTAGAAAGCCTCACTTTTCTGCCACAGAGTGGCTGATGGTATTGAACTGTCGACCTTGAGGTTAGAAGCTCGGTTCATAATCAGAGTTCTTTTCTAGACTGGGAGGAGGTGGCATTCACAGGCTGACCCTAGCATCCCACACTTTGAGTAAGAGTTGCCTCAAAGAAACTTCCACCAACTCCAAAGGACGGAATGGGGCAGAGAGGACACCTGAGTCACCTCACCTGAGACAGGTGACTTTGAGGACGGTTTGCGGGCAGAGCTCCCCAGTGTGTGCTGTCTGTGGCCCACCCTCTCACCAGCTCCCTTGAGACCTTCCTTACCTCAGAGGCCAGATGTTTCAGGGGTTTGGGGACGGAGACTCATGCCACTAAGTACCTGCTGTCAGTCAGAAGTTCACCTTAATATCCCTTTACTTGAAGGGTTAAGATTACAAGGGGATGGAAGAAGAAAAGCTCTATTTAACAAGAATGGAGAATAATCTCTGAGCAAGGCTAGCTCCTCTTGGTGGTGTGTTTCTATCAAGAACTCCTGGTGGCGCGGGGGTTAAACCCACCCATTGCTAACCAGAAGATGGGTGGTGCCCACCAGTCACTCTGAGGGAGAACGAGTCAGTCTGCTTCTGGGAAGAGTTACAGCCGGGAACCCCGCGGGCGGCACAGTCCTTCTCAGTCCTGCAGGGTTCCATCTGAAGGCAGTGGGGTTCTGTTGTTGTTGTTGTTGTTGTTCTTATGTTGTCTCCAACAGGGGTTTTGTCTTTTCTCACGTTACAGTCCCACTTGTGTCTTTTTCAGCGTGTTTCATGGTTTGAGAGCTAGACTCTAAGATGCTTGCCATGGTTTTTGGCAGGACTTTTGCCAGAACTTTCAGAGACCCTTGGGCGGTGCAAACGGCTTGCTTTTGACCATTAACTGAAAGGTTGGTGGTGCAATCCCACCTAGTGACTCCGCCGAAGACCATGGAAAAGCCTGGTGGTCTGCTCCCATAATGATTCCCATCAGGAAGCCCTCTGGAACAGGGCTGCTCAGTACAACAGGCGGAACAGGACCAGTCCAGGGGCTTTACACCCATCATCAGGTGGTTGAGAATAATGCCCAACCTCACTGCTATCGGGTTGATTCTGACGAACGGTGACCCTCGAGGACAGAACTGCCCCTGTGGGATCCCGAGACTGTAACTCTTTACCGGAATAGAAAGCCTCATCTTTCCCTCATGGAGCAGATGGTGGTTTAGAACCGCTGACCTTGCAGTGAGTAGTCCAATGTGTCACTATGCCACCGTGGTTCCTTGCTTTATGGGAATGTTGTTATGTTGTTAGGTGCCACCAAGTTGGTTCAGACCCACAGCGACCCTATGCACAACCAACAGGACACTGCCCGGCCCTGTGCCACCATCACAGTGCTCCTGTGCCAGAGCCCGTTGTGGCAGCCGTGGTTTCTGTTCCTGCGTGCAGGGCCTGCCTCTGTTTCGCTGCCACTTCACTTTACCATGCCTGATGGCCTTCTCCAGGGGCTGGTCTCTCCTGCCGACATGTCCAAAGTGGGTCAGACAAAGCCTTGCTCTCATTGCCTCTACAGAGCATTCCCGTTGGACTGCTCCTAAGACAGATTGGTTTGTCCTTTCAGCAGTCCAGGGTACTTTCAATATTCTTCTCCGGCACCGCAATTCAAAGGCATTAATTCTTCTCGGTATCCTTTATTCAAGGCCCACCTTGCCCATGCCGATGGTATGGTTAAAAACACCGTGGGAATAGGGAGCCCCATCTTTCTCCAGTGGAGAGAGAGGTTGGTGGTTTTGAACTGTTGACTTTGCGGTTAGCAGCCCAATGCTTAACCCACTGCAACACCGGTGTTCCTTGTTAAGAAATCCATTCTCACATAAAATATAACTTTATAAGAGTGTGTGGTTAGGTTAAGAATCCTGGGACTCTTCCTATCTCCCTGCACCAGAATCTGTTTCTGCCAAACCATTTGCTGACCTTTTTTGAGAGTCAGAATGGGAGCCTGGACAGTGGCGGGGAACGTGGGGGGCGGGGAGGAGAGAGGCTTAGTGAGACAGGCCCAGCAGTTCCACAGAACGAACAAGGGTTCAGGGGGCATTCTGGCAAAGAGAGGCTGGAGCATTGAAGGGGGCGAGAGAACTGGGGAACAGGACAAGGGGAGGAGAAGGATGACTCTACAAATCCATGTTTGTCAAAGAACACAAAGATCGGAATTCCTTTCCTACACATTTTGACCCTTCAGATCATCCAGCTATCCTTAGCTATGAGTCCATGTGGAGTCAGGGGTATGAGGCTCGGAGATTCCAAAAAGCTGAGAAAAAATTCACCATCGTGTGGTGGGTAGGAGGAGAGGAAGGGGGAACCGACGGCAATGATCGACACATAGCACCCTAGCACCCCCCCCCCAGGGGATAAACAACAGAAACGTGGGTGAAGATGGGCAGCGGTCAATGTAAGAGATGAAAATGATAATAATTTATAATTTATCAAGGGGTCATGAGGGCGGGGGAGGGGCAAAAGAGGAACTGATACCAAGAGCTCAAAATAAAAAGTAAATGTTTAGAAAGTAATGATGGCAAGATATGTACAAAGGTGCTTGACACAATGGATGTAGGGATTGTTATAAGAGCTGTAAGAACTCCCGATAAAATCTTTTTTTTTAAAAGTTCACTGTTAACCTTTTAATTGAAGTCTTTGTCCAGCATTGCAATGTAGCTTAGCTATCAAACGGAAAGTCCTACGTGGCTTGGCTTACAGAGTGGATTTCATCCCAACTTGTGTTTTCCAGGTTGGCGTTTCCAGTAACAGCCATTTCCCTTCTCTTGCAGACCAAGATCTATTGGAAAGCATCTTGATAGACAGTTATATCTTCCCAAGTACCACAATAGTAAGTAGCCCCTCTTCCGCCATCAGCTTGACTCACGATGGTCATTTGGAAAGCTTTTTAAAATCCTTGAAGCTTACATAACAGCCCGTGTGCTTGGCGCAAGGACACCTCTTCACGGTGTTTTCTTAACTCCCTCCTAGTTCTAGCATTGGCCGCGAGCCGTGTCTCCTTTCGTTTAAATGAACATACCAGAACTCATCTTGTTGGGAAGTTTTGTGTGTCTTTTTTCTATTTTGAAGACTGTCTCTCTCTGCAAATCCATCGGGACTGTGTGGAAACAGCCCCATCCATGTCTCCTCTGTATGAAACCAGTCCCGGAGTGGACACGGTTGCCACTAGCAGTTTTGTACTCTTTCTCTGTGTGTTTCCCCTTGGTAGCCAGATCACTTGAGCAGCCTTATTCTCGTCATGCTGTACGATTTTCAAGATAGAAAATTCCAGCCTCGTCTGCTTTCTGACAGTGAAGACGCCGTATCAGAAGTCGAAGACGTAGAAAACCTTCTTAACAGGTAACTGTGAGAAGGAAGATGTACTGTGTGAACCCAGCGCTAGTGGGTTTGTGTTGTTTTGTTGTTTGTCTTATTTTTTTTATCATTTTGGGGGGCTCTCACAAATCTTCTGACAGTCCATTTATCTGTTGTGTTACGACACTTGTACACAAGATGCCATCAACATTTCCAAAACATGTGTTTTTGTTGGTAGAATTGTACACAGCCAACAAGAAGGTCCTGTATCTACTCATGTATAAGCTGAGTTTTTCAGCACGTTTTTAATGCAGTTTTTGTGGTAATATTAGGTGCCTTGGCGGGCATTTGGGCCGGCTTATACTCGAGTATATACATTAGTGCTAAGAAGGGAGAATATTAATAAACTACCTGACTCCATTTCCAAGGAGTCTTGAACAGTGAAAAACTCCGTTTTAAGATCAAGTTATTTTTGAAAGCTAGAATGGCAGGTTCTAACTTGTAAGTATGTGGGAAGCCATGAAAATCGCCAATAATTTTTACTACTTCCATAAACTTCAATAAAAATAGCTATCATTTATTTACCTAGCTTCATGAACAAGGCTTAAGAAAAAATCTAGCATGGATCAGATGAAAAATATCCCACAGTATGAATAGTGTTAAGAACCCACTATTTGGCAAACTGGGGGAAAAAACCCCACCACAAACTTAGTTAAGATAAAACTTTTTTTGTCTTTGCAACAAAAATGAAATATTTATTAAACAATTGTATATAAAGTGACTTCAACACACAAGACACCTGATGTGTTCAATTAGTTATGAGAACCTGTGCTCATTTTATGACTGAATTCTCAATATTTTTTAATAGATTTTCATTATTTGTCGATGGAATTTTACCAAAATACTTCAGTTTATTACTGAATGCTGAGAAATAATTTTGAAAGTCAGTATCTATTAAACTGAAGTATTTCGGTAAAGATAAAACTCTTCACAGGTTTTTGTTTCTTTTTAGCCTAGATCAGTGGTTCTCAACCTTCCTAATGCTGCAACCCTTTCATACAGTTCCTCATGTTGTGGTGGACCCCCACATAGCTATTTCATCACTGTAAGTTTGCTACAGTTATGAATCGGGTGACCCCCGTGAAAAGGTTGTTCGACCCCTAAAGGGGTCTCGACCCACAGGTTGAGAACCTCTGGCCTAGATGAAGAGGAAGCCAGTCCTGGGGCTAATCATGTTGTTACGAGGGCTAATGAAGCCAGTGCCAGTCAGATGCTTAGTGTAGACAGCGTAGTCAGTGGTCAGCACACGCTGACTTGCACGTTGTTGTGGTTTAATAGAAAGCACACTGTAACAACAGCCAGCCTCCTGAGAAGACTTTTACCAAGGCAGTAGTCCCCAACAGTGTTGCTGGTACCATGTCTGATTTCATCTTTTTATGGGACATTCAAGCAGTTCACCGAGGATTCCATTACCTTTTGGCATTTTTAGGTGTTGTTAGATAAACACCCAAACTTCACTTATTTTGTTCATTGTTGGTTGGGGAAAGCTTGCAGCCATAAGGTCCCTGCTGTGTCTCATGCACTGGCTCCTGGTTCTGCGGCGGCGGCAGCTCCTTTGGTGTCCCAGTGTCTCCTGGATCCAGGAGGCTCAGTGCACAGGGGTCTCCGGGTCCAAAGGGTGCACTCCCCATGCTCTTCTCTCTTGCTGGTAGAAGAGCGTGTTTGAGGTGCCTGGTTTTAGACCCAGCAGGTTGGCCGTCACATTGAACCCTGTTAACCCAGTCCCTCACAGCTGAATCACATCAGCCAATCAGTATCTCCCCTCCCACCACCCACCCCCACCCCCACCCCCGCCACCTTCTCACCCAGGCCCACCAGGAAAACAGGTGGTTTGGTAGGAGTAACAAAGGCTATGGCTATAAAAGCATATTAAATCATTCTCTGCATTACAGACCAATAGAGCAGAGAAGAACTGCCCTCTTGGGTTTCTGAGACTGTAAATCTTTACCGGAGCCTCATCTAGTTCCTTTGGAGGGTCTTGTGGGTTTGAACCACTGACCTTGTAGCTAGAAGCTCAATGCATAGCCCGCTATACCACCAGGCCCCTGTGATTTTTATTTTCAACCTCAAAAATTAAAGTCAAATTATGGGAGAATTTGCTAAAACTGTAAATGAAATTTATTAACTTTCTAGTGGGAAAAGTGATAACTCTTGTTTCAAATGCATTTGTCACTAAAATGGATTTTTTTCTCTCTCTAGTTTTAAGACAAAATTGGCCGCGTCTTTGGCAAGATATCGAATCAAACATGATGCCCTTTCAATTTACCACATTTTACCAGAAACAGTTAGAAAACAGGAACTAAGGGCCTCCACGCTGCCACTTTATGCTTGGATAAATACTTGTAAAATCAGGTATGCTTGTTACAAAACCCGTTCAAATGTGATAAGTAATATTACCCTTTTTGAGGGATGATGTGGAGGGCAAGTAGTGCTTGGGGAATATTGTTTAGCTCAGGATCTTATCATGGAAATACTACAGGTATTTACACAGTAAACTTTTTATGTCCCTAAATATCTTTTAACTTACTGTTGGATAATATTATAAGTTACTTTTGAAGCATTATATGTAGTTGATATTGTTCTTTGTTGCAGGAAAATGATGTTGGTGTTAAATAAATTCCAAAGTATTGTATTTGTATTTACAACCCAATGTTGTATATTTATAGCCCTGAAGAAGTTTATAGTAATCTGAGGAGAAAAGGCTATCATAAAGTCCAGTCTGTATTGCACATTGATGATAAAGTCTTTGCTGTGGACAAACATTGCTATGATGTCTTAATTTTTCCATCTCATCTTAAAAATGATCTTTTAAGCATAGATCTTGTCAAGGATTACAAGCTTGTATTCCAGGTAAGCCAGCATTCCTTTCACTGTGAGCCTTGTCTAACAATACGACTTAGTCTGAACAGGCCCTTACACGGTATCTGTTGTTCATGCGTTATCAGGAAGGTGTGTAAGGCCTCGTTGTCCCCGAACAAACACCTCTGCACTCAGGGCTCGTGTTGCACTTCGAACACCTCTGCACTCAGGGCTCGTGTTGCACTTCGAACACC
>NW_022111369.1:54229159-54231619 GCF_000313985.2 Echinops telfairi
TTCGAACACCACTGCACTCAGGGCTCGTGTTGCACTTCACCGTCTTCATCTCAGGCGAAGGTGTCAAAAACATCTCCTCCTCCTCAGAATAGGAGACTCATATTGCTGCCAACCAGAAGGCTATATGTTTGTCACCATGAAGGATCCCTGGTGGTGTGGCAAGTAACTCATTGGGCTGCTAACTGCAAGGTCAGCGGTTCGGGACCACCAGACACTATAAAGATGTACAGACAGGAGGAGGATTTACAAGATGAGGATTTCCACTCCTGTAAAGATGTACAGTCTGGGAAGCCCACGGGGACAGCTCTACTCTGTCCTATAGGGTTGCTCTACTCTGTCCTATAGGAATCGACTCAGTGGCAGTGAGTGAGTGAGTGAGTGAGTGAGTGAGTGAGTGAGTGAGTGAGTGAAGGGAAAATTGCAGAGAGTACTTGACACTTTTTCTTCCATTTCGGAGGATGATACACTGCTAGTGCCGCCCCGTGTATGAAAGAGCAGTGCTTTCTTTCCTAATCCCAATAGCTTTCATCTGCAAGGCATGTGTAACAGCCAGGTTCCTGGGTGGTACAAACCATTTGTGACTGAGCACTAACAGAAAGGTTGGTGGACAGACCTACCCACTGGGACCACAGAAGAAAGGTCTGACAACCTGCTTCCATGAAAAATATATGTATACAGCCAGCACAACCTCTGGAACACTCCTAGTCTGTGACACGGGAGGGGTGACATGAATCGGACTCTACTAGACACTGACAGGTTTGGTTTGATCTACAGAGAAACTTGTGCCAGAGCTGGAACTGATGGGTTGATGGGACTACCTTGTTTTTCCAGGTCTTAAAGGTTTTCTGCCTTTGGCAGGTTGAAGGCTTACCACTTTTTTTTACCCCCTTTTTTTTTCAGTACGGAAACCCAGGAACCACTTTTCTATTAATCTCTATTAATGGGAAATATTGCAGTTTTGCTTCTCTGATAGAAGGTGTATATTGTATACAAGTTCCAGTTTTCACTAATTTCCTGTATAGAAAGTACGATGCATATAGTACAGTGTAGTATATATACTACGCTGTGTACTGCAAGAAGAGAAAGCAAGGCGTGATAAGAGTTCAATAGAATAAAAAAGAACAGGACTGGAAACTTAAGTTCATGTTCTGTCCTGGTGGAGTAGTGGGTTACACGCTGCACTGCTCACCACAAGGTCAGCAGTTCGAAAGCAGCCGCTCTGAGGGAGAAAGATGAGGTGCCGGCTCTGTAATGATTCCATCTTTGGGAGAACCACAGGGTCACTGTGACTCGGACCTGACTCCACAGCAGGGGGGGCGATCCTTTGGGTCTAATTTTTTCTTGGGTTCACCTTGGTCTTCCTTAGCACCATATTCTCAGACAGGCTTTTGGCCCGTTTTGTAGTGACACGGAGATCACATGCAGAAATTCAATCCGCCTCCTCCCCGCTCCGCCCGCTTCTGGGTTTTCATCTGTGAGCTGGCAGCAGTTGGGATGCCGTGTCCTGGGAGAGAGGGCAGCAGCCACACATATGGATTTGCACGATGGGCTACGAATGAGGGTCCAACAAAGGCTATCACTCATCTGTCAACACATCTTACCTGAGCACTGGATGAAGGAGTCCTAGAGGGACAGTGGGCTCCACATGGGACTGCTAACTAGAAGTTCAGTGGTTCAAACCTACCAGCTACTTTGTGAGAGAAATATGAGGCAGTCTGATTCTCAGCCCATTCTCCTGTGAGTGGGGATCAACTCAACAGCAGTGGATAGCTGGATTATTATATAAAAGCTGAATGATAACAGTCCATATTGAGGCCAAACAATTATGAGGTTTTTCTTCAAATATATGTTACCTGTATTTAGTATTTAGACATATTTTAATCTGAATGGATTAGGTATCTTTTCAAGATTCCCACCAACGATGTCTTTTTTTAGCCCCCCTCCCCCACCAAAAATTAGTTTATGCGTTCAGATGTACTTTTTGAAATTCTAATCACACCATTGTCTTGTAGGACAAATCTCGAAGTCTTGCTGTCCATTCAGTAAAGGCTTTATTGAATATGGATGATGACATCTTAATGGTCAATACAGGTTCATGGTACACAGTTGCCCATATGTCAATCTTAACAAATAATAACACCTCGAAAATATTTGTTTGTGGAGTAGAATCGCACGCTAAGGATCCTGACCTGAAGAACCTTTTCACAAAAATGGGATGCAAAAGTACGTACAGATATTTCTTTGTTTCTTTTTCTTCTTATTGTTTGAAGTGAGCTTGTTTGTCACAAGACTCCGAGTCCATTTCCGTTGAACTTTCCTCCTTTGTTCTTTTCTTTTTTTTAAATCGTTTTATTGGGGGCTCATACAACTCTTATCAAAATCCATACATGCATCGATTGTGTAAAGCACATTTGTACATTCATTGCCCTCATCATTCTCAAAACATTTCCTCTCCACTTA
>NW_022111369.1:54231909-54245840 GCF_000313985.2 Echinops telfairi
TTTCCAGTTCCTATCTGTACCAGTGTACATCCTCTGGTCTAGCCAGACTTGCAAGGTAGAATTCAGATCATGATAGTGGGGGGGTGGGGGGGAGAGGGAGGAAGCATTTAGGAACTAGAGGACAGTTGTATTTTTCATCGGTGCTATATCACACGCTGACTGGTTCGTTTCCTCCCCGAGACCCTTATGTAAGGGGATGTCCAGTGACCTACAAATGGGCTTTGGGTCTCCACTCCACATTTGCCCCCCCTCATTCACTATCATAAGATTTTTTGTTCTGATGATGCCTGATACCTGATCCCTTCAATACCTCATGTGCTTCTTCCATGTGGGCTTTGTTGCTTCTCAGCTAGATGGCCGACGTACGAATATTTCTTTGGTGATTCTAGTTCTATAAGTCATTCAAAATGTTAAAAATATTTTAATGAAATTTTTTTTCGTAAAGCAAAAATTCTCTACATGAACTATGGTCTAAAAAGCCTCACTAATCCATAATGCAAGGTTGAATAAAAAACAACAACACTGCTACTAGGTTCCAGTTCATGCATGCATGGGCTGATCCCAAACCACACATATTTAGACATGTCTCTGTGGTCAGTGGATGGCTGGAGACAAGTTCTGTCAGTCACCCCCTTGTTTTGGTCTTGTTTAAAACAGTGGCTTCCAAAGGGGTCTCCTAGGCCAGTTAAATTCAAGGCAGAGGGTCAGATGAGAAGGTTATGGACTATTTTTCGGTATTCCACAAGGTAATCCTGACAGATTTTCTCAAAGGACACAGGGCGACCATGAGGGCTTACTGGGAGAAGCTTGTAAGAAAACTGCAGAGTGCATTGGTGATGAAGGATTGGGAGAGTTACACGGAGGGACTTTCCCATCACAACCAAGCCCGCGGGCGTCCTTGGAGGGTAGCAAGGGCTGCCCTGCAAGAATGTCACCAGGAAACCTTACCCCAGCCACTGCACACCCCTCACCTTGCACCCCCCCAAACCCAAAGGGCATTGAAAGGAACACAATTTGATTTCTTTGAGGGTGCTGTTTTGATGTAGTGTCAACAACGAGTATAGAATTCTTCAGTGAAAAGTCAGACAGATGGCACCGCACTCTCAGACATGTAGCAACCGAAGTATGCACCAGTGGTACAGTTAGCACACAATACTTATATAGAAGCGGGTAGACAAGATGGAAGATATGTTGAGAAACAATAGCTTCGGATTTTAATATTTTTGTTTAATAAAAGTTGTCTATGATTTTGCAGCAGTGTTTAACATAATCACATATAGCTGGCCTTTTGCTTATTGTTGTTAAAGACTGCAGGTTAATGACTATGTTGGTACTTGAGGTTTAAACAATAAGTTGTTAAATATGTGATAGAAACCATCACTTAACAAGTAAAGACAGTCACAGAGTGCTTTAGGGACAAAAAATATCTATGGCCACAGGTTAAGTTCTTTCAGCTTCTTGTATTTTTATATTTCTATTGGTTCACACAGTGCATGGAGACCACCACACTTTATTCATAGGTTCAATAAGGCTGAGAAACTAAGCAAAACTTGTGAAAAATTCTTGGGGTTAGGGCAACAAAAAGTAGAATTCAGAGCTTGACCAGATAGTTCTGTAAACACTCAGGAGTTCACTTGTGGACATAGGATATATTGAATTAATATATCCTATGTTGTGAGTGGTAAGTATTGCAGTGAATTGAAGCCCAGATTTCAGTCATCTGAATTCCTAAGTAGCTGCATTTCTGGGAGAAGACACATCATCTTAGGTCTCATATTGGTTAAAAATGATGAGGCAAGCAAGAAGAAAAGTCATGACTGAAAATCAAGAGAAAAATACTACAGTGAAAACACATCTATAGGTGAGCCTTGGGGGGAGAGAAGAAGCTGCCCGCAGCCTGAGATGGAGCCTGGAGGGAGTAGGGATGGAGCGAGCATGCAGAGTTCTGTAGCTGTGGGTGGCGGACAGGGCGGAGGGAGTAGATGCTCCCCAGACCTACGGACAACAAAGAGAGCTGGTGAAACAGGTGGGTGATCACCCCAGGAACCTGAGCTCTGGAGGGAAGGATAAAGAAGAGAAGCAGGTTTACTACAGGCTGGGAGAAGAAGCCGAATGAAAGTGGTGAGAGAGGACACACGGGCACGTGTTGCAATGTCACCATCTTGAATTTTAACAAGCTTCTTTCGTTCCGCACAACAACTGGGCACAAGGGGAGCTGACCGCACGAAAGGAGAGACTCCAACACCCGTCACTCTGCAGCTTCGTCAGCTGGGCCCGTGATGGGTGATGGACCAGCACCAGCTACGCTCGCCCTGGACTGTGCTGCCCAAGCAGGTAGCTGCCCCCTCACTCACATTCTTTATCACCCCCTTCCGGAGACAGGTGGGGAGTACCTAAGAACACGTCAACATCAACGTCACAGTTGTCAGTTCAATTCAAATCAAACAATGCCTCTGAGACAAAAACAGAACCACCACCACAACAAAAACTACATGAGTTCACAGGGAACAAGAAAAAGTGGCTCAAACAAGTGACCAGAACACAGCCAGAACCCCTTTCAAAGATGAGACGTGATTTGAGAGGTCTTCTGAAGAGTGTTATATAGATACACTCCAGAACGAATGGAGGCGGTTGGCAGATTGCGGGAGGGGAAAAAAGGGAGAAGATTGGGTAAAGAACCATCACTTCGAAATCCTGAAGCTAAATACTATGACTTAACAAAAAGAAGATCTAGGAGTAGAATTGAGTCGCTGTTGTTGTCAGGGGCCAACAAGCCAGTTCCAACCCGTAGCAAGCCTGTGCACAACAGGACAAGACACTCCCGGGCTTGCCTCATCCCCCAAACCATTCCCGTGTCTGAGCCTGTTGCCGCCGCGCTGTGTCAGTCTCACCGAGGGCCTTCCACATTTTCACTGGCCCTCCACGTCACCAAGCATGGTGTCCTTTTCTGGGACTGTTCCCTCCTGACAACAGGTCCAAGGTATGTGAGAAGTCTGACCAGTTTTTTTGTTTTAATCATTTTATTGGGGGCTCATCCAGCTCTTATCACCATCCATCCATCCATTCTGTCAAGCACATTTGTACATGTTACCATCATCATTTTCTTTTTCATTTTTAACCAGCATTTTCAAGACATTTTCTTTCTACTTGCGCTCTTGATCTCAGCTTATTTTTCACCCTTTCTCATGCTCCATCCCTCATGATCCCTTGATAATTTATAAAAAATTTTTCCATGTCTTACACTTTACTTTTGTCTGTCCCCCTGGGAGGGGGTCACATGCAGATCACTGTGATCGGTTCCCCTTTTCTCCCCACACCTTTCCCTTACCCTCTGGTATCGCTACTCTCATTATAGTTCCTAAGGGGTTTATCAGTCCCGGATTTGAAAGGCAGACTTGGGGTCATGATAGTGGGGGGCGGGGGCGGGGGAGGAGGAAGCATTAAAGAACTAGAGGAAAGTTGTATGTTTCATCAATGCTATACTGCACCATAACAGGTTCATCTCTTCCTTGTGACCCTTCTGTAAGGGGATGTCCAATTTTCTACAGATGGACTTTGGGACTCCACTCTGTGCTCCCCCTCATTCACATTGATATGATTTTTTGTTCTGGGTCTTTGATGCCTGATAGGTGATCCCATTGACACCTCATGATCACACAGGCTGGTGTGCTTCATCCATGTGGGCTTTGTTGTTTCGCAGCTAGATGGCTGCTTATTTATCTTCAAGTCTTTAAGGCCTCAGAAACTATCTTTTGATAGCCGGGCACCATCAGCTTTCTTCAACACATTTGCTTATGCACCCACTTTGTCTTCAGAGATCGTGTCAGAAGGTGAACATCACAGAATGTCGGGTTAATAGAACACAGTGTTCTTGTGTTGAGGGAGTACTTGAGTAGAGGCCCAATGTCCATCTGCTACCTTAGTCTGACCATTCTTGATTCACTGGAAGGCTGAATTAGAGTGATTGAAGGCAAATCTCATGTTATTAATCTGGCCCAGGAACAGCCAGGCAAAAAAGAAAAAAAAATCTGAAGAAAGTCCGAAAATTATGAGGAAGACCACCAAAAGGAATAACAGAACAGGAAGACCAAAAAAGCAAAGCGAAGCTGGTCCGAGAGTTCTTGGAAGAACAATGCCCAACAGCATGAAAGATGAGAAAAATAGGCATTTGAGAAGCTGTATGAACGAGCCCCAAGTAGGATAGACTCTCAAAGAAAATCACTGTGACACACCATACTCAAACATTCTAAAGCCCAAGACAGGAAATCAATCCTGACAGCAGCTTTGGAAAAACAAAGTTACTGGTTGTAATAGTCTAGGTACTTTAGAGAAACAAATCCACACCACTCATAAGAGAGTTTTATGTAAAGAAAGTGTGCATCACAAAAACATCCCAACCCAATGCTGCCCAAGCCCACAAGTCCAACATTAACCCATTAACCCAGCACCAGTCCACAAAGTCCTCCACCTCACAAAACAGAGGCAATGATGCTGACTGCAAGAGGAAAGCTGAGTCAGTGAATGAACAAGCATCTCAGCACTAGCAGAGGTCTCCACACGGCTGCTCCAACACCCAGGGTTGCATCGGGATAGGTCCATGTAGCTTCTCCTTGGGGATGTCTTGTAGGAAGTCAATCTTGCAAGCTGAAGCAGGGAACTGCTAAGGCAGCTGCGCCTGGTGCAACCATCACAAAACAAGAGACCCGAGAACTAGAAAAGCGAGGCTCACCACCCATTTATCCCTCCGCCTTTCAATTAGCCCCACATGTGATTATCGGCCAGGCTGGCACAACTAACTAAGTCACTGGTGAAGGACAACTAAGACTAACATCTGATTTCTTAGTTGAAACCATGCAGGCAAGAAGGCAATGGAATGATGTAAATCCCTGCCACTGAATCAATGCCAGCTCACAGTGACCCCTATGAGATAGGACAGAACTGTCCCTGCATGTTTCTACTCTTTGCTGGAGTAGCAAGCTTGCTTTCTCCCAGGTGGTTTTGAACGGCTGACCTTATGTTTCTCAGGTCAAGAGTAACCACTACACCATCCTTTGCTCTCAAACTCACTACCATCCAGTTGATGCTGACTTGTAGCCACCCTACAGGGCAGGGTAGATCTTCCCCTGTGAGTTTCTGAGACAGTAACTCTTCACGGGAATAGAAAGCCCTATCTTACTCCCCAGGAGCGGCTAGTGGTTTCAAACTGCTGACCTTGCAGATCACAGCGCAACTCAAAACCACTCTGCCACCAGGGCTGTAAAACTCTGAAAGTAAAAAAACTACAAGCTAAGATTTGTCCCTCAAAATGGGTGCATAAACAAATGTGGTGAAGAAAACTGATGGTGCCCGGTTATCAAAAGATACAGCATTTGGGAGCTTAAAGACTTGAAGATAAACAAGTGGCCATCTAGCTGAGAAACAACAAAGTCCACATGGAAGAAGCACACCAGCCTGTGTGATCATGAGGTGTCAATGGGATCACCTATCAGGCATCAAAGACCCAGAACAAAAAATCATATCAATGTGAATGAGGGGGAGTGTGGAGTGGAGGCCCAAAGCCCATCTGTAGACAGTTGGACATCCCCTTACAGAAGGGTCACAAGGAAGAGCCTTTCAGGGTGCAGTATAGCATTGATGAAACATACAACCTTTCTCTAGTTCTTTAATGCTTCCTCCCACTCCCCCAACACTATTATGACCTCAATTCTACCTTAAAAATCTGGCTAGACCAGAGCATGTACACTGGAACAGATAAGAGCTGGAAACACAGGGAATCCAGGACAGATAAACCCTTCAGGACCAATAATGAGAATAGAGATACCAAGAGGGTAAGGGGAAGGTTGGGGGAGAAAGGTGGAACCGATCACAAGGATCTACATATAACTCCTTCCTAGCAGCATGGACAACAGTAAAGGGTCGCGGTATAAGACATGGGGGGGAAATTAATAAATTATCAAGGGTTCATGAGGGAGGGAAGGTGGGGGAGGGGGAAATGAACTGATATCAAGGGCTCAAGTAGAAAGAAAATGTTTTGAAAATGATGTTGGTAACATGGTTACAAATGTGTTTGACACAATGGATGGATGTATGGATTGTGATAAGAGTTGTAAGAGCCCCCAATACAATGATTTAAAAAAAAAAAAAAGAATTGTCCCTCAAATAAGATGTCAAAGTTATGGTATTTCCTGGTAAACACAAATTGGGGGAATTTGTAAAAGCCAGACCAGCTTTACAAGAAATGCTGAAGGCAATTCTTCAGGCAGCTGACAACAGCCTGACATTAACATGCATCACAGTATCCAGAAGCCGGCCTAGACCTAGCAGTGTCAAGGGAAAGAACCTACAGAACTGAAATAAGGAACCAGAGACAACAGTTTGATACACCGTGGTAAGGGGGAATGGGATAGTTATAGAACTCTGTTACTGTATAGTTACAGGGAAGCCAAATAGATTTAACTTGAGGAAAGGGGCAGGCAACATATGCGTTAAAGGAAGTTGACCAAAAAAGATAATGGATGCAAGGGAAGACACTAGGGGTAGTGTTTGACTTAAGGCAATAGGTACATACTGCTAGATACATAATCCAATAGTGGCGATCTACGGATAGATGGATGAATTAGACACACAGGCTGAATAGGTTTGAGTGGGAAAGTAAGTGTATAATCACAACTACAATAGCACTCCAGACCTTGATGCTAATCTGTCTAGAAGGAGCGTCAAGATGCGATGCAGTGGCATTCCAAATCAATGTTTCCTTAAGAAATAACTGAAAATGGATTAATCCGTTCTAAACCACCAAGTTTTTATCTTAACCTTGTCTTTTTAAACAAAATATTACACAGGAATTTCAAAGTAAATAATTTCAGAGTTAAATAATACAATTTAAATAAGAAACACAACATTAAAAAAGTTTTAACAACTACAGTATGGCCCATACCTTGAGCTGGATGAGGATCTGGATCTGTGGACACGGATGTGGAGAGGAGGTGTGCAGAGTTGTTATTTGGAAGGGGAATCCCCGAGCATAAAATCAACTGGGAGCTGCTTTTCAGGAGTTTTTTTTCCCTTCTTTGCCTTTTTTCACTAGGACCTGGCTGGCTTTCTCTTAAAAAAAAAAAAAAATCAGTCTAATCAGTGGTCTGCTGTTGGCGTTTTCTTAACTGTTTTCTAAAAGGGTTTACTAAATTATCAACAACAATGATAACACAGTTAACCAGTTCCATATCATGATTCTTTTCAAAAAATTCTTTCTTAGATGCCATGTTTTTTATCTAAAAACAGTACAAAAAGCCTCAAAAACTAAGACAATTGTGGCAAAATGCTTGGAACACAGCCACAAAAGGTTTGAACAACACTTACCAACAACATCAACTAACGCCAAGTGACCGAAACACGAACTGCTTTTGTTTACAAACATCACGTCCATCAGGTCGGATTCTGATACGTTGTTCGAGCTCCAATGCAAAATTTTCTCGACATTTCGAGTCTAAATGCGATTATGTTAAGTACGGATGCAGTCGAGTACCGGGATTCTGCTGTACATGGATTTAACAGGCTATCTGTGCATGGACATTTACCTTTGCTGCAAGCACAGGTAGATATAGTAGAGCACCGCAGGGACGACGTTAAGACAACTAATTCAGCAAAAGCAAACACCGTGAAGGGATGAGTCACTGCTGGGGGCTCAGCTCCAGTCTCCAGGGACACCAGTCTCGTTGGCATCATAGCCCACAAGGTCAATGATCTACATACATCCCGCTCCCTTGAGTAGCGACATGGGTCTTCAAAAGAGCCATCTAAGATTAACTGTGGTCCTCACCTTGTCCAGAGGACATAAAATGCTGGGAAACAGAGACGGAAACAATGAGTTCAATGGATTAGTGGACCATGTGAACATCGATCTTCACTGTAGGACCAGAAAAAGCAAATGGTGCCCAGCTGCTACTATTACTACCAAAGGATCATTTTAGAAGGTTGAGGATAGAGTGAGAGAAAAATACAGAATAAAACTCAAAATCCCAGAACATATCAGGCATGTTGTTACTGTAGGCATCCCTGATACCATGGACTCAGGGAGCCTTCGGGTCTGGAATTGATCTCCTCCCCAGGGCTCCATTCTCCACCACGCCATCAACAGGTCTGTCGGGGGAACAATATGACTAGGGAGGTACACCTTACCAGTTGAGGTGAAAGGGACAGCATTTACCAAAGTTCAAAGTTCAGAAGGGTTAGTAAAGGAAGTTGGGTAAGTGGTGTTATTGTGGGGATTGCAATGAGTGAGCTAAACTAGAATGTGAACGCTGAATTTAAAACTGAAGATATAAAAAAAACCAAAAAGCCCCTGACGATCTCCATAAATCCTCTCAATTACAACAACAATAATAAAATCCAGTTCTTGGCAGTATTAAATGTGATTGTTTTATGTGTGAACTTGGCTAGACCCTAAACTCACTGCCATCAAGTTGGTGCCAACCCATGGTGACCCTCTAGGACAGGGTAGAACTGTCCCGTGCATTTCTGAAGCTGTTCCTCTATGGGAGTAGAAAGCTCTGTCTTTCTCCTGAGGAATGCCTGGGGGCTTCAAACTGCGGACAAGACACTGCTATACCACCAGGGCACCTGGGCTAGACTGTAGGCCCCAGTTATTTCATCAAGCACTAACCTAGGCGTTTCTAAGAAGGCATTTGCAGGTGGATTCTCCTCTATAATGTAGGTGGGGCTCATTCTGAGTAAAACAGCTTTTGGAGGGGAGACGAAGAAATTCTTCTCAAAGAATTTCTCAAAATGATAGGCTCAATTCCTGTCTGTTTTTCCAGTCTGCTTTTCAAATGTCAGATTTGCTAGCCCCCACAGTTATATGGATCATTTCCTTAATCTAAATATATTACTGATTCTATTTCTCTAGAGCGAGTCCTGGTGGCGTAGAGGTTACACATTGGGCTGCAATCCACAAGGACTGCAGTTTGAGACCACCAGGTGCTCCAAGGGAGAAAGATGGTGCTTTCTACTCCCATGAAGAATGACAGTCTCAGAAACCCACAGAGGCAGTTCCACCCTGTCCTGTCGGGTTGCTATGAGTCAGAACTGACTCAATGGCAGTGAGTATGGTTTTTTGTTAGTTAGTTTGTTTCTCTAGAGAACCTGAGTAATGCTTATAGGAACTTTAAAATCGCTGTGATCAATCTGTTCCAATGATTACCATATTTGCATGCAAATAACACTTGGCTTCTATATTGTTTACTAATCCCTCCTGTCCCCATAGCACCACTATGTCATTGAAAAAAATATGTTCTGAAAAATAATTAGCATAGTGCATTTACAAAACTACCTCTCAGGGGAGGAAGCAGTTGGTAAATAAACAATTCATGCTATTTATGTAAAAATACAGTTACTGCCAAGTTTTATTAGAATTTCATCAGAGAACTGGAAACTAATGAAAAGGAGCCAACAGAAAATTCTGAGACTGAAAAATAAAATAGGTGAAATAAAGAAATAAAAGGTATAGGTTTAAGACAATAGCATAGACACAGCTAATGACAGCATGGACAAATCGATTAAACAGAAGAAAATATCCAGATTGAAGCATGAGGAGAGGGATATAGAAGAGATCACAAGACACACATAAGACCCGGGGATCTTATAGATATGTTCTCATTGGAATCCTAGAAAGAGGAGAAAAGGAATTGCAGATGAATCAATAGTTCATGAATTTCAGGCTGGGGATTTTCCAAACTGGACGAGAGATACGAAGCTATAAATTCAGGAAGTCCTATTAACTCTAAAACTTAATTAGGCACATCAGAGCATAACTTCTGAGTGCCACAGACAACGAGAACTATTCCAAGCAGAAAGAGCAAAAGCCTACTACCTTCAAACAAATAAAAATAAGATAAAAAACCGTCCAACAGAAACCACCGAAGCCAGAACACTATTAAAGCATGTCTGCATAGTGCTGAAGGAAAGTGCCCGGTTAGGTGTCTATATCCAGCAAAAATAAACTTGAAGATAAAACTATGCTCAAACAGAATTTTAGAGTTTCTTAGCAGACACATAAAAAAGGAAATGCTAAGGATTATTATTTGGGTAGAGGAATATTACTGTATACAGAGTTGAATATGTGGGAAGAAATGAATGACAGAAAAAGCAAAGTATACAGGTAAATCTAAATGCTTATAATCCATTGTCTTTTTTTTTCATTGTCTTTTTTTTAAAGATCACTTTATTGGGGGCTCATACAACTCATCACAATCCATACATACATCAATTGTGTAAAGCACATTTGTACATTTGTTGCCCTCATCATTCTCAAAACATTTGCTCTCCACTGAAGGCCCTGGAATCCATTATCTTGTAGGGTGGTAAACTAATGCCTTCTGAGGTTAAAAATATGCATCTGTGCAATCAAACAGATTGCTACAATGATACATCATTTTAGAGAGAAGCCATTAGAATTAATGTCCTCTATGGTCTTTGCTCCACGTCTTGTCTCTCGGTTTGTTGTATCCTGGTGACTTGTGTGTTGCTGGGGTGTTGAAAGCTATGTCACAGGTTATTTCAAATACCAGCAGGGTCACCCAAAGTGAACAGGTTTCGGCAGAGCTTCCAGGCTAAGAACAGACTATGAGGAAGGAACAGGCTGTCCACTTCTGAGGAATTAGCCATGGAAAATCGTATGAACAGCATCAAAACATTGCCAGATACTGGAAACCTCATGACTAGAAGCAGAACATTGCCAGTATATGAACCCCTCAGTTCAGAAGGCACTCAAACTACGGCTGAGGAAGAGCTGCCTTCTCAAAGTGCAGTCGACCATGATGGTGTGGGTGGAGTCAGGCCTGTGGGAGTAAAGTTTTCAGTACCTCCATCTATTGATAAGGCATAACTCAAAGTGAGAAGAAACAGCTGCAAACATTAATGAATAATTGGAACTGGGACTATATGAAGTATAAATCTAGGAAAACTGGAGGTTTTCAAAAGTGAAACGGATGCACAGAGATTGACATTCTAGGCAATAGCTGAAATAGACTGGTATGGGCCCTTTTGAATCAGGAAATTATGGCTTACTATGCTGGGAATGACCAATTCAAGAGGAAAAGTGTCACATTCATTGTCGAAAAGGATATTTCAAGATCTGCCTTGAAGTACAATGCTGCCTTGATTGAACAATATCTATCTGCATACAAGGAAATCCATTCAGTACAACTAATTATTCAAATGTATGCACCAACCTAGTAATGCAGCTAGTGATGCAGAAATTGAAGAATTCTACAGCCTGAAATTGATCAACTATGCACTCAAGATGCATTGATAATTACTGGTGATTGAAATGCAAACGTGGAAGCAGAAAAAAGAAGAGTAGCTCTTGGTGACAGAAACAAAGCTGGAGACTGTATGATGGAATTTTGCAAGACCAGTGACTTCGCCCTAGCAATGGCTTTTTTCAACAACACGTGGACTTCTGCAGATGGAAACACAGAAATCAAATCCACTACATCTGTAGGGAGAGAGGACGGAGAAGCTTAATGTCAGCAACAAAAACCAGGCTAGGGGCTGATGGTGGAACCGATCATCTATTGCTCGTATGCAACTTCAGTTTACAGCTGAAGAAAATTAGATGCAACACAGTTCCAGTCAAAACTCCAGAATTTATCTTGAGGATATTGACAGATTCTAAAATTTATATGGGGTGACAGAAGAGCCCGAAAGGCAACACGGCACCGATGATGAATAGAGTTGGAGGGTGATTGAAAAGAAAGCCATTTCATGTTCATGGATCACAAGATTCGATCTGGTAAAGAAGGTCATCTTCCCCAAATTCATCTACAGGCTCAGTGTGATCCCTTTAAAGATCTCAGCTGGCTTTTGGGGGCACGTGTGGATAAACTTATGTTAAAGTAATGCAAATGCAAAAGACAAGAGTAGCTGAACGAATCATGTAGCTGCTCACACCACAAACTCAAGGGAGTGGAAGAATGGGACACCGTCTGCGAAGTAGGTGTGACTCCCTTCAAAAAACAGTATTTTTAAAGAAAAACAATCGAATTAATATTTAGAAGTCCCGCTGCCAATTTTTGGAAGTATGAGAGAGGAACATTTTCAACTCCATTGGCTAAGTTGGCAAACTTAACAAATTGGCAAAATCCAGACTGGTAGGAAAGGAAAACAATTAACCAAGTTTCATTAAGAAATTAATCATTCAAAAAATAGAGGAGGGGCTAAACTTATGGATACAAAGAACCTTTTAAAAAAGACTATCAACCAGTTGCAATGTATGTATTTATATCCTGGTGAGATTATTGGGAAATGAAGTGTAGTTCGATATTTGATAGTAATAAGTAATTGTGTGGTCCAATTTAAAGATTATTTATCTTTAGAGATGCACATGAAAATATTTTTAGATTAAAAATAATGGGTGGGTGGGGGTGAGTGTGGATAGAGGTGAAAAACGGTTTGCCATGAATGGGTTATTATTCAAGCTCCCTGATGAGTACTGGAAAATTGATTACATTATATCTATGTTTGTATGTGCTGAACCTTTCCAATCAAATTTAAAATGGAATAGAAAAAAATCACTTGAAAATATTTCAAAAGAATAGAGAACAGAAAAAACAAACAAAAGAATAGAGAACAGGAGGTGAGAACTTTGATCAGCCAAGAGAAAGGGAATGAATGAGCCAGTGTCCAGAATGATTCCCACCCTCAGATAGGAGCCAACGAAGAGATGGGCGGATTGGTCTTTAGAAGTACAGATCGTTGTAACGTGACCCACAGCAGAGTCCCTTCAATTACCAGGTTCCTGAGGACACAGATCTTATTTTACATCAGTTTGTGTGGGTTCAGCACTTTAGATTATGCCTTACCGATGCTATTGGTCCCTCCATTATAGGGAAGATAGGCTATAGACCTTGATTAAAAAAAATGTGAGGGAAAAGTATTATTTACTGTACACTAGACACTGTGGAAGGCCTAATTAACAGTCTTCACCATGATTATGAGGCAGGTGTTATGTAGGAAATTGAGATACAGAGTAAGTCACTCAGCTGGTAAATAATGAAGTTAGAGTCAAATCCAGGCCTTGCTGACTACAAGCCCACTCCTCCTCCCCCACTACATCATCCTGCTTGAAAGTAGGCCTGGAGTTCATCCTGAAGAATGGGAAACTTTGTGTTTTATACAGAAGATATTACACTATCAAGATCACTTCCAGGTAAAGGAGAAAGCAGTCTGTTCGGGGACCTCCTGAACTAACTTGGGGCAGTTAGCAGAGCACAGCCCTCTTTCTTGAGCACATTCAAATACGTGTTGTTGTTTGGGGGGGGTTGTTGAGGATTTAAAATTGAACAATGCTAAATAGGTATGTCTAGATACTGCACAAATATTTTAACTTTTTGTGTCTTTTTTTCTAACAGATATTGAAATACTTCATGAGATATTTATTAACATTGAATCCAAGGATCAGAGGTTACAAAAAGTTAAAGTAATCCTGCTTCTACCTCGTTGTTCAGGACTGGGTGTTAGTAATCCAATAGAATTTATTTTAAATGAGCATGAAGGTACTTGTTTACTTTTGACATTATTGAAATTGGTTAATAATAATTTAAAATGACTTAAGCTCATACAAGTGGCACTGGCATCAAAGATACCATGTATGAAGTATTTATTATGAACAAAATACTTCAGATCAGTTACCCAAGGTAATCCTTTATGGGAAGTGTGTGAGACCTGGGCAAGGGTGGTATCACAGAGACTGAGTTACCGGAAGGGTGATGTCATTACTGTCAGGTGCCAAGCTGGCTCTGACTCACAGCAACCCTCTTCTGCAACAGAATAAAACCTGGCCTGGTCCTGCACCACCCTCGCACGTGTGCTGATGGTGGAGCCCGTTGATGGAGCCCCTGTCTCAGTCCATCCGATTGGACCTCACACGTGTG
>NW_022111369.1:54245991-54248797 GCF_000313985.2 Echinops telfairi
GATTGGACCTCACACGTGTGCTGATGATGGAGCCCATTGATGGAGCCCCTGTCTCAGTCATTCCGATTGGACCTCACACGTGTGCTGATGGTGGAGCCCGTTGATGGAGCCCCTGTCTCAGTCCATCGGATTGAGGCCTCCCTCTTTGTTGCTGCCCTCTGACTCTAGTCCTGCTGGCATGGTGGTTATGACTGGGGATGTGCTCTGCAGGGTTGGCAGTTCTAAATTGCCAGCTACTCTGAGGGAGAAAGATGGGGCTTTCTACTCCTGTACACAGTGACTGTATCAGAAACTCACAGTGGCAGTTCTACCCTTTTTTATAAGGTCACCTTGAGTTGGCATGAACTTGATGGCAGTGAGGGTTTTTTTTGTTTATTTTTCTTACTTTACCACGCATAATGTGCTTCTTTTTAAAAAAATCTTTTTATTGGGGGTTCATACAACTCTTATCACAATCCATACATACATCAATTGTATAAAGCACATTTCGCTCATCATTCTCAAAACATTTGCTCTCTACGTAAGCCCCTGGCATCAGCTCCTTATTTTTCCCCCTCCTCCCCATCCCCTCTCCCTCATGAACCCTTAGTAATTTATAAATTGTTATTTTGTCAACAGTTTTGAGCCATTTGAAGTTCTTCAATAAAGTGCTCTAAAATATATCTTACTCTGTCCGATATCTTTCTTCACTCACTTTTCTGTTATCCGTCCCCCAGGGAGGAGGTTATATGTAGATCCTTATAATCTGTTGCCCCTCCCGGTATCGCCACTCTCACCACTGGTCCTGAAGGGATCATCCTTCCAGGATTCCCGATGTTTCCAGTTCTTACCTGTACCAGTGTACATCCTCTGGTCTAGCCAGATTTGTAAGGTAGAATTGGGATCATGGCAATGGGTAGGGAGGAAGCATTTAGGAACTAGAGTAAAGTTGTATGTTTCATTGTTGCTACACTGCAACCTGATTGGCTCGTCACCTCCCTGTGACCCTTCTGTAAGGGAATGTCCAGTTACCCACAGATGGGCTTTGGATCCACACCCTGCACTCCCCCTCATTCACAATGATATGATTTTTTGTTCTTTGATGCCTGATACCTCATCCCTTCGACACCTCGTGATCACACAGGCTGGTGTGCTTCTTGCATGTGGGCTTTGTTGCTTCTGAGCTAGATGGCCGCTTGTTTACCTTCAAGCCTTTAAGACCCCAGACGCTACATCTTTTGATAGCCAGGCACTATCAGCTTTCTTCACCACATTTGCTTATGCACCCATTTGTCTTCAGCGATCGTATCAGGGAGGTGAGCACACAATGATGTGATTTTTTGTTCTTTGATGCCTGATAACTGATCCTTTCGGCACCTCGTAATCACACAGGCTGGTGTGCTTCTTCCATGTGGGCTTTGTTGCTTCTGAGCTAGATGACCGCTTGTTTACCTTCATGCCTTTAAGACTTAAGGGAATGGGCTCTTCTTATAACATGGTCAAAGTACATGATATGAAGTCTTGACATTCTTGCCTCAAAGGAATATTCTGGCTGTATTACTTCCAAGATAGATTTGCTTGTTCTTTTGGTAGTGTATAGTACTTTTGTTCTCCTGCACCATAATTCAAATGCATCGATTCTTCTTCAGTCTTCTTTACTCAATGTCCAACAAGTCACATGCAGGTGAGGCCATGGCAAATATCATGGTTTGGGTCACAGGCCCATCGGAGTCCTCAGAGTACCATCTTTGCTGCCACTGTGCTGCAGATTTACCTAACGCAATACGTCTTTTAATCTCTTGACTGCTGCTTCCATGAACATTGATTGTGGATCCAAGCAAGATGAAATCCTTGGCAACGTCAATCTTGTCTGCATTTATTATGAGGTCGCCTATTGATCCCGTTGTGAGGATTTTAGACTTTGTTACGTTGAATGGTAATCCATACTGAAGCCTGGAATCCTTGATCTTCCACGGCAAGTGCTTCAAGTCCTCCTTGCATGCTTTCAGCAAGATTGTGTCATCTGCACATTGCAAGTTGTTAATAAGCCTTCCTGCAATCTCGATGCCACATTCGTCGTCATATAAGCCAGCTCTTCTCTGCTGATTGGCTCAGCGTACAGACTGAAGAAGTGTGGTGAGAGGATACAACCCTGACGCACACCTTTCCTGACTGTAAACCAGGCAGTATTCCCTTGGTTTGTTTGCACGACAGTGTTTTATCTTTGTACACATTCTGCAGGGGTACAGTCGGGTGTTCTGGAAATCCTCTTGCTCATCTGCTGCCTCCTGAAATGGTGGAATGTCAGCTAGTTCTTTTTGATATAGTGACTGTGTATTCTTTCCATCTTCTCTTGATGCTTCTTGCATTATTTAATATTTTGTCTATAGACTTTCATTATGGCAACTTGAGGCTTGGTTTTTTTCTTTTTTCCAAACCATTTTATTAGGAGTTAATCCAGACATCATACCATTCCACAGTTCAATCATATAAAAAAGTCTTGTACAATTGCTACCAAGATCAGTTTCAAAATATCCTCTTCCTTTTTGAACTCTTTGATATCAGCCCCCCTTTATGCCCCACCTTCCCTGCTGTACCACCAAGGAACCCTTATTCTAGTTGTCTCTACAGATTCACTGAACCTGGGCTTCATGTACCAAAAAACATAGAAAAACACAAAACAGAAAGTCAAGAAGGCCACCAACAATGACAAAATACAACAGAGATAAACCCCACTAACTTTTTTTTTTTTTTTAGTAATTTTACTAGGGGCTCATACAACTCTTATCACAATCCATACACACATCAATTGTGTAAAGCACATTTG
>NW_022111369.1:54248897-54250312 GCF_000313985.2 Echinops telfairi
CCTGTCCGACGTCTCCCTTCACCCACTTTTCGGTTGTCTGTCCCCCAGGGAGGAGGTCACATATAGCTCCTTGTAATCGGTTCCCTCTTTTCTACCCATCCACTAACTTTCTTTTAAACTACAAAAAACATTTTAAAAAAACCAGCTCAAGCCCCAAGTGTGTCAGAAGAGAGATCAGATGACAAGATTTAAACACAATTTAAGCTCTGATTCCACCCTCCGTCTAATTTGGATTTATAATTTACAATCTTTGGGTCTCAGAGACTGGGCTTCTGGCTCTTTTCTTCAGTTCTTTCCATCTAAGATGCACTGGGTATGTTCTTCTTTCTTGGTTTCCTGACTCTAGGTCTTTGCATGGTTCATTTTCACTCTGTCTTCTCGAGCTGCCCTTTGGAAATTTCTGTTCAGTTTTTGGACTTCATCGCTCCTTCCATTTGCCTTAGCTACTCTGCAGTTAAGAGCAAGCTTCAGAGTCTCTTCTGACATAGGCTTTGAGCTTTTTTTTTTCTTGTCTCTTTAATGACTTTTTGCTTTCTTGATAAATGATGTTCTTGGTGTCGGCTCACAGCTCCTCGGGTCTTCGGTCATTAGTTTAATGCATGAAATCTGTTCCTGAGATGTTATCAGAATGCAGGTGGGATAGATTGAAGGTCATATGTTGGCTCTTGTGGACTCGTTTTCTTCAGCTTGAACCTGAACGTAGGTGTGAGCAGTTGATAGCCTGTTTCACTGTTGACCCCTGACCTGGCTTTAGCTTCTTGACCTTTTCTCTCATCTCTTCCTACAGGTGGAGTCGGTTTGATTAGTCCATGGGTATAGTTGTGTGAGTTGTTGCAAAAAAGGCATTTGCTTTGAACAAGTCATCGGTTTTGCAAAGTTCTCCCGAATCGGTTTAGCTGCATCTGGGGAAAGTTACTGTCATCAGGCAGAACCAGGCCAAGGGCCAACGATGGAACAGACCATCAAGTGCTCTCATGCACGTTCTGGCTGAAGTGGAAGGAAAGCTAAAGAAGTCCACGAGAGCCAAAATACAGCCTTGTGCGCATCTCACCCGAACGTAGACACCGTCTCACCAAGAGATTTGATTCATTGAACACAAGGGACCACAGACCACTGAGCTGTGGGATGACATCAAGCATAAAACAAGCGGCCATCTAGCCCAGAAGCAACAAAGCCCACATGGAAGCAGCACACCAACATGTGTGATCATGAAGGGCCGAAGGGACCAGGCTTCAAACACTGAAGGCAGGGGGGAAAAATCATATCATCGCCAATGGGGTGGCGCGTGATGGGGATCCAATGCCCATCTCTAGACAACTGGACATACCTTGCAGAGGGGTAGTGGGGAGGAGATGAGTCACTTAGGGTTCAGTATAGCAATAATGAAACCCACAACCTTCCTCTAGTTCTTAAAC
>NW_022111369.1:54250677-54263384 GCF_000313985.2 Echinops telfairi
GGGGGGAGGGAGGGGGAGGGGAAAAAAGGAAAATGAGCTGATTCCAAGAGGAAAGCGAATTTTGGGAATAATGAGGGCAACAAATGTGTAGGTGTGCTTTACACAATTGATCTATGTATTGTGATGAATTGTATGAGCCCCGATAAAATGATTAAATAAAAAAAATTAAAAAACAAATAAACAAACAAACGAAAATCCCAACTTGCTGCCTGGGACTCCTAGTGACGTGTGGGTTTCTGAGACAGGTTATGGGAGCGGGAGGTCCAGTCTTTCGCCCTTGGAGATGCTGGTGGTTTTGAACCACAAACCATGAGGATCCACAGCACCAGGGCTCCTTATGCAGCATACAGGAAGTACTCGGAAAACGTTATGAGAAAAATAAGACAAAAAACAGTCAAGAAGTTGACATTTGAAAGCCGAGAAGCAATTATGAAACGAAAGCTGTGCAGACAGTTTCCCATCTGTTTTAAGTTTTCTGAATGTTGAAAAGGAAAAGAATGCTTCTAAGGGTTGTTAAAATAACTCGTAAAGTAGCTCCCAAGTATGTTACCTTATTACCTAATTATTAATATTCACATCACTACCACTGTATATATTGTAATTACAAAGTATTACTAACATTGTAAATAATAACATCAATTTCTTATATCAAATATATTTTAATATCATACCATTTCAAAGTTCAATCATATCAAAAAGTCTTGTACAATTGCTTGCAAGATGAATTGCTACCCAAAAATATGTTAAAAGTGTTAGAAGCTTAAAAACGGATGGCTTCCTCATCCACTGGGAAGACATGCCTTTGCCTTCCTGAACTTTTTGTTTCAAGATTTCTGCCCCACATGCTTGTGTGTTCCTTCTTGTTTAGGTCTGACTATAGCTCATCTGTTTCTACTTTTGAAAAGAAATATTATCTTTTCTTTTTTGTGTTAGCCTCCAGACTGGTGACATTTTCTCTTCCATACCTAAGTGACTTCCTTAGCTGCTTGGTTAACTCTCATAAGAGCCATATGAAAAATGACGAATATTAAAATTGAACAAAATTACCTTCATCTATTCAGTTTTTAAAAAATTTTAGTCCAAAGTTTTACAAAGTTCTGCATTTAGCTTTTGTATGTCCCTTCCATAAAAACTTTCACTAGCAGACAAAGTGATTGCAAAATAAAAAATATGGCTATAGCAATGCGTGAAAAATACCTACTATTGGTATACTTAACAATTTTAATCTGCTTTTCCAATTTAGGAACAGATTTACTTAAAGATCTCTCTCAAGGAGGACCCTCAGCAGATAAACTTCATGTCCTTGCTCAACAACAATATAAACAGCTAACCCATGCGATGAAATGTAAGTTTGTCATCAGTGCAGTCATGTTAAAATACACGGCAAGCCTTAGAAACATTAATACTGAATTTATCTCATGTAATCAGGCAATAAGTGTGGCACCTCAAGTGAATTTTCCAGAGCACTCAGTCCTGCATCTTAAAATAATCAAATGCTAATCTTTACCAATTTTATCTGTTTTTAAAAAAATGTGTGTTTTACTATTATTTTAAACATAAGTTAGCAAATATAACCTAATGGTTAATTAAGCAAACATAACTGAGAAGTGGTGATTAGAAATAATTGTTCATATCCATGGTTGTATAGTTTGTTTTCTTGTCTTCTCTTCGGCTTCTCTCCTGATGTCATTGTGCCTGTCCCAACAACTCTGCTGTGCAAACTTTTGTCACACTTTTGCTTCCCTTGATGCTGCACAGAGAGGAAGGCCCCAAATCTACGGCCAATTCGGACTCATTTAAATGCGGTTTCTCACACTGGCCGTCTTCCAGGAACAGCCAGCCTCGTCTTTCTCCTACTGAGCGGCTGATGGCTTTGAGCTGCCAGCACTGTGTTAATCTTGATGGAAATGATTAAAGACACCAGGAGGGAAAGGGGGTGTAGAATGGGGGAATTGATCACAGGGAGCTACATATAACCTCCTCTCTGGGGGAGGGGCAGCAGAGGGGTGGGTGAAAGGAGACACCGGGCAGTGTAATATAAGATATAAGATACAGTGGTGGTTTGCGAATTATCAAGGGTGCATGGGGGAAAGGGAAGGGGAGGGGGGGAAAATTAAAAAAAAAAGGAGGGTGGGCGGATTCCGGGAACCCAAGAGGCAAGCGAATTTTGGGAATGATGAGGGCAACAAATGTATAGATGTGCTTTACACAATTGATCTATGTATTGTGATGAATTGTATGAGCCCCAATAAATTGATTTTAAAAAATAATAAATAAAGATACTCTTTATAAATTTTCAAGGGTGCATAGGGGAGAGGGGAGGAGGAAGGGAGGGGGAGGGGAAAAAAGGAAAATGAGCTGATTCCGGGAACCCAAGAGGCAAGCGAATTTTGGGAATGATGAGGGCAACAAATGTATAGATGTGCTTTACACAATTGATCTATGTATTGTGATGAATTGTATGAGCCCCAATAAATTGATTTTAAAAAATAATAAATAAAGATACTCTTAAAATCAAACACAAATGAGAAGTGTGCTCAGTCTTCCTGTTTGTAATCTTCGAACTTCCATGGATCACTTACTGTCGGCCAGGCACCTTGCTATTTACTGTCTATGTGTGAGTTCATTTATTTCTCCCTCAGTCTTTTCACTTTCGTGCCTCGGTTAAGCAGAATAGCAGGCAGGCTCAGGATTCCCAAACCCATCTCCTGTTCACCCTTCAACCCTGGCACCCTGGTCCCCCTGCCTTGCTCTTCAGAGCCCCTCCTTGGTCCCCATCTCCCACTTGGTGCCCTGTTGTTTAACCTCTTCTTTGAATGTTCCTCTCTTCCCCTGACTCCCAAACTTGCCTTTTTCCGGAGCGTACGTAGTGCTCTAAAGATGGGGTGGACTTCATCCTTTCTCCTTCGTGTTCCCCAATGTGGTGAAACCTGTGGAAAATTTTTCACAACAGATGAGTAAGCACAAATAAGCTGGTGCTTACCTTGCTTCCGGGGTAATCCCTGAACCTGCCCTCTACCTTCCCTCGAGCATTCCAGTTCCCCCAATCCACTGATTTTACCGCCTTTTCACAGTCTCGTCCCATTCCCCCCATGGCCTCACTTCCCTTCTCACCTGTGTCCTACATCATTCCCATCAGTATATGGATAAGCCCAACATTCTATTCTCCCATCTTTTATTAAAAAATTTTTTTTTAATTAAATACTTTTATTGGGGGCTCTTACATCTCTTATCACAATCCATACATTCATGTGTCAAGCACCTTTGCATATATGCTGCCATCATCCTTTTCAAAGCATTTTCTTTCTACTTGAGCCCTTGATATCAGCTCCTCATTTTACACACCCCCCCGCGCCCCCCCCATCTTCAAAAATCAAAACCAAATATTGAAAATTCATCTCTTGATTCCATTTTCTTTGTCCACGTTTTCTTTTACAGTGTCCACTTCCCTAGGCTCTGGTCTGACTCCTCTGAGTCTTTCAGCCTCAGAAGCTCAAAGGGGCAGTACGATCGTGTCCTATCGGGTTGCTGAATGGAAGCGCATTTTGTGGTGGTGTTCGTTTCTTTACTTTCAAAGTTTATATCCCCGTCCAAATCTCTCCCTTGGACTCTGGACTAGTCTATCTAGCTCCCTTCTTGACATAGCTATGTGGGGACTCATAGGCATCTCCAAATTGTTTTTTGTTGTTCGGTGCCTTGAGTTGGTTCCAACTCAGTGCTTTTGTGTACAACACCATGAAACCCTGCTCGATCCTCGCCGTCCTCACAAACATTGCTGTGCGTGAACCTATTGGTGCAGCTGTCGCGTACATCTGTTTCTCTGTGTACATCCGTGTCTCTGTCTCGAGGGACTTCCTCTTTTTAGCTGACCTGCACTTTGCCAAGCATGACGTTCTTCCTGATGACCTGTCCTAAAGCAGTGAGACCGCGTACCCCGGGCCTTGCTTCTAAGGAGCATTCTGGCTGTACTTACTCCAAAACAAACTTGTCCCCTCTCTGGCGGTCCATGGTATAGTTAACAGTCGTTGCCAGCACCATAATTCAAAGGCACGAGCCCTTCCGTGCTCTTCCTTTTCACTGTCCAGCTTTCACATGCCTCAGAAGCATGAAAACCCCATGGCTTGGGTCAGGTCCTGCGGCACCTTAGGGTTCAAAGTGCTTTTGAACACTTGAAAGAGGTCTTTTGCAACAGAGTTGCCCAATGCAATACAACATTCGATTTCTTCTTTTTTTTCAAACTCCTATCACAATCCACACATACATTAATTGTATAAAGCACACTTGTACATTTGTTACCCTCATCATTCTCAAAACATTTGCTCACCACATAAGCCCCTGGCATCAGCTCCTCATTTTGCCCCCTCCCTCCCCACTCCCCACTGCCTTACGAACCCTTGATAATTCATAAAATATTATTTTGTCATATCTTGCACTGTCTACCATCTCCCTTCACCCACTTTTCTGTTGTCCGTCCCCCAGGGAGGAGGTCACATGTAGATCCTTGTAATCGGTTCCCCCTTTCCAACCCACCCTCCCTCTACCCTCCCAGTATCGCCACTCACACCACTGGTTCTGAAGGGATCATCCACCCTGGATTCCCTGTGTTTCCAGTTCCTATCTGTACCAGTGTACATCCTCTGGTCTAGCCATATTTGTAAGGTAGAATTGGGATCATGGTAGTGGGCAGGGAAGAAGCATTTAGGAATTAGAGGAAAGTTGTATGTTTCATCGTTGCAACACTGCACCCTGACTGGCTCATCTCCTCTCTGCGACCCTTTCGTAAGGGAATGTCCAGTTGCCTACAGATGGGCTTTGGGTCTCCGCCCCTCACTGCCCCTCATTCACAAGGATATGATTTTTTGTTCTTTGATGCCTGATACCTGATCCCTTCAACACCTCGTGATCACACAGACTGGTGTGCTTCTTCCATGTGGGCTTTGTTACTTCTGAGCTAGATAGCCGCTTGTTTACCTTCAAGCCTTAAGACACTATATCTTTTGATAGCCGGGCACCATCAGCTTTCTTCACCACATTTGCTTATGCACCCATTGGTCTTCAGCGATTGTATCGGGGAGGTGAGCACACAATGATACGATTTTTTGTTTCTTTGATGCCTGATAACTGATCGCTTTGGCACCTCGACAACACTCAATTTCTTGACTGCAGCTGTCCTGACTGTTGATTTTGGATCTTTAACTAAAATGAAATCCTTGACAACTTCAGCTTGTTTATTATAACGTCACTAACGGGTCCAGTTGTTAGAGTTCCTGTTTTCTTTGTGTTGCGGTGTAATGCATACTGAAGGCTGTCAGTTTTGACTTTCTTCCGTGAGCGCGTTAAGGTTGGGCCATCTGCAGCCCAGGTTGCTAATGAGTCTTCCTCTAATCCGGATGCCACATTCTTCTAACCCAGATAGCTAGCGTCTTAGAAAAACTGCTCAGGACCAAGACGTGAATGAATGCGGTGCAAGGATACACTCTTGATGCACACCTTTCCTAATTTCAACCATGCACGATCCCCTATCACTGCGTGAGCACAAGGGCGTGAGGAATCCCTGCTCCTTATAATGTTACCCATAGTTTGTGGTGATTCACAAAATTGAATCATAATTCATAATGAATAAAACAGTATTATGATCTTTCTGGTATTCTCTGCTGTCGGCTATGATTTATGTGATATCATAAATGATATCCCTGTACCAAATCCTCTTCTGAATCCTGTTTGGATTTCTGTCAGTTCCCTTTTGATGTACTGCTACAACTGTTTTAAACACGTTGCACAATTTTACTTATGTATGATATTACTTGATAATTCTGAACTCTGTTTGGTCACCTTATTTTGGAATGGGGACAATTATGGATCTCTTCCAGTTGGTTGACCAGGTAGCTGTCTTCCAAAGTTCTTGGCAAAAATGAGTGTATGTGTCCAACATGGCATCTGTTTGTTGAGACATTGCAATTAGTATTCCATCAATCCTTGCAGCCTTGTTTTTCACCAATGTCGTCGGTGCAGCTTGGACTTTTTCTTTCAGTACTATTGGTTCTTGATCATACACAGGGGCACCCCCAATAACTGGAATTGCGCTGGGCAGAGCGGAGCTCTCAAAGTACACATTTTCCCCCACCAGGCGAGTATCAAGCGGCTCATTCTGAGTTAGTGCAGCCAGTGGTGTCACCTCGGAAGGTTCTCTCTGATCATGGTGAATTTTTCATAAAGTCAGTTTTGCTTGAGCCTTGTTTTTTGTGATGACCAATTTATGAGAACAGCATGCAGCTGTGAAATTTTGTTTCCTGCTCAGGAAAAGTGCTGCAGCACTGTTGTGGTGTTGAACACAGCTTACAAGGACAGCACTGTGGGAAAACCTCAAGTATATGAGTGGTTTTCTCATTTCAGAAAAGGTAAAATGTTGACTGATGACAAAACTCATTCTGGACATCCCCCAACTTCCTGAAAATGGATGACAAGGTCAACTCGTAATGCATTTGGAGTTTGCTCCACCAGGTTAGACTGTTAGTCAAGCTTTTTATTTAGCGGTTCTGAAAAGAGTGTGTGACAAAAAAGGCCTGATTTGTGGCAGACGGGACTGCTTTTGCTACCACAACAATGTACCTGGTCATGCAGCCATCTCAGTGTGCCAGTTTTTGACAAAAAAACAGCATGCCTCTTTTGCCCCAGGCACCTTACTCACCTGAACCTCACTCCATGCAACTTCTTTTTGTTTCTGCAAATGAAGAGGGACATGAAAGGTCAGCGATTTGACAACCTAGAAGAGGTGAAGAAAAGAATGTGGAAGATGCTGTCAACCATCCAAACAGATGACTTTGAAAAATGTTTCCAAGAATGGAATCACAGATTTGATAAATGTAATGGAGAGTACTTTGAAGGTGGTGAGGTTTTTTGGTAAAAAAATTTAAATACATAGGTTTTGGGGAAAAAAATTCCAGTTTTTTTTTTGGGGGGGGGCTACCCCCTCATATGCCACCTCTTGAAGGGGCTGCATGTTGATCAGTTGTAACTTGTACCGTGACCCTATATTCCTTTAGTCTTCTTCTGAAGTTTCTTGTGTTCTTCTATATATTGCCCATAGAAACCAAACTCACTGCCATCTCGTCAATGCTAACTCACAGGGACCCTGTAGGACAGAACTGGCCCTGTGAATTTCAGAGACTAATTGTTTACAGGAGTTGAAAGCCCCGACTTTCTCCCACGGAGCAGCTGGTGGTTCTGAACCGTGAACCTTGAGGATCACAGCCCTAGGCATAATCAGTACGCCACCATGGATCCTTATTTTGCCCATAGAATCCTTCAGTATTTCTATTTGAGCCTTAAGTTTTTCCTTCAGCTTGGGAAATGCTAAGCGTGTTCTTCCCTTTTAAATCCAAGTGTTTACACATTTCATTCTACTTTGTCTTCTCTAGTGCCCTTTGAAATCTTCTGTTTAGTTTTTAACTTCGGCAAAACTTCTTTAGCTTTAGCTACTCTAGGTTCAGGGGCAAGTTTCAGAGTCTCTTGTACCCATTTTGATCTTTTCTGTCTTTCCTATCTTTGTGATGACTCTGTGCTTGCTTGGTGTGTGGACGTCCTTGGTGTCATCTGAACAAGGCCCCTGCTCTTGGGTCCGTGGTGTTCCGCACCTCAGATCTGTTTTCAGATGGCCTCTAAATTCAGGCGTGGAATGATCAAGGTCATACTATGCCTTTTATGAACTTGCTGTAATGTTTTTCCAGTATTAACTTGAACTTGTATATGAGCAACTGGACGTCTGATCCACAGTGACTCCGTGGCCTTATTCTGATCGTACTGAGCTTCTCCATGATCTCTTTCCACAGATGTAGTTGCTCTTTCCTGTGTGGCCCATCTGCAAGGCCCATGTATACTATATTATTACCCTAAGTAAAATGAAGAGATCCTCTCTGGAACTTTCTGTTCCTTATCCCTGCTCCATGTTTTTTCTCCAAGCACCAATTGCTTTCTAACAATACTTTATAATATCTTTATTCTTTTATGTTGTATTGTCTTTTCTTTTTCTAAAAAATGAGCTCTACAAGAGCAGAGATTTTGCCTATTTTGTTTATTAATGGATCCCGAATGTCTAGAACAGTGCCTGGCCCATAGTAGGTGGTTTTTACGAGGTTTGCACATCACCAAGTGGCAGAATTTGGATCCAGTCTCCTCGGTGGTAGCATTCCTGCCTTCCCAGGAGGAGATCTGGGGTCATTTCCTGGCCATTGGCCCTCACCTATAGCCACCACCCATCTGTCAGTGAAGGCTTGTGGGTTGCTTTGATGCTGAGCAGGATTCTGCAGAGATTCCAGCCCAAGACAGACTAGGAAGAAAGGCCTGGTGATCTACTTCTAAAAATCAGCCACTGAAAATCCTGTGTATCACAGTGGAGTTTGGGGTTGACGCTGGACTGGGTAGGGTTGTCATGAGTTGTAGGTCGACTCAAAGGCAGCTCACAACCACAATGACAGCACTTAACAAGTTACACGAGGCTGCTCTGCTCAGGAGGCCTGGATGAAGGGATCGAGTGCACGGTTCTAATCTGCAGAGGCCTCGTAAACGTCCTACTGATGCTTTTAGGTGCTACACTCTTTCCCGTTATATTTGTTGCTGTTTGTCAGTAGACTGATGAGACTCGTTGACTTTTTTGGATTCACGTGTAATCCACTGAGCTGTCTTTGGCCACAGAGGACATTACTAGCTACCACTGTTTCTAAAAGGGGGCTGTGCAGGCATCTCTGGAAATCATTCCTGTCAACACGTGCTGCTGTCAGAGCCACAGAGATGCTTGGAAGTAACAGCACCGGGGCATGGGGTTGTTGCGAGCTCACTGCAGTGATTCTTTTCTCGTTCCTTGTAGTTACTAGAGCCCAAGCGGTGGTCTACTGCACATGCTCAGTCTACTCGGAAGAAAATGAAGCTGTTGTTCAAAAAGCCCTGGAATTTCAAGACCACGGGACTAAAGTACAGCCGTATAGGTAAGGAAGCAAAAATGCTTTGTCAACCACCCAAGGTTCTGGTTTTCTAAGGGTCATTCTCGTCTGACAATTTGTCGTGCTGTGCGTTGCTGTGATGCTGGCATTTCAAAGACCAGCAGGGTCCCCCAAAGTGAACAGGTTTCAGCAGTGCGTCCAGACTGAGGGCAGACTATGAAGAAGGAATAGGATGTCCACTTAGGGGACTTCGCTGCTGAGAACCTTGTGGACAGCATCAGAACACTGTGAGGAATCATGCCCGAAGATGAGCCCTCTGGTTGGAAGGCACTCAAACTATGACTGAGGATGAGCTGCCTTCTCAAAGCAGAGCCGACCACACTGACGTGGACGGAGGGAACCCTCCGGACCGTCACTGGCTGATGGGGCGTGACTCACAATGAGAAAGGAACAGCTGCAACATCAATTAATCATCGGGACTCTGAATGTATGACATGTGAATCTAGGAAAATTAGACATTATCAACAATGAAATAGAATGCGTAACGATCGATAACGTTGGCATTAGTGAGCTGAAATGGACTATTAGCTACTTTGAATCAGAAAACGATCTAGTTTACCATGCCAGGGACGACAGATTCAAGAATTGTGTTGCATTCATTGTCAAAAAGGACATTTCAAGATGTATTTTGAAGTACAGCGCTGTCAGAGATCAGATAAGATCTATCCGAATACAAGGAATAGTCACTACAACTATTACTCAACTTCAAGCACCTACCTCTAAAGATAGGGATTTGGCAATTGGAGAATTTTACCAGTGTCTTCAGTCTGAAATTGATCAAACATTCGATCAAGATGCATTGATAATTATTGGCAACTGGAATGCAAAAGCTGGAAAGAGGAAGAATTCAAAACTAACTCACTGCCGTGAAGTCTATTCCGATTCACAGCGACCCCTACAGGGCAGAGAGAGCTGCCCCTGTGGGTTTCTGAGACTGGAGCTCTTCCTGGGAGTAGAAACCTTGTCTTTCTCCCGTGGAGCAGCTGGTGGAGAAGGAACGGTAGTTGGGAAAGATGGTCTTGGAGATAGAAACAAAGCTGGAGATCGCATGATAGAAATTTTAAAACCGGTGATTTCTTGATTGTAAACACTCTTTTCAACAACAAAAAGTGACTATAATGTACGAATGTGCTTGATACAATTGATGTGTTGATTGTTATAAGAGTCCCCAATAAAATGATTTATTAAAATTTTAAAAAAGTGACTCTATACATGTGGATTTCTCCAGATGGAATACGGAGAGAGCAAATTGACTTCACCTGTCCAGAGTGATGGAGAAGCTCAATATTAACAGCTAAAACCAGACCAGGGACTGACTGTGGGTCAGACCATCAATTGCCCCAATGAAAGTTCAAGTGGAAGTCGAAGAAAATAAAAACCAGTCCACAAGAGCCAACATATGACCTTGAGTCTATCCTACCAGCATTTCTAGGACATCTCAAAACAGATCTGACGCATTGGACACTAATGCCAGAAGACCTGATGAGCTGTGGGAGGCCACGGAGAACACCACACATGAAGACAGTCTTTTTCCTTGAAAAAGACAGGAAAGACAAGTTCAAAGTGGATGTCCGAAGAGACTCTGAACTTGCTCTTAATCATAGAGTACCTAAGGCAAATGGAAGAAAGGATGAAGTCAAAGAGCTGAACCGAAAATTTCAAAGGGCAGGTAGCAAAGACAAAGCAAAATGCTATAATGAAATGTGCAAAGACCTAGTTGGAAACTAAATGGAGGAGCATGCTCAGCATATCTGAACTGAAAGAACTAAAGAAAAGAGTGGATTGAGCTACAATACTGAAAGGTTCTATGGGCAAAATATTGAAGATGCAGGAAACATCCAAAGAAGATGAAAAAATATACCGAATCACTATTCCAAAAAGAACTAGTAGACATTCAACCATATCAAGAGGTAGCATATGATCTAGAACTGATGGTACTGAAGGAAGAATTTCAAGCTTTACTGAAAGCATTAGCCAAAAACAAGGCTCAAGGAATTGATGGGATACCGATTGAAATGTTTCAACAGGCTGATAAAACACTGGAAGCACTCACTCATCTTTGCAAGGAAATTTTGGAAGACAGCTGCTTGGCCAGTGGCCTGGGAGAGATCCATATTTGTACCCGTTCCAAAGAAAGGAGACCCAACAGAATGTGGCAGTTAAAGAGCAATATCATTGGTCTCACGTGCAAGTACATTGTGCTGTAGGTCATCCAACAGCTGCTGCAGTTGGATCGATCGTGTAATGCTAGGGAGCTGCCAGAGGGTCAAGCCAGATTCAGAAGAAGATGTGAAATAAGGGTATCATTGCTGCTGTCAGATGGATCTTGGCTGAAAGCAGAGAATACCAGAAAGATGTCTGCTTGTGTTTTATGATTATGCAAAGGCATTTGACTCTGTGGATCATAATAAATTATGGATAGTCTGGAGATCATTCAGGACCTGTTCACGGATCAAGAGCCAGTGTGTGAACAGACAAGGGCATACTGCCTGGTTTAAAATCGGGAAAGGTGTGCATCAAGGTTGTATCCTCCCACCATACTTATCCAATCTGTGTACTGAGCAACATCATCAGAGCAAATCATTCATTCTATGACAGCAGTTCTCAACCTGTGGGCCACGATGCCTTTGGGGGTCGAACAACCCTTTCACAGGGGTCACTCAATTCATAACAGTAGCAAAATTATAGTTATGAAGTAGCAATGAAAATAATTTATGGTTGGGGGTCACCACACCATGAGGAACTGTCTTAAAGGGTTGCGGCATTAGGAAGGTGGAGAGCCACTGTTCTATAAAGAATGTGGTATCAAGATTGGAGGAAGGCTTATTAACAACTTGCCATATGCAGATGGCACAATCTGGCTTGCTGAGAGTGTGGAGGACTTGAAGCACTTGCTGATGAAGATCAAGGATTGCAGCCTCCAGTGTAGATTACAACACAATGTTAAGACCTCCAAAACCCTCACGCTGGACCAGTGGGTAAGCATCATGATAACCAGAGCAAAGACTGACGCTGTCAAGGATTTTGTCTTTCTTGGATCCACCACCAAATCACATGGAAGCAGCAGTCAAGAGATCAAATTATGCACTGTATTGGGTAAATATGCTGTGTACAAAACCTTTTAAAAGTGTTGAAAAGCGAGAATGTAACTTTGAGGACTAAGATACACCTGAACCAAACTACCGTATATACTCCTGTATAAGCCAAGTTTTTCAGCACATTTTTAAAAGCAGTTTTTGTGGTGAAATTAGGTGTCTTGGCTGATATCTGGGTCGGCTTATACTCGAATATAAACGGTATATATATTTTCAATACCTTCGTATGCATGTGCTGTTGGGCATTTACAAAGGAAGGCCAAAGAAGAATCTATGCATTTGAATTGTGGTGCTGGTGAAAGATACTGAAAGTGCTATGAACTACCAAAAGATTTGTCCTGGAAGAAGTACAGCCAGAATGCTCCTTAGAAGCAAGGCAACGATGGAGAGACTTTGTCTCACCTCCTTTGGACATATTGTCAGAGGAGACCAGTCCATGGAGGGCAGCACGCTTGGTAAAGGAGGTGGGGGGGGGGCAGGGAAAAAGCCTTCAACAAGGTGGATTGACCTAGATGGGCTGGAACTTAAGAAGACGAGGAGGCTGCAGGCCTGTCTGGATAGGACAGGCTGGATGAACAATCTGGAGGAGAAAACAACGGGACTGACAGTTCTGGGG
>NW_022111369.1:54264741-54315088 GCF_000313985.2 Echinops telfairi
TGTTTTGAGAATGATGTACAAATGCGCTTTACACAATTGATGTGTGTATGGATTGCAATAACAGTTGTATGAGCCCCTAATAAAATGTTTTTTTAAAAAAAAGAAGAAGACGAGGAGGCTGGCGCAGGAGCCGGGGAGTTGCTTTCTGTCGTACGCAGGGTTGCTCTGAGGTGGCACCTGCTAACAAGAAGGCATTTTCAGATCGTCTCAATAGCAACAGAGTGGTGGCTGTTGTTTTTCTTGGGGCAGGGGCTGGTTTATACAGATATGCCACTTCCTTTTTTTTCTCTTTCGGTTTTAATTTGATCGGTTACCTCCCTCCCTAGGTTACAGGTAGGGTGGTTACGGCCCAGGCCTTCTCTTGTCCATTAGAAGATTATTTTGCTATTGGTCTCTTTGTTGAAGTTGAATGCATTTTTGGCTTCGACTTGTTTGGCTTGTCAACAAAATGGATCCAAATTTTATATCCTTGTTTTTAGATTACTTGCATGCAAGAAATTTATCCTTAGATAGTAGACATTAAATTGGATATTATCTAAAAAACTTTATACAATTTTGAAGGCCCCTTTTAGCCATCAGTACCCACCAGGCCTGAGATGGATGTGGGCTTCTTTTGTTTTTCTCCCTAAATTTTATTTTGTTATTATTGAGAATATTCAAGTTTCCACACTTGTACAATGCTGTGACACAGATTACAGTCTTCACGTTGTGCAGCCACTTTTCGATTCTGAGTGACCCTCCTTCATGAACTGAAACCCACTGCCCCTTAAGGTTCCTGTCCACTCTTTCCTGTTGTGTGCTTGATTTGAGCTCATAAAGATATTTCTTAAAATAGCACAATGCTTGGGCAGATTTTTAATCTTTTAGTCTAGTTCAACTAAACTATTGTTTGGTTTTCAGAAAACTTCAGGGATAGTTTTGGTTTCAGGTAATGATAATAGTTTTAGGGTCTCATCCTCCCTCCATAGCTCCAGAAAGTCTAGAGTCTATGGAAATTTGAATTTCTGTTTTACATATTCCCCCCTTTGATCAGGAGTCTTCTAGAGAATCTTTGATCACAGTGTTTAGTCATGGCAGCTGGGCACATCTAGTTCTGGTCTAATGGCAAAGGAGGCAGTCATTCATAGAGGCAATTAGCCATTCATTCCCTGTCCTCCTCCTCCTCCCCCTCCTCCTCACTCTTCAGTTGCTCCAGGTAAAGACCAATGGTGCCTTAGGTGGCCACTTGCAAGCTTTTAAGGCCCCAGGCATGATGGAGTGAACTAAAAGCCAACATTTTATTTTAAACACATTAATGATTTTTATATAACACACCTAACTTCATCTCATGGCTGCTATCCAATCCACTTTGACTCGTGGAGACCCGATAAAGCAAGGTAGAATTGCCCTTGTGGATTTCTGAGACGGTAACTGTTTACCAGCGTAGAAAGCCGTATCTTTTCCCATGGAGTGACTGGTGGTTTTGAACTGCTGACCTTGCTCATATTTTGACAATGTATGCAAGTATAGCAATTTTTGGATTACAGTTTTATGTTCCTTATTTAGCTGCTTTGATCATGGAAGCCTCTTGTTAATAAAGGGAAGGGCAGTTTTTTTGTTACAAGGTTGTTATGCCTAGTAGAGTTTAAAGATGGAGAACTTGGGATGTACAATAAATTATGAAGAAATATAAATTGTTTAAACTTTTCATTTATATTCTGGGAAGGGTGGCTTAAACACTTGATTCTTGTTTCTGTTGAAATGGTTGGTAGAACAGAATGGATGCAAACTTAGGCGTAAGTTTCTTTCTCCAAGAGAAACTAAGCTGCTCTAACCATGACCTGGTTTGTGTCCACTGTAGGCTTAGTCCGCCTGTTCTTCCGCTCTGCTCCTTAAAGGAAATACATCTGTCCTCTGATAAATTTTTCCGAATGGAGCCATCTGAAGTTACCAATGGTTGTTTCCTCTCCATTCTGACCAGGGAGGTAAGGAAAACAGACCCTTTACAACCGTGTGGGCATCTGGTAGTGACGTGCTTGTTACAAAAATAGTTAGCACCTGAGAAAGAATCATTCTTGTGTGTCAAATCATCCACCGTCTTTCCATTTCTCCGGGGTGCTCCTCCATTGCTTGTCCTCCCCAAGCAGTTTGTTAACGTGCAGGGCATTTCTCCTGGTCCGCCCGTGGGAAGGGAATGGCAGACATGCTGCTGCTCTGACAGACCTGCCTCTTCAGCGAGGTTTACAGAGGGGGAAGTTCAAATCCCAAAGAATGCCACCCATTGAGGCTTATGAGATCTTTCTGGGCCGACCTTGTAAAATCGATTTCGCCTCCTGTAGCCAGCACACTGCTTTTAGAAGGCCTTGAGAAGCCTGTGCCCTATCCGCACTGGCAGTGAAGGACTCCCCTTCAGCACCTGCTTCTTTCCTTGCAGCGGGACCCCTCGGAGACCGTGTCTGTGAAAGACGTGCTGGCCCGGGCCGCCGCCAAGGGCCTCCTGGACGGGCTCGAGCTGACCAAGTCCTCCAAACGGGAGAAGAAGAAGAAACGGTCCAAGACGTCCTTGCCCAAAGCGGCAATGAACGACAGCTGCATCCAAGTGAGAATCGCCGAGTTCCTGAACCGAGAAATGCAAGGGAACGCGAACGCCCCCGAGACGTCGCCCCCCAAACCGGCTCTCCCGCAGAAAAGCGCGGCTCCCGTGGGCGGCCCCCCGCAGGCCAGAAAGCCCACCAAGCCGGGCGCCCACCCCCTGGTGCCCGTGTACCTGAAGAACGCCTCGCCCTCCAGGCCGGGCGAGCGGCCCCCCCAGTTCAGCCGGCCGCGCCCCGAGGACAAGCTGGTGGCCCTGAAGCCCGTGGAGATCCTTCTGCCGCCGGTCATGTTGCCGTTCTCCAGCCCCTCGGGCCTCCGGCCGACCCAGCACTGCTGCTATCGCTGGGTGGCACCCAGGCCCCTGGTGACCACCTTCCTGCCCGCAGCTTCCATCCCCCGCAGAAGGGACAAACCCAAAGAGAACCTGCCCTCCTCCCTACTCAGGCGACCTCGGCCCTGGCTCTGACTGCCCCTCCCCCTGCCTGTCCCCACCAGGGTCAAGGGCAGTCCACTGCTTTTTCAAAGCCTGACATTTCACTGAAGGTTCCACAGCCCTACCCAAGACCGCTCTCTCCGGCAGGTCACTTACCCGCTCCTCCCTGACCTTGCGTCCGGGGCACTCGGGCCAGCGAGAAATGAATGGCAACCTAGCTCAAGCCAGGCAAGTCGGGGCTCCGGGCTCATCGGTTCAAGAAGGTCGTTTGCACTCACTCTGTTCTCCGTTTTTAGAGCTGTCTCATTCCTGTCAATTTGCAGTCGGCACCTGACACCAGTTTTTAAAGCGAGCTAGCTGCAGCTACACCCCCCACGGCCCCGCCTCCCCCAGCCAATAGATGAGAAAGCAGATTGCGGAGCTGTTGCCCGTCCTTTCCCTCCTACTTCAGGTAGCTCCTCCCCAGCCACAGTGGAACCTTCTCAGCCACTGCTAGCAAGGCCGATTAGCCTTTCAATGGGACGCGAGGTTGAGCATGAGCTGCAAAGCAGGTGTGCCAAAGTGGCAGGTGCAGGTGCGGTAGCGCGGCTGTGCGTAGCTCACAGGGTGAAGGTGACCTCTCTCCGGAGGAGCTTCCAGGTGCCTGAGTAGATCAACTCTCCCTCCCGACCATGTCTGCCCCTTACTGTTGTAAAAAGATGACCTAAAGCCAATTTCCACCTAAATATTAGTACTTCTGAGGAAGAGGCAACACTGTTGAACCCACGTGACAAACTGTTGAAGAAAGTCATAAGAATTCTGATATGATATGAAAGACTAGGTGAGATAGCAAAATCAAGTCAGTTCAAATTGCAAATAGTCATCATTTTGGCAAATCATCTTTGATGTGCAATCTATTAAAATATATTGTAGCACTATGTTAATTATATTAAAAGTCAATCCACCTTCAAAGTACTTTTAATTGCCTACTAAGAATGTATGATCATCATTCCTTTTTCCATCAGGCCACAGAAATTGTTCGACATGGAACCAAGTAATAGCTGGAAACCGGTTTGTCTGTTTTCAATGTTCTTAAACACATTGTTTTTAATGTTTTTTGGTGTTTGTTTTTTAATGTCCTAAACACATTGGCAAGGCTCACCAGTTTCAGAATTCAGTTGGCAGTGTGTAAATTCCTGAATGTTCAATTCAGGTGCCCTGATTTTAGTAAAATATTATCTTCTGCAAAATGAAGGCTTAGCTATATTTCAGCTCCAATATAATATTGTTTCCTCACTTGGAGAGTTAAAAAAAGACGAATGGTGAATTCCACTTTAATAGCAAATTATTTTTAGTTGAAGATTTACATTTCTAGGTAAAATGTGTCAGGGAAGGAAGCCAGACTTTAAATATTTGAACTAAGCCTCTTTATTTTCAATCCCCAAAGAATTATTTTTATATGTGACTTATGGTTTCTAACAAACCCCCCAGAATACTACAGTTTAAATGTTCATTTTATTTTACTACTGATTGCAGAATTTGAAAACTATGTACCCTTTTGCTCCATCTCATCTTCTTATTCCCATCAACTCAAATATCTAGTTGGCTAGAATGTTCCTGGCCTCTGGGAGACTGGTATAGTCTAATTCCACATTGCTCAAGTAAGGCATTTCACATCCCTGGAATAGTGCCTTCCTTACCTGCCCCAAGTTTAAATACTCCATTTCCTAAAAGCAGCAAGTCTGAGGTTTTTATTAAAAGTGTATTCTGTGAAGTTGTAACAAGAAAACTCATTTTTATTTTCCAATCACGATAGCAACATACAATGACTGTCATGTGACGCTTAAACTGTTTTCAGTCTAACATGCGTTTTGACACGGAATTATCTTTAGACGTTTATGGAGGATTCTGAATTAAATCATTCCTTAATTGAGCCTGCGGTTCGAGAATGTACTGATAAGGACCTAAGTAATTATATATGCACTCTGGTAGACTGAAAAGGGGAAAAAATACTTTGGTTAAAAATAATGAGAATTCTAGTGAAGACTATGGCTTGTCAAGTTCTGAAAGGAAACCAGACCTCACACCTGCCGTAGCCCTAGAAAGGGGGCTGCGTGGCTGAAGAGCCCAGGAGCCAGCCGGACTCTGCGCACCAACACATCAGGACCAGGGACTGCTCTGCGGCCACACTGTGCAGTAACTCCCACTACGGCTAACGTCTCATTTGAGGTAGGTCATATTTGAAAAATCAAATGGCTCGTGTAGAGGAGACACAGGTACTCTTATTTTGAGTCCTTGCATGCATGAAAGGGATCTCAGATCAACGAGCCGAGCGTTTTATGCAGCTAAGTTTATTCTTACAACAGATTACATTTCAATATGTAAGGTGGTCAACATCAAAAACGGGCCAAAGAGGAAAGCAAACCCGCTCCCCCTCCCCCCAACCCAAACAGCTGCTTTGGATGGTTGAGAGTCCTCTGATTGGTCCCATGTGAGCACGTGCCTTTCCCCAAGTAGAAATAAACTACCCGTTGCCTCACTGGCTGTGAACCCACATCAGCCACGCATTAACCTGGCATCTGGGAAGCTCATAAACTGTGCTAGTACCAGTTAGGGAAATGTTTTCTCATGTTGCTTATGAAACCTAGAATTTGTCTCAAGTGTTACGAAACATGTGTCACAGAGGTAGGGGAGGAAGGAAAGGAAGCATGACTGTTTCTAGCAAGTGCCCCAGGAGCCCGGGTGACGCCACCGTGAAGCGTTGGGCAAGGTCAGCCACCAGCCACCCAACGGGAGACAGATGTGACAAGTCCGCCTCCCTAAAGATGACCACTTTGGAAGCTCTGAAGGGCAGTTCTACTCTGTCCTGGAGGGCGGCTAGGAGCCAGAAGAGACTCAAGGGCAGTGGGCTGGGTTTCGTAAGTGACCGTGTGCTGCAGAAGAGTATTATAACTGGCCATCTTACGAGCAGAAAGTGAATCTCAAATAAAGTAGCAGTGCCAACAGTTTATCACCAAGAACTTGTTTTAATGGCAATGAATCTAAGGTCCCTTCATGCGATCTGACAGACAAACCGACCCAAACCACCCCGCAAAACTCAGTGTTCCTAGTCAGCTGTGGGTGATCTTATATCCAGGTGGAAACCCAGGGCAGGAGGCCATGTCTGTCTCTTTCACATGGAGTCTCGTGTGGCGGGGAAGCTGTGACAGTGAGGCACCCGGCAGTGCTTTCAGCTGCAAAGGAAAGGGCCGAGCCCCAGGCGTGTGGACTGATGCCCTGACGCCGACAAGGAGCGCGTGCGAGAGCTGGCAGGTCTGCATCTACCTAGTGGCTTTTAAAAAATAAAGAGAACTTTACACCTTTTACCTCCTCTTCTACATATTCCAATAAAAATGTGATTACAAATCATTACAAAAACCACCTTTTAGGCAACATAGATAAGAGTTCACTGAGATTACTTAGACCTGGATACGCTGCGAGAGACTATCCGGTCAAGACCATACATTGACACAATAATGCTGTATATTTCAGTAAAAATAGAATAAATAAAATAAAAATATTTTAAGCTGTATTTAACAGGTTAATTAAAAAAACCGATAAAGACATACAAGGCATAGTGAACATGGCTGCCGGTTTACAGAACCACGGATACAGAGAATGCATAGATCCTGACACGTCACGACAAGACCGGGTTGGAGCAGGGGCCCCCTGTCACAGACACAGGTCACACATGCTCCCATATGTACTTTTTGGCCATGGCAGAGAGGGCTGAACATATACTGTGGAACATTAACTAATTTTACAAAATAAATTTGCATTTCATATGCAAAGCTATTTTTAACACAAAGTAGGTGCAGTAGAGTTTTCAATATGTAAAGGCTATCATTCATCTTAATGCATCCTATAATTGCATATATAAATCAGTTTGCTACTTAAAGCTAGCTCAGTACTCTTGATCCCGAAAACAAACAAACATAGGCCTTACAAAAGATGACCCGGGGTGGGTGGGTGGGGGGGAGGCAGAGGTGTCCAATACAAACACGGATGCTTTGCTCCGAATTACGAAGGCTAGGACGTGAACGTCTTCCATGGGCACTCCGGGTAAAAGGTCTTCACGGGTGGATTTTGAACAGCTTTTCACAGGGCACACAGCGGGGCTTTCCTTAACACAAACACTGGCTATTTCAGAGACCAATGCCTTTGGCTCTTGAGCACGATGCCATGCTACAGCGGCAAACCATCGACATGCCCGGATGGATAACCACAAGAGCCGACGGTTAAGAGTGGTCTCCGAGAAAGGCCTAGCCATCGACTTACACTGAAAACCCTACGGAGCACCCCTCACCTCTGATACCCAATGGGGCCACCATGAGCTGGGAGTGCCTGGTGTACCAGTGGGGACCCCCGCCCCTCCCTGGAAACAGATGATGTGTGTGTATGTGTAGGGAGTGTGTCAAGGGGAGAGCAGGCAGGAGCATACCGCCTTATGCTCTCTGGCAGCCAGATACTGTGAGCGGACACTACCCCAGGTTGAACAGGCTGCACTGACTAGAGGCGCCTGTCCTCTCAAACACACTGGGGCTGAAGGAGTGCGGTGGCTTTAATGAGGACCACGGCACGGCTCCCCACTGGAGAGAATGCTCCGCTTGCCTGATGATGGATGCTTCCACGCCTTCTCTGTTCTACCGCTGCCCAGAGTCATTCTGGGAAGGCTTCTGAGACGGCTGTGGAAGCAGCCAGGCACATTCCGAACTGGAAGTTGGGACACTTGGGTCCTGGCCAGGGCCCTCACATTAATGAGCTCTTGGGTCAAATGGCTTAGCCTCAGGGCCCTCCGTGTTTTCATTTCTCCCCTTCTCTACCCGCTAAGGCTCAAACGTGGTAACGAACATGGAAACCATTTCGATGCGGGCATAGCACTGTGTAAATGCAAAGCCTTCCTTTTACATAACGGGATGTTTCAGAACATTTGACACTAAACAGTGAAGACATGATATTTAAGTTGATCTCCTTAGCAACTTAATTTTCAAACGACGTCAACAAGAGCCTAAATTAGTTTCATCTTGACAGCTAAGTTTTCATTCTCTACAAAGAAGCAAGAAAAAAATGCAGCTTTGGGGGACACGTGTTAAAGAGTCCGTTGTTCCTATGCATATTTTGTTCCGATACGAAATTTCAAAACCTCGAAAATAAAATGAAAATGATACAGATTTAAAAATATATCCTAACGAGAGTCCAACAAATTCGGATATTAAACACCTCAATTCAAGGAAGGTTCAACCGGATGGAGTTTGTAGCTATGGACTATACACGAAGGGCAGGCAGCTTTCTGGGCAAAATGCACGGTACTGAGCGAGTGCCGCATCCTTACAGGTGGTCTAACAAAGAGAAAATGCGGTGGTGGATTTCGAAAATAACGGCGCATGATGGGAGCATCCTGGACAGCTCCTCAACGCTCAACTGTGTCTCCGCGAATGGTCCACAGGAAGCCTGGAAGCTTCACTGGAATGTTGTCCTTGTAGAGAATGGCCATAGTGAATTCTACTTCTCTAGCTGCATCGTATAATATAAGGCAGAAGTTGAAATACATCCCACCCGAAATGCATGATGCTTTTGTCAATTTCTTCCTTTTTCTTAAAAAATAATCCGTTTGAAACCTAACTGTTCAGAAAGGCTATTTTCTGTGGTTTTAATTCCTCAAATGTAGCAGGTTCCCGCCCCCCCTCCATTTTGAAGTTTTACACTCCCACCCGGACCCCGCCATCCGACAAGGCGCTGAAGATGTGAATGGGTGTCTGTGCGCCCATGAGCTCGCCCAGGAAGGCTGCCGGTCGTCGGTTTCTCTCTAGAGGCTGGCAGCCAATTTGCATTTTGTCAACCCCTGGATTCACGCTGATGAAAAAACGAAACCCAAACCTGGTCATCCTACTCTGAAAGCAACGGCAAAATCAGCGTGCGGACCATGGCGCCGCCGAAGACGGGACAGGGCAGAGCGCCGTGGGGGTGGGAGGGTCACTTGTGCCAGGTCTGAGGGCAGAAGCCGGCCGTCACCCTGCCAAGGCCTCTCCATCAGTTCCCGGGGTGCGCCATGCGCGTCTCTGTAAGTCACACTATTTACAGTAAGAAAAAGACCTTCCACCACTCGTGAGGTCACTTGCTGACGGCAGAAAAAAATGACTTCATGCGCCTTTTCATATCACGTGATGGTGGCTAGGAGACAGAGAGAGAGAGAGAAGAGAGCGAGAGAACATGCTTGTCTAACACTGTTTTTGTTAGGATCATTCTCTGAAGGTCAAGCACCTGCCGGGGGTGGAAGGCCAGGCATGAGTTTGTCTTCTTTCCTGGAGCTGGTCCGTCTTCAGGTGCCCACCGCGGGGCCCTTCCACACCTGCAGCTACGGCATTTCTGGGACCGGACGTTTCTGTTTCAAAGTGTCAATGAGGGAGAGGACCCCTCGCTTTACATTGGTTGTGACTCTTCTGGTCATTGAGTCCGCTGGTGGAGGAGGTGGCCGGACTTTCTGTGACGGCGGCCTGGCCACCAAGCACTTCTGGTATCGTAACTGAAACGAGACGAAAGATGCCCGTGGGTGTTAATACCGCCCCATCCTTTAATCAACTGCACGTAGACATTTCTTCCTACAAGTCACAAAACCCAGCTCCTACGTTGGCAACCACAAGGTCAGCAGTTCAAGACCAGGCAAGGCTCTCGACTCCAGGAAAGAGTTTGTCTCTGAACCCCCGGGGCAGTTCCACCCTCCCCTGCATCGGGGCACTTAGGGTTGGAATCCACTCGATGGCAGGGGGTCTGAAACACAAATCCAAGGGTCGATCTTATTTTTGTTTGTTTTTTACAACGTGTCTTTTTACATTCTTTTAAGGGATTGTTAGGCTTCGCAAGGTGCTCAGGCTGTGGACTCCTTTCCTTCCGTCCTGACCAGCCTCTGCCTGTTCCTGGGTCAGGCGACAAGCACACTGCTTCGCCACCATGGAGACGTGGGAGAGACAGGCCTCATCAGGCGTTTCTCCAGTCACTTGGGCCTAGACCAGTGCTCATGGCCAGCTGAGCGGCCACCCAGTGTCGCAAGGGCCCAGTCTGACTCGTGGAGGTACCGCTTGTGAGCCCTTGACTCCAGCTTAGCCCATGTCTCTGGGCCTGCGTTTCTTCACCATGAGGTGGTCCTGGGACAGCTTTTCCAGAGAGCTGAGGACTCAGGAAGGGCCGGCTCTGGGCTGCCTGAGACAGGCCGGCACACACGGGCACTGGTGTCACGAGAGAGGGACTGAACATTCCAGGATGCATTTTGTTTACAAGTCTAAATCCTAAGCAAAACACCCCCCCTGAAATGCTATTAGCATCGTCACCACGGAGAATTTCTGTCCTTCAGAAAGAAGTGCCCCCATCGGCTTCTGCTTTCATAGGAAACATTTTTTTTTTAATGAGAAGATTAAAGTTCATCAAATGACTTTCTAATCCAAACACTTTTAAATAACACATGGCTGCTTTATAACAATTAGCTGAGCTATCAGAAGCTCCCTAGTGCTGCTGGGGAAATGTGCTGACTGCCCCCCTTAACCAGCATGAAGGGTCTCTAGTTAGACTGGGGCTAGGGAAACGGTCGGCTCTGTTCCACTGTTCTGTCAGACCTGGATTCCACAAAACTAGCTACTTTCAGCTCCTTCCGTCTTCCCCGTGTACAGCATCTCTGTACAGCGTCTCGTCTCGCGGGGTCTACACCACAACCAGGAACAGGCAAAGCTAAAGCACACCAGCTTCTACACGGGCAGGCGGGCCAGACCTAGTGCCTGACTTGGAATCTCAGTTGTTACTTATGCACATCCGTGCAGTGTGAGCCAAAAATGCCCTGATGGATGGACTGACGGACCCATCTCGGGCCTGGTCAAGTCCCGCCAACCTATCTTTGCTGGGCCTATTGCCAGGCGGTTGCAAGACATGAGCTTAACCATTAACACAGAAGCAGGTTAACAGTGGAAACTGCAACACGTACAGGTTCAGAGAAGCAGGTCACGTAGCATCCAGAGGTTTGGGAATGCTGGGTTTGTGTGGAGGACAGGACCCAGGGGTTTGGGAATGCTGGGTCTGTGTGGAGATCAGGACCCAGGGGTTGGGAATGCTGGGTCTGCGTGGAGAGCAGGAGCCAGGGTGGGAGCAGCCTGCCCCTGCCATGTTGGCTGTGTGGAAACCACAGGGAACAAATGAAGAAACATTGTTTCCGAGAGTCTGGGAACCAGAAAACATGCTGTAGCCAGTCGAAAAGCTAATTATTTAATTGCCACCTACCTTTAAAAGGAATAATTGAGGCTGGAAACCCTTCATTTGATGACTACAGCCATCTGTCAGGACCCACTGCAATTGCACGAGACACCTCCCTCCCACCGCCATCTCTGCGTGACTGAGCATGCCCGCGGTCTATTTTCATTCCAGGGTCTCTCAGCGACCTGTCGGAGCAGCCCCCTCCCCACCACAGTGCTGTCACCCCTGCGCCCCCAGCCCGACTCCCCTACACTCGGGGCATTCGAGTTAGAGTCCTGGCTTCCCCTCAGACCAGCAAAGGGCCGTGGGAAGAAAGGAACAAGGCCCTGCGCCGGGCCTCTGTGAACGACTCCACACTCGGTCCTCCCCGGCCCTCCCTCCATCCCGGGGGCGTCCTGTAGAATGCCCGCCTCTGCCTCTCCTTTCCCGGGGCCTTGCCCAGCCGGCACTTCCTGTGGGTAAAAAGCCGAGGACCCTCGCAACTTCGCCTCCATGCACCCATTGCCTTCAAGCAGGTTCTGAGCCACTGTGAACCTTCTCTCAGGACGGGGGAGCACTGCAAATCCCCAGGCGAGCCGTGGCTCTCTCTGTTTCTTCCTCAGCCTGGCTGGCAGCTCTGAACTGTCGGCTGACCACACGGCTACAAGCCCACCGCTGAACCCACCATGCCACGGGCCCTTTCCTCTGCGGAAGCCTCCCAGTTTGGGGGGTTCTCTATGCCTCCTGGCTCCTCCTCTAGGCTCTCCACTATTTCAGGGTGCCTGGAGGGCATGTATGGGCCCCACTTCCAGCTTGACCAGCTCTCTCCCTCAGCCCCCAAGGGCGCACTGAAGGTGGGGATGGGAATGTGATGGGTTGCGTGGACCCCCCTGCCGTGACAAAGGCCCATAAGAGCCGGGTCAGAGTGCTGCATCTTAAAAGCACTCAGCGGACTGCAAACAGCCCCAACTCGTGCCTGACCCACGTTCTCCGATCGCACAGGGGCACGGGGAGAGGGAGGATCGCCAATCCTCACGGGGCCTGTTTTCAACCTCATTCCTCGTTCTCTTGTGAGCTGAACTGTGTGTCCCGGCCCCCCAACAACCAACAGTGGGACCCTAACCCCGCAGATTGAACTTTGGCATCCTCCCCGACAGGTGTGTGGGAGTCCTGACTCTTTTCCCCATCGGACAGGCTTCTGCGTGGAAATCGGGTTTTCTGTTCTCGCAGGGTGGCCAGCCCAGCGTAGGTCCTGAGTGATTAAACATAGCGCAGACGGGCAGCCTGTCCCACAGGCAGGGGAAGGGCAGATGCCACACAGGGGTCAGCTACACACCAAGGAGCCAAAGGCCAGGTGTGGGTTCTGAGGTCCCAGCACTGTGGGAGGCGGCTTGGTTCCCCCGGCCACTCGCCAGTGGTGTTTGTGACCCAGCAGGCTCCTTCGGGGGAGTTTCCTTGCGTCCCCTACTGCTTTTGTTGTTTTTTCAAAAATGTATTTATTAAAGGCCATTTTATTGGGGGGCCTTACAGCTCTTATCACAATCCATACATCAATTGTATCAAGCATATTTGTACGTATGTCGCCATCATTATTTTCTAAACATGTACTTTCTCTTGAGCCCTTAGTATCAGCTTCTCTTTTTCCCTCCCTCCCCACTCCCCAACTCATGAACCCTTGATAAATTGTAAATTATTATTATTTTCATATCTCACTTCCCCTGTGGTCCCTCTTGTTCATCCCCCTGGGGGGGGGTGTCCATCATTGCGATCATTCCCCCCTTCCCTCTGCCCTAGATGTTTAACCCTCTTGCACAGGACAGCCTCAGGGTCTGATAAAGCGAGGTGCTCCTGGGATCGCTTCATCCTGCCCTCAGGAGCACAGGCGTCAGCGAGGGGAGCACCAGGCTAGCAAGTGGCTTCTTGTCTCCTTGTGAAGCGGTCACCCTGGCCTGACTCGCCAGAGCTACTCACCATGCAGGCCGCCTGGACGGCTTCGGACACGTTCCCCGCGTTCGGCTCGCACCAGAACACATGGCACTCGAAGCGCTGGCTCCCGGTGTCCATGATGAAGGCAAAGGTGTGGATGTCCTTCCCGACGCCCATGAAAGACAGGAAGCGCACGCGACACTCCACCAGGATTTCCTCTTCCTTCTGCAGGAGAGACTGCTCAGGGCCAGCCGGGGGACCGCAGGAACGGACGGACGGGGTCGGCCCACCCCAGGGAGCTGGCGGGAGACTGAAGGGCATGTGTCTGGGCTGGCTAATGCTGAGGGAATGCTTCACAGGCAGTGCACACGTGAGAGAATAAAGACCCTGTGGAGGAATGGGTGATGCTGGCGGAGAACCGGGGAGAACCGTGCGTGGATGGGCGGGGCCTGGGAAAGCCTGTTCCTTCTGCTGCAGAGGGCTCCGCACACACTTCGGACACGCTGTCCCGGGAGACCAGTCCCTGGAGAAGGACGTCGTGCGGGACAGTGTAGAGGGGCGGTGGGGACGAACGACAGAAACCATGGGTGAAGGGAAATAGCGGTTGGTGTCAGACATGAAAATAATAATAATTTATCATTTATCAAGGGGTCATGAGGGTGGGAGGGTGGGGGAAGAGGGAAAAAAAGAGAAGCCGATACCAAGGGCTCAAACGGGAATAAAATGTTTAGAAAGTGGTGATGGCACCCTATGTACAAATGTGCTTGACGCAATGGGTGCATGGGTTATGATAATAGCCATAAGAGCCCCAATAAGGAACCGATCACAATGATCGGGACAGAACCCCCTCCCAGGGGGACGGACAACAGAAACCATGGGGGAAGGGAGACAGCGGTCAGTGTGAGACAGGAACAAAAAGGATAAATGATCAAGGGTTCATGAGGGAGCGAGGGTAGAAGAGGGAGGGGGAAAGGAGCTGATACCAAGGGCTCAAGTAGAAAGAAACTGTTTTGAAAATGATGATGGCAACCTGGGGACAAATGCGCTTGATGGGCTGGACTTACGTATGGACTGTGGCAAGAGCTCGAAGAGCCCAATAAAATGATTTTTTTAAGTGGAGGCAGAGGCAGAGGAGGGGACCCTGCCTGCGACGGTGGAGTCAGTGCCGGCAGGACTGGCTGACACCGGCAGCGACGTCGCAGGACGGCAGCCTTTCAGTCTGCTGCGTGCAGGGCGGCGGTGGGTCAGGCCGACTTGCCGGCCTGGTGTGAGGGTCCTGAGGGTTTTTCAGGAGGTGAGCTCAAGGGAAAGTGGGGGTGGAGGGGTGGCGCTCACAAAACGAGCACCCAGCCGAGGGAGGCGAGGGCGGGGCCTGCGGTGAGAACCAAAGACTACCCTGCGTGCCAGGCTGGGTGGGGCCGCAGGGCAGCCCCACTCCTCTTTGGCAGGAGACCTGGGCCTGAAGGGGAAGGGCCAGCAAGAACTCAAAGAGGCGGCGGGGAGGAAAGCCACCCTGCCCAGGTTTGGATCCTGGCCCTGCCATGTGTGATCTCAGGACATGTTCTTGGGACGACTCTCGTGCCTCACTCTCCTCTGGCTTGTTTGGGGTGAGGCTCCCCAGCTGAGCAACGGCCTCGCCCCCGCTCACAGGACCACCCACAGAACCGTCCAGAAGAGGGGTACCCCCTGCGGTGACCCCGGAGTGTGGAGTCACGCTGGCCTGGAAACCCAGAGCCATCCGTGAGCTGTAGTCCACCAACCTCCTCCTCGGGCATGCCTATGACGCCAGTCTCTCGAGCACAAGAGGAGCAAACAGGGGAGTGAGAACAGACCCCCCCTGCCCCCCCGAGTCCAGAGCCAGGCTGAGGACGGCAGGGTCAGGGGGTGACACCAGGTTTCTGACATGGGGCCCATTTTAAGATGAGGTCGGCACAATTCCCCAGACGGTAAGGCTTGGCAAAGCTTCTAAGCTCGGGGAAGGTTCGGGGAAGGTTCCTGAAGGCAAATACTGTGCGTGCCGGCAGGGGGCCGGGGCTGGTGGGGGGCACTGATGCACCGAAGAGTCCGCCTCACCTTTTCACTGATGACGGTCACCGTGGCGTCAGCCACATTCATATTCACCGACGGCCAGTCCTCCTTGCCGGATGAGGTCATGAGACTTTCTATGGCACTGTTCAGAGTATCCATGCCTGCAGATGGACGGATGGGAAGGGGGGCTTGAGAGAGGTCTCGGAGACCTTTATCACTATCCAACCTGGCAGGCCCCAATCACGTAGTCCCAGCAGCCCCTGGGGCCTTGTCCCCTAGCACCAGAGGTCCAGGAAAGCTGCCGGGACACAGCTGTGCCTTCAAGGGCTTTTCTGATGGGAGCCCAAAGCGTCCGTCCCCATGTCGTGCACAAGGAAAGCTGCACCAGACAGAAGGGTGGAGGGAACCCCTCTAGGGACTTGGAGTGCGTGATGTCACTTCCAATCACGGCGCCCTGGTCATCTCTGTCCAGACACAGGCCGGTGTGTGACCCGGAGGGGGCCTGGCAGCCAACTCTATCTGCTGCTGAGCAACCGCCTTGGGACAGAAGACCCAGAAGGGGCCAGCACCTGCTTTCTCTTACTGCGGTATTGAAACACGACCACTTTTGCACGGTGTGCGGTTCAGACAGGGCCTTTTTCCTGGGCTTTCCCCATAGCCTCTTTTCTTGAATGGCCACATTTCCCAGTTCCTCTTGACCCTCAGCATGGCCAGCAACTGCGAGCTCATGGCAGTGTGCACCCCATCTGGGTTCCAGACTGTTGGAGAAGGCAGCTGCCCAGAACGAAGGGCCCCGTCCCACATCCAGAACAGCACAGAGGAACCCGTGCCCGTCTCAAAGTCCCCGCAGTCTCCAGGTACGAACAGGTTAACACCTGGCTGCTACCTGCAATGCTGGAGGGTCAAGTCTATCCAGAGGCACCGCCAAAAGGAAGCTTGGTGACCTACTGCTGCAAAACCAGCCCGGGACCGTGGAGCAGAGTTTCACTCTGACATGCTTGGGGTCACGAGTTGGGGATCAACTTGGCAGCAACTGTTTTCTGTGGTCGGTCATCTGGGGATCAGGGGCCAGGCTGGTTATCAGGCTGGCTGACTGCTCTTCTGCTCACGATGGCTTACATGCTCTCAGAGGACGGGGCAGTGGAAGGGCCTGACGAAAGGAGACCCGCCCTCTCGGTAGGACCAACGCTTCCCACGAGAGAACATACACACACGTGTGTACACACACACACACACACACACAACACACACACACACGTGGGCCCGGGCTGGTGGGGCGGGGCAACGGGACTGTGTACATACCGACGGGCCTGTCGACAGGCAGCATGCCCAAGTACTGCACGTGGAACTTCTGCACCAGCTCCGTCTTTGGCGTTGGGAAATCTACTACGGGGCACAAAAAGCAGCACATCTTGCTCAGTGGCTCCCAAGCTGGGGCCAAAGCACAGCCACCTCCCCCTCGGTGCCACCTGAGAAGCTCAGGACACCCCCTGCATCACAATGTCCCTACGAGAACAGCATCTCGTATTCCAGGGGGCCTCGGGGAGCCCCCAGCCAAACTCCCACCCAGCGGCTGTCCTGTCCGGGGAGGGGAGCGCTTGCAAGCTGCAGCTGCCACGTTGAGGTGGGTCCAGCGACAACTGTTGAGTGTCCTTGCTCCGTGTGGCCGAGGCCTGGGGGACACTGGAGCGCATCACACTGGTGCGCGCAATAATGCCTACAAATTACCCTCTTTCCTCGGCCGACAGCAGCAGAAGATATCTCCGACTCAGGAGAAGTCAGGCCGGAGCGGTGGTCAGAGGCAAGGAGGACGAGACTGTGCGTCCTACCCTTTGGAAATGCTGTCAGGAGGGAGCAGCCCTGGAGGACGTCATGCTTGGTGACGCAGAGGGGCAGCGAGAAAGAGGGAGGCCCTGGAGAGATGACTGACAGGGGCTGCACCGGTGGGCTCAACTGTGAATGGACTAGACCGTGCTTGGTTCTCTTGTACACAGGGTTGCTACGGGCACGCACGGGCTCCAAGGCGCCCCCTCGACGTGGGGTCCTGTGCCGCTGCAGAACCCGGAGGGCGTGCTCATCAGAGGTTAGCAGGATGGAGAACAGAAGCTGCCGAGACCCTCCGGGTCTGCACCAGGACGGGCAGGACCACAAAGAACAGCGTGCCCGTCCCGCCCCTACCTTGCAGAGGGACTTCGAGGTTCACGTTGGTCCTCTCGTGTAAGGAGCTGCAGGCCAGGGCTTTGGCATTCTTCCGTTCGGCCATAATCTGAAGACAAAGAGCACATGGCCTTTGGTGCACAGAGGCAGGAGGCTCTGCGTCCCCGCAAGTCTGGAGCCAGCGATGGAACTGGTTTCGCTCTGTTTAACTGAGCATCAGTCTACTGCCTGATTCCCCGGATTAACTGAGCATTAGTTAGTCTACCTGTCTGATTCCCCAGTTTACCTGAGCATTAGTTAGTCTGCCGCCTGATCCCCCAGTTTACCTGAGCATTAGTTAGTCTGCTGCCTGGTTCCCCAGTTTACCTGAGCATTAGTTAGTCTGCTGCCTGATCCCCCAGTTTACCTGAGCATTAGTTAGTCTATTGTCTGATCCCCCAGTTTACCTGAGCATTAGTTAGTCTATTGTCTGGTTCCCCAGTTTACCTGAGCATTAGTCTATTGTCTGGTTCCCCAGTTTACCTGAGCATCAGTTAGTCCACAGACTGATTTCCTGGCCCCTATATCTCTGTGAACACACCGTGCTCATCGTCTCCATGGATATACCCTGCATAGGATTACCCCATGGACCAATGGCACTTCTTCCACCCACGAGGAAGGCTTAGTGCCCGGGAGAGGGCTTTATACTTGACAAAGTCGAGGGTCAGCATAAAAAAAGAAAGAGAAAGGAAGCCCTGTCCACGAGACGGTAAAAACAAAACAACTCAAACGCACCACCACTGAGTGGATTCCAGCTCAGAGACCCTATAGGGCCCTATGGAACTGCCCTTACGGCTTTCTGAGACTGTAACTTTTTTTTTGTTGGTCTTTTTCTTCTTCTAACCCTAACCTGAGACTGTAACTTCTTACAGGAGCACAAAACCCCATCTTCCTCCCGGGGAGGAGCAGCTGGTAGCTTTGAACTGCTGGCCTTGCAGTAGCAGCCCACTAACTGCACTCGCCACCAGGGCTCCCTCTGCACGGTGGAAGAGTGGATCGTTCCTCGTCCTGCAACCACGTACGGTCACCACGCATCAGAGCCCATGCAATGCTCCCAGGCCTTTCCATCCACGTGGTCTCTCGTCCACTGGAGATGCATGTAGGGCGTCTCCACTCCTGCTGACTGGCCAGTTGGACAGCGTTGTGGCTCTGGGGCCCGGAAGAAGGCCACTCACCCGTGACACCCCACACCGGCCCCCAGGCTTAAGCTTTCCATGCCTGTTGGGACTGAGGCTGCTTTCCACGCATGCCCCAGGGGTCCACAGACACTCATCACATCTCATATCAGCTCTGCACATGGTGCAGGAGGCCGCAGGGTTTCTTCCGTGGCACAGAGGGTTGCTGTCCAACGCCCCCACCCCGCCCCCTTACTTCTGTGCTCCAGGGTCGACGGTAGTGGGCTGAGCCCACAGCCTGCCAGCTCTACCCTAGGTCAGTGTCCCCGCCCTCCCGCCCTCCCTTCACCTGCTGCAGAGGTGGCGAGAAAGGACCCCCAAGGCCAGGCCCACCTCACCTTGGAACAGATTTCGTGGAGACTTGTGGCGATGGCTTTTGCTGGTGTGTCACATCGAAATACATGACATTTCAGAATCCTGGTGTCTCTGTCTCTTGCTACGTAAGCAAAATCCCTGCACACAGAAGACATGTCCTCGAGTTAGAGGAGGTCGGTTTTCCGGACACGCAACCCTCACGCCAGGGACATTAGCGTGTGTGGGAGTGTGTGTGTGTGCACGCGATGGTGGGGTCGTTAAGAAAGAGCCCCACATTCCCACAGCGCCCTTACGCCCACGGAGGAACAGGCTGACATGGGTGTCGGATGGATTCGGGGCCGAGGGAGGTGGCGGCAGTGCCCTTCAAGCCCAGCCTGCCCATCTCTCAGCATGAGTTCAGCCCAAGCCTCCCTTCCAGGGGTGCAGCAGACACCCCAATGTGAACATCATGATGGTGACAGGACAGACAGAGCGCAGACTGCAGATGAGCGTGGAGACAGAACAACAGACACAACAGACGCGGGGCGGGGGGAGGGGGGCAGCTGAAGCAAAAACAACGGGGTGGGCGTGGGGGGAATCAAGCCTTCGCCCTCGGGCAACCACAGCGGCCCCTCACCAGCCTGGGGCCCACTTAGGGCCTTTGACTGTGCAACACCCTGATGCGACGCTCTCACGTGGCACTGCCCGCTGCTCACCTGCACACAGAAGCGGGTGGGGTGGAGGAACACATTGTGTGCTGGATGGTGGCATCCGCTTTACTGACAAAAAGGCGGCTGACTGGGACATGGCCTGGCTTCAGAAAACCCAGGCACTCTAACTACAATCCTCACTGCTGAGATTGGAGCACAGGGCTTTAAGGGTCAAGGTGCTCAGGACAGACACTGCCCACCTGGTGATGCGCTGCAGCGATTTCTTCGCGTCTGATGCTAAGCAGTTGGGATGAGAGGGTGTCTTTGATTTGTCTCCATGAAGAGAAGAACTGGTAGCTTCCGACCCCCGCACCCCCATCCCAGACGATGCTTCTCCTCAGACACCCTGAGGTGCTGTCTTGGGAGGACACAAGAGGCCTGCCCGGGAAGAGTGCAGGGTTCAGGATAGGGAGACCTGGTGAGAGGGAGGCTGGCCAGAACTGATGGCATCCCATCAACTGGCTATGTCACAGGCAACTCCATGGTGGGTGGGGGTCCTGCAGCCCAGCCTCCAGGGCCGGGGACAGCTCTACTAGCCTGCCCCACAGGCACTGTCAGCTCCACGCGTCCCCATGGTGGGTGGGGGTCCTGCAGCCCCGCCTCCAGGGCGGGGGACAGCTCTACTAGCCTGCCCCACAGGCACTGTCAGCTCGACGCGCCCAACACCGGACGGACATGGTGATAGGCTCTCCTCTCTCCAACCTCCTCCTTCCACTCTCAGCTGCCGGCTCAGGGCTCCTGGGGGCCCTTCACTCCCGACTACTTTTTGCCCGAGAGGTTTGAAACACAGACAAGCACTTTGGGCTCATCATATGTTGGATTTTGGATGAATTTTTTGGTTGTTGCATTTTTAGAAACCTTTTATTGTGGCTAAATTGTTCACACTCTGTGACAGACTCTCGGTGATGGGCCCCATAGGGGGGGAGGTCTCGACCCGCAGTTGAAGCAGCTCTGTACTAGCTCCCTTGGCATCATCCGAGGGATTACTGGCGGCCTCTCCACTCCCCACAGGTGGTAGTTCGAGGCCTTTATGGGTGAGGTCCAACTGTCGAGCAGGCCTCCAGTGAGTGGGGTGACCTTCTTGTGAAGAAACTGGGTTTTCGTCTCCCTGATTCGAGAGATGACTCCCAGGGTGGAGGCACCTGGAAACGTGGCCGGAAAGCCTCTACTGACACTCTCTGCCCTCTGCGTGGGCTTGGGGTCATTCTTATTCCTTGGGCTCTGTCGGTAGGGGTAGGGCTGGAGTCCAGCGGTCAATCAGGGTCACAGCCTGAGCAGGCCTTGTGTGCGTGTGGCCTTCTTGTCTTCATCTTCCTGTCACGTTCTCGCCGACTTTGGATCCACGTGACCTTGACCCACTGGCCTCTGACCTTCCTGTCTCGGGCCTGCAGCTACTCCAGTCTGAAGAAGGCCCTGGCCTGCATTGGACATAAGGACTGGAGTCGGACTGGACTGGGATGCGTTCTTCATAGAACGCTCTTGTGGTTATACATACCCATGTCACTAGATTTGTTTCTCTAGACAACCTGATCTAACACACCACTTTGGATGTATTTTACTCCCTATACTACCAGGTGTTCTAGGCAAACTCCCCCTCAACCCCCATGTCATCTCCTCCTGACTGCCCGTTTGGGACTCGGCTGGCGCCGGCCACCTTTGATCCATGTGGTTCAGCACTCCATACATGAACGCAGCTCCTTAGGAGTCTGTCGTCCCCAGGTGAGGTGGGACTTATCTCCAACACCTAGCCCAGACCTGGTGGAGACAAACCAAAAACCAAACCCACTGCCCCCAGGTGAGTCCTGACCCAGCCACCCGACAGAGGGCTGCCCAGGCTGTACCTCTTTACAGGAGTCGGTCGTTCTCCTACACAGCGGCTGATGGGTTTGAACTGCCCACCTTAGGGTCAGCAGCCCACCCTTTAACCAACAGCCCATTCCAATAAAAGTCATTGACCGAGGGCTCTCTCCTCTCTAAGCAAAGGGCCTGCAGCACACACCCATGTCCTGTCAGGGAAGCCAAGCCTTCGGCAGCTGGCAGACAGGTTGTGTGAGGGTTGAGTTGAATACGGTCGGGGCTCTTGAGAGGCAAGCACTCAAACTAGCCTGAAGTTCACTGCCAGCAAGTCAATTCTGACTCACAGTGATCCCATGGGATAGAGTTCTTCTGCCCCGTGGGTCTGAGACTGCGACTCCTTATGAGCACAGAAAGTCTCATCTTCTCCCCTGTGGACCGGCTGGTGGCTCCAAACGGCTGACCGTGGTTAGTAGCCCAACGTGTAACCACTACACCACCACCCAACACAGGGGAGTCTTATTCCACACTGGGTACTCTGAGGCTCCTCTCCCTTCACGTCAACCACTACCAAGGCTACATATTTCCTTAAAACAAACCAACAGCAGCAGCACACGAAGGGCAGGGCCTCACTCTAAGAGCCCAGCTCCAGGGAAGCCCTGCTTCTCCCCGCCCCCCGCCCCCGAATACTTTTCTAGATGATAATAGAATACTCACAAAGTCTCGCCACATAAAACTCTTTTTCCAAATGCCCATGTACAGCTGGAATGTTTTTGAGGAAAGCCTCTTCGGCAAAGCTTCCAGTGACCACCTGGGTAAAGCCCCAAGACCTGGTTGGATTTCAAGAGTCCCAAACTTCTTTCTTCCAAGCCTCTCCAGCATTGTCCCTCCAACGGAAGAGTTCTCCCGCTTCTTCTCCAGAGAGGGATGGACAAGCACACTCCTTCGTCTCTTCTCTCACTTGGTGACTGTGGTAGTTACATCATCTATTGTCAATTTGAGGATTAAGACTGAAGGGGTAGAGTTCAGCCTGTCAATCAGGTGGCAGCTTGATGACCTCATTTGGAGGCGCTAAGGAGATACATAGCTCACTTGAGGTGGGACACATGCTCACTTCCTGGGAGACATGGCAGCTGACAAGACACATGGAACTATGCTAGTGCCCTGAGCTGGAGGAGCCCTGTGGAGACCCCTGCCAGCGCTGAGCCCTGTGGAGACCCGTACAAGCGTCACTGATTTCGATTCTCTGGAGAATCCAACCTAATGCACAGTGGGCTGCCAGTTGAGCTGATCCTGACTCGTGGGGACCCCATAAATGCAGAGTTGAACTACTTCCACAGGTTTCCGAGGCCTGCCTGCAGAAACAGATTGCCAGGCCTTTCCTCCGAGGTGCCTCCGCGTGGTTCTGAGTAGCAGTGCTTCGCCATTTTTGGCCATTCAGGGTCCCCTGATCATGCAGGCAGGCCCACTGCAATCACAGGGGTCTGTATCAGAGGCAAGAGGGCTAGTCAGGAGACCCAAAGACAGAGCACGGATCGAGGTGGACTCTGCGATTTGAAGATGGGAAGCTTCTGGCTTTGAATGTGGAGGAAGGTTCACAAACCACGGAATGCAGGCAGCCTCTGTCTCGAAGGAAGCAGCCCTACCAGCCCCCTGGGGTCAATCCGTCAGACTGTTCAGACCTCGGGGCGCCACGTCTATTTGATAACACACGTGTGCTTGGTTTTAAGCCACCGTGTCTGTGGGGCTGTGTTGTGGCACTGGCAGCCCCCTGGGGTTAATCCGTCAGACTGTTCAGACCTCGGGCCGCCACGTCTATTTGATAACAAACGTGAGCTTGGTTTTAAGGCACCGTGTCTGTGGGGCTGTGTTGTGGCACTGGCAGGACACCAACACAGCTGCCGTTTGGCTTGATATGCAAACGAAATGATGAAATGGCATTGAAAAAATATTTTTAAAAAGCTCAGCTCACTGCTACAAACCAGCTCCTGAGCCTCTCGAGTGCCAGGCTCTAGGCAAACACAGACAAGGTTCTTGCCTGAGGAGGCCAGTGTGCGCTGCCATCAAAGCCGGCTCTTTAAGCCGTGGTGCCATAGTGGTCACACGTGGGGCTGCTAACTGCAAGGCCAGCAGTTTGAAACCACCCGCAGTTCCACGGGACAAAGGTGAGGTTTTCTACCGTCTCACAAACCTACCTACGGGGGTGGTTCTACTGCAAGCTCATGAAGAGTTGGAATTGATTTGACGGCAGTGACTTGGGTCTGTGGTCAAATCAGGCTGGGACGGGCAGTAGAGAGTTCAAGAAACAATCTAATGAGCGTGAGCAACAGCAAGCAGGATAGGAAGCCCAGGGTGTCCAGAAGGGGCCCTCGCAGAGCAAAGGTTAAGTGCTCAGCTATTACACGAGCTATTAGTTGTTTGAAACCCCCCAGGGGCTCTGTGGGCAGAAGATCAGGCAATCTGCTTCGCTTAAGGTGGACCAGAAAGCCCCCTGCGGCAGCCCCCTGCTCCATCATGAGCCAAACATAGACTTAACCACACCCATCGAAGGTGGTACCACCATGTGGCCTGGAGACGCCGTGGGGGCAGGGACTGACTGCACAGCTTCTAGGAGCCCAGAATGGACTTGCAGAGATCCTTGGGAGCTGCCAGGAGCCGGGTTCTTATTCTGAGCTTTGGATAATGGCACCATCAGGCATGTGTTTTAGAAGGTTCTCTCGGGAGGAACACATTGGGTGCAAGGGCTACTGCTAGGGTCCCAGAGTGCCTGGGAGGCGCACGGCTGTGAAATCAAAGTTGGAGGTTCAAGGACACCTGAGCCCCTCAGAAGAAAGGGCTGTTGACCTACTTCCATTAAAGACTATACACAGCACAGGTCTACTCTGACATGCACGGGGTCGCCCTGTGGCCACTGGCATGGCCACCATCCAGTGAGAGAGGACGAGAGAGGTCCTTGCTAAGCTAGCAGCTGTGAGCGGAGGGTGGAGGAGCTGAGGTGTGGATGTGGCGCTGGCAGATGTGGTGCACGTGTCAGACAGGGAAGGCATGAAGAACAACAGCCCAGAGAGTCGCCACCAGGAGGCTGACACATCTCTTGGAGGAGGGAGAGCAGTTTGGTGAAGGAAGCTGGTGAACTCCCGGTCGGACAATTAAGTGTGAGGTGCTGTGTGGTGTGCCAGATGGTGAAGCCCACTGAGCGGGTGAACTCCAGCCTGGGGGTCTGGGCCGGAGGCGTAGATGGGGAGGCAGCCGGAGCGAGAGGGAGAACTAGCACAAAAACTAGCTGAGGTGGAGGGGCCTGTGATGGGGTACAGAGAAGGGTGCTGGGTGTGGGGCAGAGAGGAGGCCTGGGAGAAGCTGGTGAAGAAATCTGCAGCTGTAGAAGGGGTGACGGTAGGAGCATGGCCACAAGGGAGGTGAATGGTGACCTTTGGCTCCTGGGCAGGTCTCTTGGGAAGGGAGCTGGAGCCCTCGGCCACCAGTGAAAGGGAGAGCGCATTGCGAGACTGGTCAATGAACTGCCAGATCTCCGCACCCACGCTCAGCCCATCTTGACTTTGTCCTCCCAGGCAATGCTGCTGGAAGCAGAGCTCACAAGGACCACTGAGCATCTCCTTCCCCTGCAGGAGCGGAGGGGGTGGTGGTGGTGTTGGGAGGGGCTGGCCAGGCCACCACAGAGGGGATTTGGGGGCTGGTCAAATGAAGAGCCAGGGAGCGCTCTCCCAAGTGCCTCTCCTTCAGGAGCTCACCCTGGGGCTGCCACCATCAACTGAAACACTCAATTCGGGAGGGGGGCCTCTCCCGCTGCCTCCAGCGGACTGGGTGCCTGGGTAGGTAGTCCCTCCAGCCCCTAGGGCCCCAGCGCCCCCTTCTATGAAATAATAGACCAGCGCGGAGAGTCCACGCCGACTCGCTCCACCTGTGGACCCCTGGTGCGCCAGCGGACTGGGCGCCTCATGGTTTGCAATGGCCCATGTCCCACAAGTGGCCCCAGAGGCTCGCCCAGGACCTGACCTAACAGCCTCAGGCTTCTTCGTGGGAAAGGGAACACAGGGAAACATTTGCTTCTTTCACTCAGTTGGGCGGCCGCCTAATCAAGGGCTGAATAAACAACTCCTTAATCAGGTGGAGTAACCTTCCTTCTCTTCCCTCCTGGGGTGTAGCCTGCATCACCTTCTGTCTTTCAAAAGATGAGAAAAGAAGGACCTACCTTATTTACACATTGGGTTATTAGCGTTTATTACACGGAGTTGGCAGTTCAAAACCACCAGCTACTGTAAAGATTCATTGTCTTGGGAATCCACAGGGGCAGTTCTACCCTCTCCTGTAGTACCACTATGAGTGTGCGTGGGTGCGTGTGAGATAGCGATAGATAGATGATAGATAGATAGATAGATAGATAGAGAGAGAGAGAGAGAGAGAGAGAGTTGGCACCTTGAATTTGACATCTAGCCTCCGGAATTGAGAGAGAACACATTTATTTGTTAAAGGCTGCCACTTCCGGTAATCTCTGTAATAGGTGGCACTGGATGCCTTTCTCCCAAAGTAATTTAAGAGACATTTACCAACGCCTTAGTGGTTATCTAGACTGAAATGTCAGAGTCCCTTCTACAGCGGTTTAGCCAGAATGTTTCCAATGATAGGAACTTTCATTTCCTTCATGAGTCACTGCCTGTTCCATTTCGGAATGAGGTCGGTGACCCAAAATATATTCTTCCTACTCGACCGACTGACACTTCTCCCTGCAGCTTTTGCTTGTGTGTGTGTGTGTCTCCCTGTGTGTGTGTGTGTCTCTCTGTGTGTCTACTCTGGCTTTCTCGAGCAGCAAAGATCCAGCTGACCTTGCTAGCTGTCCCCTTCGCAATTAGATGCTCTCTTTTCTCTCTCTCGCTTTTTCTCATTAGACTCACTTTCCACTCAGTCCCCATATCCTTCTGCTGGGAGTTCTGTACCAACCCTCTCCACGGTTTCAAAGACTCTAGCATAAATCCCTATTTGCTAAGGCCAAATACATAGCATGTTGTGTGCAAGGGATCGGTGAAGACTGGCAGGCTAGCATGCGCTAGATGTGATTGATTAATGGTGGTTATTGCTTTTATAAATGAGGACAAAGCAGTTAAAAAAGCCCACTCGGAAACAGCTACCTAGCAAGCTGGTAGTGCTGTTGTCACCTGGGCCTCAGGCTGCCGCATGCGCGTCAGTCGGTCTTGTGCTCCGCTCTGTTTCCAATGACTGACTTTCTGGAAGTCGATCATGGGTGTTTCTTTTGAGGCGCTTTGTGGGGATCTGAACCTCCAACCTTTGGGTTAGAGGCCAAGGGCATTAACCATGTGCACCATCTGGGGTCATCTCACTTTGAAAATACTGTACCTTTAGCCATGAAGGATGCTTTACTCAATATTTGTAGTTGTATGAATACATATAACTGTGATTTATTTTTTGTCTTTTCCCGTGGCTAATAAAAGCCACCAGAGTTATTATCGCAGAGGGCACAGGTCCATTTTGCAAATAAGGGAGCAACAATGAGCTAGGGTTTCAAGTCAGACGTGGCATTTCTAGGTGCTGATCACAAAGGGCTTTCCCACCTTGGTCTGACCTGCCCAGGGCCCAGCGCGGGACCCACAGTGGAAATGGGAAGGTGAAAACCTGGTGCCGTGGGGTGTAGCGGGTGGGTGGGGACACGAGGCTCCAAGGCAGTCTCAAAGTGTGGATTGGTGCTAGGGCCCACCAGCAGAGGAGGGAGAAGGAGTCGGTTCAAGATCAAGTTGGCCTTCTTGTTTGGGAAGAGAAATTTCACCTTCTTAGACCAAGATTCTGAATTACACACACACACACACACACACACACACACCCCACACTGCAGTATAACTACCTTTCATTTCAGAACCGACTGCATGGCAAGGGGTTTTTAATCCTTTGTAAACCACCTTGCTCTCCTTCTGGGGAAGCGCGAACCAGGGGAAGCATTGCAGATTGCTTTGGGAAAGTGACTGATACGCAAACTCAACGCCCTCGCTGGGGGCGGGGGGCTCGCCTAGTGCCACACCAATCCTGAGGGACACAGAATCTGAAGAAGCGCCAAGGCTGAGTTCTCAGGGAGCAGACACAAATGGGCCCCTGGGGACGACATGGTGCACAGTCTAAACATTTCTGTCACAGTCGCTCCCTCACAGGTCAGTTGTCGTTCCCCTCCGCCGACAGCGACCAACTTCTCCTTGGACTTAAGGCCCCTGGGGAAGGCTCAGCCCCGCAGAGGAGCGGGAGCCCGGCGTTGCAGGGACTGTCTGCGTATGCGGGACACACAACAGATGTCGATGAACGGTTACACGAAACACAGCGGAGTCGGGCTCCCAGAGACAGCGATGGCGGTGCGGTGGCATGATTACAGCATGAGGAAAGCGAGTGAGTTTGGTCAGACATGTAGGACTGGGGGGAGGGGGGGAGCAATGGGCATGGGGTTGGTTACCTCTCTCTGAGTCCAGGAAGGCATGAGGGAACAAGCAGAAACAACACGTTAGCATTCGCACGGCATCAGGAAATCAAACAGCACCGTTACAGCAGCAGCTCCCAGGACAGCTAGCCCGGCTGAGCTCCCGACCCTGCTGCAAATGAGAGCCTTCCTGTGCTTATTTTAGCTGAACCTCAGCACACAGAAGTGTGTATTTTGAGCCCTGTTACGATGCAGCCAAGAGATACCAGCTGAATTTACAGAGACAACATATCAACCGGGGGAGGTAATGTGGCTTAAAATACCCCAGGCCGATGCGGGGAGCAGTTTGCAGTAAACCTGGCAGGGCTCAGGGCTTCTTTCCCCACTTCACCGGCTCCCAATTAAAAAAAGCCACAACAAATAAAACCCAGACACAAGGGCACAGCAACCCCGTCTTACCTGTTCCGCTAACAATTCTGCCATGCTATGTGGTCCTATAGTAATGGACAGCAGCACCAGAAGTTTATTTCACACCTGTCCCCCAACCCAATTGCATCATGACAGAGGGAGGGAGGGAGGGAGGGCGAAGGGGCAGAGGGGGGGTAGGGGGGAGCGCAGGGAGGAGAAGCAAGAGAGATGGGCGTGATAGCTGGCAGGTGAGGAGAGAGCCTAGCCAGAGAGGACAAGAACCATAGGAGGCCTGGCACAGAGAGAGAGCGGAGACAAGCAAGCAACTTGGGTTTGGGGGCCACGCACTTGGGAGTTCCATCCAGAGCTGCTGGGGTGACCCCAAGGAGGCCACTTTAGCTTCTGACCTCAAATGCTCTCCACTCCCTTCTGGTCTTGCCACAGCCGAGTGACAATGCGACATTGTCTTCTTACCTGTCTGGATAACAATTCTGACAGACGCCCCCTCCCTCCTCCAACTGACTCTATCCAAGCCTTACACCCAGCACACCTGGAAAGAAGAATCTCTCACAGAGAATTCTCCACAGAAGAAGAAGGGACAGACGGACTTGAACATTCACAGAAGCTGTTTTTGAGCGCCCTGTGGCTAGGGTCATGGTGGGAGATGCCCAGCCCACCAGCCAGAGGACCACCACCAAGTCAGCAGGCAGAGAGGCAGGGCTGCCCGTTTGGACAGCAAACACCGACCACACAGATCACTGGGCTGGGGCTGGGGTGGAGAGTAAAGCCCAAGTTGCAAATGCATGTGGGGGCTTCCAAAAGTTCACCGAAAACAAGGAATGACAAGATAATGGAATTTCCCCCCACGAACTTGTTGAAGCCCCCTTGTCTGGTGTCATGTGAAAAAAAAACAACAACAGGGAAAAAAGCTTGACTGCCTGCATCTTTCTGAAACCAGGCTGCCCCTCTCCCTCCCACACAGGGTCTGGTGGATTTAAACGGCTGACTTTCAGTAGCAGAGTGCTTCAGCCACTGTGCCATCAGGCCACTCCTATTTTAAACTATATATATAGTTTATATATATATATATAAAGGTAGATGAACCTAACATGTCAACTGTGATCATCTGGATTACAGAGGATTATGCTTTTAATTGAGTCTAATTTGTTAACCGCTGACTCATACGATATTAAGAAAGAAAAAACTTCCACAATAGCGAAGGGAGAAGACTATGATAAGCACGCCCAACGCACTGCAGTGTCTACACCGTAGCACAGCCTGACAAGCCCTCACACGGCGTGCTGGCTCTGTGCCGGCCCTGCGAGCCCCCACCAAGGTGAGCGTGGCTTGTTCTCCACCACAGGTTCTCAGAGGCTCCGGTCAAGGTCAGACAGCTAGTACCTGGTGAAGACAGGATTGGACTGAGGCCCGCAAGGCTGATGTAGTTATCTGAGTGCTCCTCCCAGGAGCTCGGGTGGCACAGTGGTTAGAGGCTGGGCTGCAATCTCTCCGGTCCACAGCTTGAAACCGCCAGCAGCTCCAAGGGGGAAAGACAGGGCTTCCTGCTCCCCTTAACAGTGACAGTCTCGGAAACTCACGGGGGGCAATGCTACTCTGATAAGGCACCGACTCGGCGGCGGTGAGGTTGGTTTTTTGGGGTGAATGTTTCTCAGGTAAGACATCTCACACTTCCACTTGGTCCTGCCCAGTCCCCTGTAATGTCTTCATTAAGGGTCTCTGTCTTTTTGTCTCTTTGTTCTAATATCCATTGCAATGGCTACAAAGAACTGACAAACAAAATTCACGACCGAAGGGTTCATCAAGGAGGTCAACAAGCCAGTGAGAAATGCTGGGGGTTGAGATGTTTATCAGGACATGTCAGAGTTCTGTCCAGTCTGCTAATAAATGCTCCACAGGCTCTATCACTCTGCTGGAAGCCTCAACTAGAAGCCGGACAGCTTAAGCGTGTGGGTCCGCAAACCCGAAGTCCCCAATTAAGTGCCCAGAGGCACCTCACTCCGCAAGCCAGCCTCCTGCACAAAGGCACTCAGCGATCGCTGTTCCAGGCTGGATTCTGATTCACAGCGACCCTCTAAGGCAGGGTAGAACCGTCCCCGTGAGATTCTGAGACTCTAACTGCTGACGGGCATAGAAAGCTCCGACTTTCTCCCAAGGAGCAGGGCACTGTCAGCTTTGAGGATGGGGGCCCAACTCGTAACCACGGTACCACCAGGGCTCCTGTTTAGTATGGAAAGGGGGCAGATTCCAAACGAGCATTTCAGGAAAGATTTTCACTTAAACTTTGCCTGCTACAAAGTATTCACCAACATTGTTGCTGTTAGGTGCCACGGAGTCCGTTCTGATTCATTGTAACCCCGGGAACAAAACACCGCCTGGCCCACGCCTCCTCCCAGTTGTGTTTGAGCCCAGCGCTGCAGCACAGCCACTGGGAAGCCATCCTGCTGAGAGTCCTCCTCTTTTCCGCTGACCCTGTACTTTAGCGACCAGGATGGCCTTTTCCAGGGACTGCCTTCAACACGCCCAACGTTGGCTTCTAAGGAGAGCGTAGGTTGTGCTTCCCCCACAGTGGGATACTTTCGTTTCTAGAAAACCCAACCGGTAGTTCAACGCAATGACACACCTGAGGACAAGAAAGGCGATTCCGTAGTTTGCTGCCCCTGTGACAAAGGCTCCATAGACTGCCTTCTGGTGGCTATTGACACTAAGCACCCCCCCACCCCAGGCTCCAGTTCCTCCTGGGCAGCATGCGGGCAAAGATGCCTTCCTGGTGCAGGAGAGCAGGCAAGTATCTGCAGCCCTCTCCTCAGACTTAGTGCACTCCATTTGCATCACCGACTCCCACCTAGGAGAGAAAGTCTGTTTTGGCAGGGGAGTGACCTCAGAGACCCGCTTCTCATTCCAGCCCAAGGGAACCACTGTGCACCAGGAGGCTCCCTGGGGGCTTTCCAGCACTCTGATTTTTATCAGAATGGATTGGTTAAGTGCATTGCCTCTCACCACCCAGAAGGATGCCCCGCAACCTTGGCCCAGCTTTGGTTTTCTTTAATGAAAGAAGGCAGTTCATCGAACCTTTCATTTGTTTTCTGTCAGCAGCTTTTATTCTTCATGAAACTCATATGCCCTGAGGATGGCAAAAACGTTCAACTACAAATCTAGAGCTCTGCCCGGAAAGACCAGGTGCTTTCAGGATATCGGTATGGGCTGGGGCGCCCTGATAGTTCCAATCCGACTCGTCACCAGGTATTCGCTTAAGGAAGTCCCGTTAACACAGAGCCACTGTGTTGGCCCTGAAGGTGGGCCTCAGAAACTTAGCAAGGCGAATCCCTTTGGGGTTAATAGGCCCTGTGAGCTTAAAGAGAGACTTTGGCGCGATCTTTGAAATGCCATTCAAAAATCCAACATGAACTGGCACACAGGGGCAGTTGCTCCACTGATCGGGCACCTTGCACATCTGGGGAGAAAAAAACCGTCCCCCCAAAACCCACGGGGCCAAAGCTGGGCTCCTGCACAAGATGAGGAAGCCTGTGAAGGGAGGCGGCTAAATTTAGAGCCAGGCAAGGCTCTCCACACCCCCACACCCCCAAGATGGCAGTGGGAAGTGTGAACCGCCCAGATTAATCCCAGCGAGCTGTACCCCCAGGGCGGCCTGATCAGCATGCTCTCATAGAGAATGAAGAGGGGCTCATTGACAATGCTTCATTACCATAAACCTGAAATAACAGGGCCTCTAAATGAATAGGAAATTCCTCTAACACTTAAAAAGGAAGGAAAAAGGAAGGAGGGATAAAGGAGCAGCCACTGGCCACCCCAGCTTTCTGGGTACCCCGACTTCCCTTGGTGGGTGCCCCCACGGCCACCTACTTCTTACTCGACCCACAATCTTCCGCAGTTCACAACGGGACCCCGCCCACTCATGGGAAGGCTCCCCCATTTCTGCAGACTGCTCTTGTAATTTGCGGGTGTGGGGGTGGGGTGGGGGTTCGGCCTTTCTTCACCAAGGGTCTTTTGAGGCTCTGGGCCATGGTCCCAGCCAGCATTATTCAGCATTATTTGCATGACAATGAAGTTAAAAAACAACCTAAACGGACCAAATCGGGTGCAGTACAGTTCTCCTACCAGGGCTCCAACTGTATTTGGCTTCCACCGCCTTTCCTTTGCTCTGGTCATGGTGGGTTCTGAGCTGAGCTGGCAACCTCTTTGTTCTCCCCAGTTCTCTCGCTCCCATGTGGTGGCTGTGGTTAGCTGTACCCTGGAGCATAGTGCTGTCCACCTGTCCCTCCATGTCTCCATGGCCCGCCAGACAGAGGTCAATTGATTAGGCTGCTGGGGTCTGCGAGGTTTTTTTTCTAAAACATTTTATTAGGGGCTCATACAACTGTTATCGCAATCCATACACACATCAATTGTGTAAAGCGCATTTGTACATCATTCTCAAAACATTTTCTCTCCACTTAAACCCCCGACATTAGGTCCTCATTTTTCCCCTCCCTCCCCGCTCCCCCTCCCTCATGAGCCCTTGATAGTTTATAAATGGGTAATTTGTCATATCTTGCCCTGTCCGACGTCTCCCTTCACCCACTTTTCGGTTGTCTGTCCCCCAGGGAGAAGGTCACATATAGTTCCTTGTAATCGGTTCCCTCTTTCCTACCCATTCTCCCTTTACCCTTCCTGTTTCGCCACTCACACCACTGGTCCTGTAGGGTTCATCCGCCCTGGATTCCCTGTATTTTCAGTTCCTATCTGTACCAGTGTACATCCTCTGGTCTAGCCAGACTTGCAAGGTCGAATTCGAGTCATGGTAGTGGGAGCCGGGAGGAAACATTTAGGAACTAGAGGAAAGTTGTATTTCTCATCATTGTTACATCGCACCCTGACTGGCTCATCTCCTCCCCGAGACCCCTCTGCAAGGGGATCTCCAGTGGCCTACTAATGGGCTTTGGATCTCCGCTCTGCACTCCCCCCATCATTCACTATGGTAAGATTTTTTGTTCTGATGATGCCTTATACCTCATCCCTTCGACACCTCGTGGTTGCATAGGCTGGTGTGCTTCTTTCATGTGGGCTTTGTTGCTTCTGAGCTTGATGGCCGCTTGATTACCTTCAAGCCTTTAAGGTCCCAGTCACTATACTTTTTGATAGCCGGGCAACATCAGCTTTCTTCGCCACATTTGCTTATGCACCCATTTGTCTTCAGTGATCCGTTCAACACCTCGGTCCACGAGGTTTTTATTGGCCGATTAAAAAAAAATTTTTACTAGGGGCTCGTACAACTCTATCACAATCCATATATACATCCATGTGTCAAACATATTTGTACATCTGTTGCCCACATCATTCCCAAAACATATGTTCTCTACTTGAGCCCTTAGTATTAGCTCATTTTTCCCCTCCCTCCCGTCTTCCCCCTCCCTCATGATCCCTTGATAATTTATAAATTATTGTTATTTTGTTGTCATGTCTTACACTGTCTGACGTCTCCCTTCACCCACTTTTCTGCTGTCTATCCCTTAGGAGGAGGTTATATGTAGATCCTTGTAATTGGTTCCCCCCTTCTACCCCACCCTCCCTCCATACCTCTCGGTATCATCACTCTCAGCACTGGTCCTGAGGGGATCATCTGTCCTGGATTCCTTGTTTTTCCAGTTCCTAGCTGTACCAGTATACATCCTCTGGTCTAGCCAGATTCGTAAGGGAGAATTGGGATCATGATGGGGGGAGGGGGGGGGAGAGGCATTAAAGAACTAGAAGAAAGTTGTATGTTTTGCCGTTGCTACACTGCACCCTGACTGGCTTGTCTCCTCCCTGAGACCCTTCTGTAAGGGGATGTCCAGTTGCCTACAGATGGGCTTTGAGTCCCCTATCTGCATCCTCCCTCATTCACAATGATTTGACTTTTTTGTTTATTGATGCCTTATACCTGATCCCATCGACACCTCGTGATCGCACAGGCTGGTGTACGTCTTCCATGTGGGCTTTGTTGCTTGTGAGCTACATGGCCACTTGTTTACCTTTAAGCCTTTAAGATCCCAGATGCTAAATCTTTTGATAGCCGGGCACCATCAGCTCTTCACCACATTTACTTATACACCCGCTTTGTCTTTAGCGATTGTGTCAGGAAGGTGAGCATCATGGAATGCCAGTTTAGTAGCACAAAGTATTCTTGCTTTGAGGGAGTACTTGAGTGGAGTTGGCCGATTTTCAGAAGAGACACTGCAGGTCCTTTGTCCTTGTCTGCGGTCACCTGGAAGCTCTACTCCAACCTGTTTGATATCCTGGCAACTCCCCAAACCTCTGCTGACGTGACAGGGAGTGGCTGCACTCAGCGTGCATTTCTCCAATTCCAACCCAGGCTTCCACGTGGGAGGAGACGATCCCCCCTAAACTACCACCCCTGCCTCTGTAAACCAGAAGCCGCAGGGGGACTTCCTTCCCAAGAGTGTAGTGAAGATGTAAATGAATTAATTTTCAGAACCGTTGTGTTACCGGAGGCCGGTGGTGTGGACTCAGGTAGCAGGATAACTATGTGCCTGTGAGGGCCCAAGGGAGCAGAGATCTGTCAAGAGGAAGAAGGTGCCTAACCTGTGGTGATTCCGGAAGTTTCTGGACTCTTCTGGAATCTGGCAAACACTTCAGAAATAAAATGTGCACAGGCCGACGATTCTGGGGGGTGGGGAAGTTTCAGAAATCGCCAAAGCGTCTCTGCAGAAGCCCTTTAGGATCTGCGCTCCACGGGGGAGGGCCTCTCCTGTGGGGTAAAGCTGAGGCTGCGTTAATGGGCCCTCTGGATGTCTGGCGAGATTTGGGGGAAATCAGCTGCAGGAAAACGGTTCGCAGGGCCCAAACTCAAAACCTCACTGCCATCGAGTCAATGCCAACTCATAGCAATCTGATAAGACAGAGGAGAAGGGCCCCTGTGAGCTTCCGAGACTGTAGAGAGCCTCATCCTTCTCCCTTGGGGCGGCTGGTGGTTTTGAACTGCTGCCCTTGTGGTGAGCAGCCCAACGCATAACCATTACTCCATCAAGGCTCCAGGGCAGGGCTATGGGAGCTACAGAAACCCCTGCTCCCTCCCAAGGTCATGTCACTGGCCTGAGCACGTTCCTGTTCAGTCTCATCGTTCCTGCTCGCCCACAGCCTGGCTTGTTCGGAAACCCAGCTGGGGAACAAGAGCTGCACCAGGCTGAGGTGAGACTGAGGACTGAGAGCCGGTCTCAGATGATTGAAATTCAAGGCGCAGCCTATGAAACAAAGAACTTTCTCAGGCTGCTGGAGTCGAAGACAATAGTTATGAGTCAGCTTGCTAATTGGGGGGGGGGGTATTTAAAAGCAGCCAGGAAATGAATTTCTCTTTCTTTCTTTTAAGTCCATCCTTCAACAAGAATTCATGAGTGTCAGCTTTTGGTTGGCCTGTATGACAGTCAGAACCAAACCAAACCAAACCACAGACAAAAAACCCACTGTTCCAAGGAAAGGAGAAGACAGATACAGCTTCCATTTTGCTCTCAAACCAAACTAAATCCCTGCCACGGAGTCAATTCTGACTCATAGCTATCCTGTAGGAACTGTCCCTTTCTGAGGCTGTAAATCTTTCTGGGAGTAGAAAGCCTCACCTTTCTCCCAGGGAGTGGTTGCGGGGTTTGAACTGCTGGCCTTGGGGTTAGCAGTTCAACTCGTAAATCACTATGCCGTCAGGGCTTTTCTTTGTCCTTAACGAAGAGAGGACTCCCCTCATCTGATGGTCTCAAAGGAGTAGGTTAGGATGTAATCAAAGGCAAAAGGATATCGTTATACAGTATATCTGATACCTAATCTGTGAGCCCATGAGCTGGCTTGCTTCCTGGAAGTAGAGGGAGTAAAGCAAAAACAAAACACAGCATCTGCCACCCAGGAGGCGCCCGTCTGACAGCTTTGGGTTTGAGGCGCTGATGCTGGGTACGGATGGCAGCAGCTCCCCGACACAGCAAGTACCCCTGGCATGCGAGGTCCTGACAGGAAGAAACAAGACGCCTTGCAGGGTGGCTACGGCACAACTTCCACATGAACCTGGGGTGCATCACGATGGGAGGGCCACAAGAAGCCAAAACATGGCCACCGAGCTGATCCGGACTCCTATTGACCCCATGGGACAGAGTGGAACTGCCCTTTTGGGTTTCTAAGACTTTCAGATTGTACGGGAGCAAACAGCCTCATCTTTGCCCCACAGAGAGACTGGTGGGCTTGAACGGCCGATCTTGTGATTAGCAGTTCCAGGCACTGCCCCCTATGCCACCAGGGCTCCCGCTGTCTTAGACAGAAGTTGTTTTCATAGTCTGCAAACTCAAACCACGTGTAAAGAAAACGTCATCAATGTGAGGAAGGCTGGTTGTTCCTAATAACATTGTTCATAAACAGGTACCAATAAGACCACACCGTCCATGTGGTCTTTCTACCCAGCTGGCCTTTGTTCTTGATGGGCAAGCCCCACAGTGGCCCAGCAGGGAAACGGTCTCCAGCCTTGCTTTACAGACAAGGACTCAGACAGTGGGCAAGCTCACCCCCTCCCAGCTGGCAAGGGAGGGATCTGCACATGGAACTCAGGTCTGCCTGCTGTTTCCTGCCCGCCCTGACCTCCTCACCTCCCCACTCCTCATTCATCAGCTCTCCTAGGGATCTGCCCCATGCAGGGGAGAGTGGGGAGGGTGCGCTGGGATTGGATTTGCGTGCCGCCACAGCTGGCCTAGGGCGACAGTGACGTGCAGTGTTTTGATTTGGTCACGTTAGCAGACGACAGGTGAGGGATTCTATCTGCCACACAGACGCCCTGACAAGGGCGGTGGCACAGGGGTTAAGCACGCGGCCGCCAGCTGCTCCCTGGGAGAAACACTACATTCCTTGGAAACCTGATGGGGCAGGCAGTTTGACTGTCACACAGGCTTACTTGTAAGAAACACGTGGCTTTTTGCTCCCATAAAGACCCAAAGCCTCGGAAACTCACTGGGGCAGTTCTACCCTGTCCTATGCGGTCGCGATGAGTGGCCATCCACTCGGTGGTAGTGAGGTGGGGTTACTAACAGCCCCAACGGGCCGGCGGGTGCCTCACCACAACCTCTGCTCAGAGTGGCCCTCAGTGGATTCCAGCTCACTGGAGTCCAGAGGACCCCGAGGGGTTCCCAGACTAGAAAACCTTCCTGAAGCGGCCGGCCACGCTTTTCTCCTGCGGAGCGGCTAGTGGGTTACATCAAGGCACCACCAGGGTGCTGTGCCTGACAGCTACTGGGTAATGAAAGGTATTTTTTTAAAAAAATCACTTTATTAGGGGCTCATACAACTCTTATCACAATCCATACATACATCAATTGTGTAAAGCACATTTGTACATTCATTGCCCTCATCATTCTCAAAACATTTGCTCTCCACTTAAGCCCCCGGCATCAGCTCCTCATTTTCCCCCTCCCTCCCAGAAAGGTATTTTTTAAATGCCTGAATAAACAAACTAAACGAGGTATCAGAGAACTTGCCTGCTTCCCCAAACTCCCAGTTCAGCACTGTCAATTCTAACACACAGCGACCCCACAGGGCCGAGTAGACCTGCCCCACTCTTGACGGGATCTGATCACCTCTCTTTGCTGCACTGAGTCACTGGTGAGTCCCCCCTGCTGACCGTGCAGTTCACATCCCAACGCCTAATGCGCCGTGCCATCAGAGATGCCAACCAAACTCACTTTATCATCCTTCTCCAGAGGAGCGGCTGGTGGTTTCAAACTGCTGACCTTGCAGTTAGCAGTCCAACCTATAACCAGCTGGCCACCTGGGCTCTTTCATTCCCCATGCTCTGGTAAGAACTGAAGGGCCTGATTTGTTGTGGGCACTGGGAAGGTGGTTGCACCCAACTGTCCTGTGACCCACAACTTGCCACAGTGACAGGGAAGCCTGTCAGGTAAGCATCACACTGCTAACCGTAAGGTCAGGTGTTCAACTCCCCCAGCCGCTCCTGGAGTTGGCTCCGGTAAAGATGTACAGCCCGGACACGCTAGACAGAGCTCAACGCTGCATGAGTCAGAATCGACTCATGGCAGGAAGCTTTTTCGTTCGGGGGTGGGGTGCAGGAGGGTGGGTTGGTTCATATTCCGCTTTCATGTCCTCTGAAGTAATGTTAATACAGCATATATTTCATCCAACAGGCAGGAGGTGAGTTCTGAGATTATTAATCTCTTGTGTCTGTATTCGAAAGCAAATCTATTTTCTGATCACCAGCAGAAGCAACAACAACGTTTCCAGAGACCTTCCTTGGCGTCCTTCGTGGGAACATCTGTCTACATGAAAAACGGCTCTACCAGCACTAAGGAAATCAATACATCAATTTCCCTTGTCTATCGATTCCTGTGAAGATTTACTGACTCCTCAGATAATTTTTTTATGCGCACGGCTACTGGACGAGGAGTGAACCTTTGCTTACCCTTCAAAGAAATGGCCAAAGACCTCACATTCCCACATGTCAAGAGCAGGGGGTCTGACGATAGTCACCCAGCCCCCACTGCTGACTAGCCTGACCCAGCGACCCCACGGGGCCCAGGATAATGGCTCCCTGGGTTTCAGAGGTTGTAGACCTTTCTGGAAGCAGACAGCCTCCTCTTTCTCCTGCAGAGCAGCTGGTGGGTTTGAACCACCAACCTCGTCTCCTTAGCAGCCCGACACTTCACCCTATGTGCCACCAGGGGACCTCAGAGAGCACTCTGAGGAAAACGAGACAAAAAGCAACCGTATTCCTACTCATGTCCCTAAAGGACAGAGTGGACCTGTGCCTGGGGATGTTTGTGCCTGAAACTCTACAGGAGTAGAAAGCCTCATTTTTCTCCTGAGGAGCGGCTTGTGGTTTCAAACTGCAGCCCAATGTTTAACCACTACCCCACCAGGAGCTTCTTCAAAGGTCATTAGGTATCTTAAAAAGAAAAACAGTTGCTGCGGTGCCCATTCAGACCCAACAATCCCACCTGAGTGGAACTGTGCTCCAAAGGGCTTCCAATGGCCCATTTTGTGCAGGGAGATTGCCAGACCTTTCTTCTGAGGCACCCACGAGCAGACTGGAACCACCCACCTTTTGGTTGCAGGTGGGCGTCTGCACCATCTGCAAACTTCACCAGACAGTTCCTCGCATCCGCTGCCATCGTCTATTCCGACTTAGAGCCACCTCATGCAGGCTTCAGAGGCTGTGCACCTTCACAGGGACAGAACAGCTCATCTTCTTGTCTCCCCTTGGGGGTGGGGGTGGAGGGTCTGACCTATAGGGCCACCAGTGCGGTCCTTCACAAGGTACCTCAGCAGGCCTTCGCTTCTTGATATAGGTGTGAAAGAAGACACCTTCTGATTCACAGTCAAGTTGCTCTTTAGAGCCCGTCGGTCTCCCGGTTTGTCCCTGAGTACATGCAAACTGTTAGTGCTGCCAGACCACGAGCTGGCAATGAGGGGTTTGAATCCACCCCTGTACAGATTTACAGTCTCTGAGACCCACAGGGGCAGTTCTACCCGGGCCCCGAAAGTCACGGCGAGTCAGAAACGACTGGACAGCAGTGAGCGGAATAAAAGGCACCTCAGAAGACCGGTCTAACGGTCTCCTTCTGAACGGTCACAGCCTTCAAGACCCTGTGGTGCAGTCTACCCGACACACCCGGGTCCCCACGAGCCGGACGTCATGCCACAGCAGCTACCAACAACCACAACCCTCTCCTCATTACAGTGTCGTTTCCTTTCCATCAAATATCATAAGAAATCTGAACACAAAGCACAACCTACATCCACCTGTTCCTCGCCGTCTGAGCTTGCTGTCCCCTTCTCGTGCACCCGTTCTCTCGCAAACACAATCAACATAGCTTCTGAAAGCCACGGCCCAAGTGCGGTCAGTGCTGGGGGAATTCGGGTCATTTCGTGGCCTCCTCCAGGGCTCCGTATAAAGTTGGCCAAAGGTGGCTGAGCCTCCTGGCCGGCAGAGGACAAGGCCCTTATTTCCGTGACCATTATGGGCTGGGCATCAGGTCGTTTAGATCAGAGGTCAGCCAACTCTGGCCAGTGGGTCCAGTTCACCCTTCTGCCTGTTTTGTAAGTCCAGCTTCACTGGTAGGTGTTGCAAGGCTCATTTGGCTTCGTCCTGTCTGGGGCAGCTCCTGTGCTCTGGCACCGGCCCGGGCCAAGCAGCTACGACAGAGACTGAATGGACCACAAGCCTACAGGGCTGGCGCTTTGGCTTTTTAGGACGCTGACTGGCTGATTCCGGCGTCAGATGGCGGTCGGATTCAGACGAGGACCGTGGACCACTGGACCACCACTGAGATGGCTGAGGTTCTTAGCCGCCAACCAGTCAGCCCTTGCACGCCCCATGGGGTGGTTCTGCTGGGCTTTCACTGGCTGATGTTTGGAAGGCGATCACCAGACCTTTCTTCCTAGTCTGTTCTGATGTGGAAGTGGTGGCTGCACTTGAGGGGCGCTGGCCCGAACGCACCCCACTCCCCCGCCCCCCCCACCTGCCCTCAGGAAACTTCCTGCATGGCGGCATTTCAGCACTGCCCTTAGACATGGGCCTACTGCGACCAGTGAAAGAATTCGCAGGACCCAGTGGAACATGGCGGGGAGCACTGGTGGCAGAGCGATCGTGAGTTGGAGTTTCCCAGTTCAAAGCCCCTAGCTGCTGCTCAGGAGAAAGCTGGGGCTTTCTGCTCCCTGGAGTCACAGCCTTGACAACTCACAGGGGCAGCCTGACTCGGTCCTGTGGGGTGGCTATGAGTCGGCACAGACTTCACGGCAGAGTTTGGGGATCATTTATTTTCCAGTCTAAAATGAACACGTGAGACCCCTGCTGGAGATTATTGCAAAATGCAAGACCGTGACAGCGGAGCTTTCAACACTGACTTAGACTGTGGAGTAATCTTTGCGACAGGGCCGAACGTGAAGGCTGGGGGCAGCGAGAAGCACTTCTGCACACATGTCAGAAGAGGAGGGTGTCCACTAGGGAGGCTAGTTAGGAACAAATAAGCCTTGGCCCAACTGAAACCGTAGACGGAAGCTCACGCCCACCGTGTCCACCAGCCTCCGTGTGGAGCTCTGCTTCTTGCCCAGGGACGTGAGTGCCAGAAAACCACAGGCAAGCTGCAGCTCTTCCTACGAGAATTTAAAAGAGGAAAGGGGAAAAAAACAAACACTAAAGCCAGAAGACACCAGAAGCCTCGCAAACAGCATGTCCAGGTAGCCTGGCAAATAAATGTGTTTTTCACATGACAGAACCAGGCCAAATCAGCTCTGAGTGTCAACTGTGTTCCTGCGCAGCTGTTCTTCCATCATAATTTATTCATCCCGAGACAGACCCTACATGGTCTAGGCTCCCAGATCAGAAAGGCTGGCGGCCCCCGCCACCCCCCACCCGCCCCAATACTGACGGCGCTAGAATGTTTTCTTTGTGATTACACATATATGGGTATTTACAAAAACCAAACGAAAGTTCGTTTCAAACGCCAATGTTCCCTGACAAAGATGCTATAAGTTCCAAAGAGCGGAATGGAGAAATCCCATTAAAAATTTTTTTTAAAAAAGACACCTCCTTCGTCTTTCTCTTCGCTTTATAGATTTCCTGCAATGTTTCCGCGGAAACCCACCCTTTCTAATTGGAAACAGGTATGGTACGCACTTTATTCCTGGCAGATTATCCATCGCCAGCACGATGGGGATACTGCAGGTGAATAAGTGCCGCTGCACAATCATCAGTGGATTCTGGGAAAACGGAGGCGCAAAGGGGAAGCGGTGCGTGTGGATTAAGCCTTAAACCTCAAACCTGTCTTCCTTCTCACTGCAATCCGGGTCTTTATGGCAGAGCAAAGGCACGGCTCCCACGTCTGCCAGTCCCTTCAGAAGGACAGACAGGGTGGCGAAGGGTGAACACATCTTGGGAGAGTGGCCGAATGCACAATGCTCCGCTGGGCATGCCTGCTCAGCCACACGGAGGGGTGAGGCATTAAAGCAAGGGCTCAGTGCTTCACGGAGTTACAGATAGTCGCCCCAATGACTGACGTCCTCATACATTCACTTACACTCACATTTATTTCCAACAAATAAACACAAATGCAAACACCTTCGTGTGGCCCTAGCTCTCTCCCCTTCCTTCAGCTCTACTGGGAGAAAGACGGGGCTTTCTACTCCTGTAAACGGTTAGGGTCTCAGAAACTCAAGGGGCAGTTCTACCCTGTCCGACAGGGCCACTACACTATGAGTCTGCCTCGATTCCATAGCAGTGAGTTTTTCATCTTCTACAAGGAGCCCCGGTGGTACCATGAGCTGGGTGGCAGACTGCTAACAGAAAGGTTGTCGGATCAAATCCATCAGCTGCCCCAAGGGGAAAAGATGAGGGTGTCTATTCCTGTAAAGTTGAACAGCTTTGGAAATCTGGAGGGGCAGTTCCACTCTGTGCAGAGGGTCACTATGAGTCATTACTGATTTAAAGGCAGCAATGAAAAATCCACAACAACAAAACTCACTGCCATCAAGTTGACACTGACTCCTGGGAACCAAAAGGACAGGGCAGAACTGCCCTTTTGGGCTTCCGAGACATTAGAATCTTACAGGAGTGCACAGCCTCATCTTTCTCCCACCGAGCAACTGGTGGGGCCGAACTGCTGACCTCGCTATTAGCAGCTCGATGAGCAGACCACTACGCCACCAAGACGCCTCACAGGTAATGGAAAGAAAACATAAATCTTCAACCATGGTCAAAGACCACTATGATCTTGCCGACTACGCCTCTTCCTCAGAGCTGTGTGTCTGGTTTACCCTAGGTCTCCCAGTCACCCTCCAGACGGGGCTCCCCCTTGGTTGGCTCTCTTATCCACGCACCGAGCGAGACTCTGTTGCAGCCTTCTGCCACTCTTTCCTGACACTTAGCATAACCTATACTATGCTGCCTCCTGAATGGCATTCCGATTTTGTCTCCTGCTTCTTTGGACAAGGCCCGTGCTTGCCTCATTCCCTAGTGTACTTCCCACATGTCCAGTTAAAGAAAAAGCACAGCTCACTGCTATCCAGTCAATGCTGACTCATAGCACCCCTGAAGGACAGGGTAGAACTGCCCCTGTGGGTGTCTGACATTGACTTTTGGTGAGAATAGAAAGCTTGTCTTTCCCCAGTGGAGCAGCAGGTGGTTTTGAACTGCTGACTTTATGGTGAGCAGCCCAACTCCTAACCACTACACCACCACAGGGCTCCTGTCCATCTGCCTGATGCATAGTGGATTCTCCGCATAATAAATTAATCACAGCTTATACATATCAAGCATACATCGTGGTGATAGCTAAACCCTAAAACCAAAAAGTGCCCTCTTTTCACCCATCTGCATCCATCTGCCCCTTCAACAAGTGGAGCACTGATGGAGGGCAAGGTCTTCTCTACTGGGCCCGATGCTGAGGCCGGAGGAGGCCAGAGGACTAAGGGTATCTGGGAAATGCTACATCTTGCTCCTCACATAGACACTTAGAAAGGAACAGGCGACCCTACTAGTCACTCTGTCTACTAGAGGGCCCCTGGGGGCTTAGGGGAAGTCTGAACACCCATAGGGATAAGAATGACGGGACGGGAGCCATGGAAAGAGCAGCGAGTATCAGTTGGGATTTTCCCGTCATGTCCCGGTCCCTAGACCCTGGGAGTCATCTCTCAAATGAGGGAGACAAAATAGTATGCTCTGCTCATCAGAGGTTCAGAATGGACTTCCCTCTCCGAGGAGTGTGGAGGTGATGCTGGCGGGGAGCGGGGGCCTGGTCATTCTCACACACGGGCCTCACCACACACACATCACACACCTCCGGAGTCACAAGAAGTGAGGACCAGAATCCCGCCCTCCCTTGAGGGGTCTGTGATTGAGATGAACAAATCCACTTGGGGCTGGGGGGATCATTCACCGAATGTGGTGTGAAAGGTCAACTGGTCCAAGTGACTGAGCCAAGGGACCACAAAAAGGAATCAGAGGTTTCTGAGCACCCACGTCTTTCAGGATGCCACTCCTCGGACACTTCGTCCCAGGGCAGGAAGGCCCACTGCTCAGGTCCATACAGCCCTGCATGGTGCTGACCTGGGCCCCATCTGTTTGCCCCTCTAGCCCTGCGCTAAGCTGACCTCCAGGGCAGCCCAGGACAACACAGCTCTGTTGGCTCACCTCAGCGGTGCCCACCCAGCTTTCCAGGGACGCCAGGGCTCGACACCACACACGGACTTCCCTCTCCCTAGGAGCTATAGAGGTGATGCTGAGAAGGGGTGGGGAGGGGGCTGGCTGTTCTCACACACGGGCCTCACCACACACACATCACACACTGCCCAAGTCACAGGAGGTGAGGGCGCAGATTTCCCACCCTCACCTCGAGGGCGGGCGAGCACACACGGGCACTGCGCCAACACGGTGACAGCAGTAAGAGGGTAGGAGTGTCACTCACAGATCTACCAGCCAGTGCCCGGCCCACAGGCAGTACTGACCAACGCTAGGTAAGTAAGCGACCCCAGTGGACAGGGTGACGGTTTGCCAGGGTCACAGGGCATGCATGATGGACACAGCGGTGGTCACAAAGCTGGGGTTCCTGACCAAACCGGCATACCCAGGGAGTGTGCTGGCACTCGGGGGCGCATAGAGCCAAGAGCCAAGGTACCTTCTTGGAAGACAGAGCCCCTGGGCCCTGAGGAAAGTGTCTCTCCATGAAGCCCTTCCCGGGAAGGGTCTCAAAACACCTAATCTTTCCCTCCAAGGGAACAAACCACCACTAAAAAGGCAACCACGGTGTGCCCGACAAGGCGCTCTGGGAACACAACAGCCAAGTGCTCCAGTCCCAAACCCCCAAGGTTGGCAGTTCAAAACTACCCAAAGGCACCGAGAAAGGGAAACCTGGCCACCTGGAGTCCCTCCAGATTACAGCCAAAAAAATCACCACGAGGCTGTTCTACTCTGTCACCCGGGGCCACTAGGAGGGGGAATAGACAACAACAAAGAGGTGCCCTTTCCAACTTTAAAAATCGGCTTCTGTGTGGGCGCCGGGCTGGGGAAGGGGCGCACTGGTCACCGGCCTGGACTATGACAGGGAGCAGCAGCGGAGGAAGCAGGCCACCCCGCCGCCCGGACACAATCCAGGCCCGCAGCTGCAGAGTGCCCGAAAGAAAGAAAAAGATTAATGGGGCTGCCGCGGCGCCCCCCACCCCCTTCTCCCACCCCCGCAGGCTACACGTTCATTAGGAACGCCCCCACCACCGGCTGACAACACCCACATGGGAAAGGCAGCAGGGAGGAAAAGGGCCGGGCGCCAGACACTCCCACCCTGAAATCGCTCCCTATCTGTTCCCAAACACCGCAAGATGGCACGTGCTTCAGTCGGCTGCTCTTCCACATTTGGGAAACGTGCGGCGTGTTCTCGCGTGGAAGTCACACTGAGATTTGGGATCTCACGAATAACGACCCCTTGGAAATGCAGCCTCCGCAGGTCTACGAAGGAGGCTGCTTGGAACCCACAAATCGGATGCCTGTGATCTACAATGTTTCCCTCCTACAGACACGAGAAGCGGCGGGTCGTGAGGTTGGCGGTTCAAACCCGGCAGCCGCTTTCGGCGGGACAAGGAGAGGTGAGGAGGCTCCAACACGATTTCGAACCTTGGAAACGCCTACATGGAGACGGTGGCTCGGAGCTGGAATCGATCCGTTGACAGTGGACCAGACGACACACAGGTGGATCCTCCCGAAGCGTGAGCCGTGGACGCACCCATGCACACCATCTCACGACACTGTCCGGAGCAGCATGCTCGGGGCAGACCCTGCAAGCCCTCTGGCGAACAGCTTCCCCGACCCACGACCCCACGCTCCGCCCCAGCTGGCATCTCCCTGCTCCCGCTCACTCACAAGGGCGGGCGGGCGCTGCCTTTGTCCCACCGACCACCACCCGGCTACTTCCCATTGCACCTGCAGACAAAGGCTCGCCGCTCCCTCCGCCAAGTTCTTCACCTTTGTCTCCCGCCTGGCCCTGGCGGGCCGCCCTCCGGCAGTGAGCGGAGCCCTGGGCGCCTGCACCCGCCAGCCGGGAGCCCTGCGCTCAGACCCCCGGCGGCGGCGGCTTTCTCAAGTTGGAGCGAGTGGCGCCCGTGCTGCCGGCGCCCCGGCCCCGGCCGCCGCCGCCCATTGGCTGCCGGGGACGCGAGGGCGCCTCCCCCAGGCCGAGGCCCCGCCCCGCTCCCGCCGGGTGCTCCCGCCAGCTGCGCAGGCCGGGTGCTTACAGAGTGCAAATCCCAGGAGGGACCCCCCACGTCCCCCGCATCCACACTCCCGACTCGGTCTTGGGACTCGAAAAAGGCGTTCGAAGTCCCACCGCGCCGGCAGACCCTTCTCAGAGAGTTGCCCTGCTGGGGGCTGGGTTTCTGGGTCCCGAGTGCCCTGCCTGTTCTGTGCAACCCCACAGCCTTTGCGGTGGCAGGACAAAGCAGAAAGCAAAGCGCATCTGAGTGACGTTTCCAAGAGGCAGCCAGGTTTGAAGTGAACTGGGAGGCATTTTGCAGACTGTTCCTGGAACGCTACAGGGCAGAGCAGACGGCTGGATGGCCTGCCAGTTTACCCAGAGCCCTGAGCAGATGAACCACCAAGGCCTGCATTCCACATGTATTAAGTCCTACTCCATTCTATAGGCTCCCTATGCGTTGGACTAGACCTTAAAACCCCCAAACTTATTTGGCCTACTGCCCCCCTGTCCAGGGGGCGGGGAGAAGCCCTCAGTACCATCGGCCCTCAGTTGGAATTGACTCAATAGCAGTGAGTTCAGTTCTACAGCCCAGAATGCAAGAAAAAGTGTAGGTATCTCCTTTTACAGCGCCCCTACCCCCCAACTGCTCCAGGGCCTCCCCAAGGGTGGCACTGCCCGCTTTGGGCAACTGGACTAGACTGATGACAATGGCTTTGGTTTGGAGTGTCAGGCTCTGTGGTGACAATTTTCTAGGAGGCTTTTCTGGCTGTGTTTTGGGAGGGGCATGAGTTCACCGGTGCACCTGAATCCAACAACACCTCACAGAGCCATTTAGGCTGAAGTTCTGACCCACAATTGGACCGAAGGTGCTTACACTTCAGGGAATGGGGGTCGGGAGACGGGCTTCGGATGAGTTCTGGGGCTCAGTAGCCAGGACAGACTCCACCACGCCCAGAGGCAGGAGCTAGAGATGAGTAACTATTTCCCCTGAGGTCTACCTGTCTGCCTGGAAGGCCTCCCACTGCCATTCTTCCTTAAACCAAACTCTGGTGAGTCAGGTCATCCGAGTCTCTGCCCGAGAGCGGAGTGGAAACAACACACCCGCAGGGTGACAGCATGGCACGATGGCCTAGGGTCTGCTGCCCATAAACTATGCCTGGCACCTCCCTCCTCCCCGCCGGCCCCCTCCCCAGCCTGCCGCCTGCCGCCTGTTGCTGTTAGGTTTCTGACTCAAGGCGACCCTTTGTACAACAGAACAGAACAATTGTCATCCTCACAATTGTTCTTATCTTGGAGCCCGTTGTCACAGCCACGGAGTCAAGCCATCGCATCAAGCATCTCTCACTCAAAAGTTCAGCCTAGGCCACCTCCTAGAGCTCTCTCCACCCATCTAACTCTCCAGTCCCACTGCCCCCACCCTATTCTCCCATCCAGGAGGTTGCTACAACCTCCCAGCAGTTTCCCTGCTTCCACTATTGTCCCCAACCAGCTATTATATTACCACAGCAGCTACATGTGCCCCTTAAAGAAAAAAAAGCCACAAATCATGCTGCTCCATTGTTTTTTTGCGTTTTTAAGCCCCCACGTGGCTGTTTCCTATTGCACTCAAGATATTAGTCCAAGATCACTTTCAATCTAAAATGGCCCTGGTGGCTTAGTGGGTCACATATTGGGCTGCTAACCCCAAGATCAGCAGTTTGAAACCACCAGCTGCTCCGCAGGAGTAAGAGGAGGCTTTCTAATCCTGTAAAAACCAATTGTCTCAGAATCCCACAGGATATTTCTACCCTATCCTATAGGGATGTTATTAGTCAGATTCAACTCAAAGGCGTGACTTTCTGAGAGTCTAAGAGACCAGCTGGGACCTGATCCCTGATGGCTTCCTCTGCAAGTACCTACACCCCCCCCCACCCACCCCCCACCCCCCGTCCAGCCTTGCTGATCTTCTTACAGTCCCTGGAACATACCCAGCAGCTTCCCACCTCAGAGTCTCTGCAATGGCTGTTGCCTGAGCCCTGAATGCCCTTCCCTGCACTGCCCGCCAGGTGAGTCCCTGCCATTCTGTAGGGCTCAGTCCAAATGCCAACTTCCTTGAAAACTCTTCCTGTCAGCAATCCCTGGCCCCTCACGGCACCCTGGGCTTCTCTCTCCCACTCTTCATCCAAGTCTGGCTTTAGCGACTTATATGATACTGGCCCATACACACGCTGGTGCGTCACATGATAAGACTCGTTTGTTGGTCTGTTTGACTGGCTGATTCCAATATGGGCACCCGTCCCCCCACCCCACCCCCAATCAGTTCTAGTTTTTGAGATACAGAAAACATTATATCCCACTCTTCACTCTTCTTGCCTCCCCCGCCCCCTCCCAAATCAAGATATTTTAATGTAGTGTTAGCTACCCTGGAGTAGGGGACGTGCATGCATGTGGTCAAGTTCTACTTCACATGATGTCCTGTGATCCAAAGATATGTTTGAAGAGTGAGATGTACATGAAGTTGGAATTCTCCCCAAGTTTCACTTCACCTTTATTAGGAATTGAACAGCATGTAGTTCTAATCTGTTATCTTGAAAAAGGGTCAGAAATACAAGTTACTGTGCAATAAACAAGGAGCCCTGATGGCAAGGTAGGGCGCGGGGGTGGCATTGTGCCTATGCACTGGGCTGCTCACTGCAAGGTCAGCTGTTTGAAACCACCACCCCTTGAGGGAGCTAGATGGGGCTTTCTACACCAGTAAGCAGTCTCAGACACTCATAGGGGCAGCGCTAGCTTGTCCTACAGGGTTGCTAGGAGTTGGAACGGCCTGGAAGACAGTCTGTTTCATGGCGTGGTGAGTTACATGTTTGACGGCAAACCACCAGGTCAGCTCTTTGAGCTCACCAGCCGCACTGCACAAGAGGGAGGAGACTCTCTGCTCCCTGCAGGATTTATAGCCTCCGACACCCACAGAAGTCCCACCCTGTCCTAGGGGGTCACTGTGAGTCATAAGCGACTGACTGGTAGTGAGTTTGGTACAACAGAGTTTCAAATGGCATAAAACCCCAAATGAGTTCGTCAGAGTTCAACTTCCTTTATTAAAGTGAAAAGGTTCCTATCTCGTTATACGACGGCACAACTTCTCCACCTGCGCACAGGAACTCTGGAAAGAAAAGTTACAATTTTTTCTTATAAAGATGTTTGGAATCAACCTCAACTCGGCAACACTGAAAACGAATTATCCATTGACTTCTTTGTATTAAAATGTGTTCTGAAATATTGACTGCATAATTTGAGGAAGAATTCGGATCTCAGCATGTTTGCGAAAACTGTCAGGAAGTCTTACATTTTCAAGACTCTAAATTGCCCTCACGCCTTTGTAGACGAGCCTTTCTTGTCTGTTTTCTGTTTTATTTTTCACTCTTCTCAAGCTGCATTCTGTGGTAGCCAATTTGCAGTGTCTGTATCTAGTGCACAGCTTCCCATACCAAAATGAAAGCCTTACTGTCATCTAGTTGGTTCTAGCTCACAGTGATCTAGTTGATTCTAGCTCACAGTGACCCTCTAGGGCAGAGAACTGCCCCTTTGATGCTCCAGACCTGTACATCTTTTAAAGCCTGCACAGTGACGGGTGGGTTTGAACCACTGACTTTTTGACTGGCAGCTCAATGCATAACCAACTAGCCACCATGGGTATATATATAGTTTCCCTTGGAAGTCCCTTAATACCTAATTCTTTTTCAAAAACGTCTTACCTTTTTTTTCTTACCTTGTAATATATGGGCCTGTATTTTCATATTTAAAACTAGGGTGATAAGGGAACCGATTACATGGAACTGTGTGTGACCTCCTCCTGGGGGACAGACAACGGAAAAGTGGGTGAAGGGAGACGTCGGACAGGGCAAGATATGACAAAATACCCATTTATAAACTATCAA
>NW_022111369.1:54315449-54332925 GCF_000313985.2 Echinops telfairi
GACAACTTTCTGAGAGCAAAACTCAATCTTCTCATAACAAGTCCTAGAAGAAGTCACATAGAAAAGGTAACTGGTATTGGGGGACTAGCCACACTGAAAATAAAATGAAAAACATAGAAAAGGTAACTGGTATTGGGGGACTAGCCACACTGAAAATAAAATGAAAAACAATCTGATTGCACTATTGAATTGTATGCTATATGGATTATCTCCCAATAAAAGTGTTGAAAAACTAAAAAAATAAAATAAAATAAATAAAACTAGGGTGATAAATTAATAAAATGGTACAACTCAATCGCTGAAGATATAGTGGAACACCGTATCTAAGAAACTAGAGTTGATGCAGTCTATCCAACGCCATTTTGTGAATCTGCGCCCCCAAATGACCCCAGGAACAAGTTTAAAACCCAAGACACCCAGAAAAAGAGTGGTGTTGTCAGGCTGTGCCCGAATCTCCCTCGCTTTACGGCTCCTGCGTAAACAAGCAGAGCCGCTCCCAGGCGCCCAGTCAGCTGGGCGCACACTTCCTGACAAATGTGGGCGCAGGGTCTTGTCATTATTACATGTAACAAACTAATGTTTTTCCTACACTTTTTGTTTTAAAGCAAAAGGAGCCTGCAATCCACCTGCAATGCCTTACACTGTGAAAAACAGACTTTCATTTTGCCAACTCCCACCTCTGCCTCACGGTCCAGCTCAGAAGTCATCCGGCATGAAGCCCCGCTCCCTGGGCTGGGCATCCTCGCCTCAGTGCGCTCTTGCTCTGCCTCTGTGCGAGCCCAGCGGTGGGCGCAGTCTGACAGGTTCCTGCAGCAGGAATGGGCTGCGTGGCAGGGAGTTTGAGGTGCTGCTTTTTGGAGCTTTGTTTGATCAGCTTCCTGAAGTGGGTGACACTGCCGCCCCTTGGGGGGCAATGGAACGATCCAAACAACCCCCCTGCCATTGAATCGGTGCCAGTTCACAGCGACCCTACAGGACAGGCAAGAACTGCCCCTGTGGGTTTTCCGAGGCTGGAACTCTTTAGGAAGCAGAACGCCTCATTTTTTTCCAGAGGAGCAGCTGGTGGTTTCAAACTGCTGACCTGTGGTCAACAGCCCAATTCATACATAACCCACGACACCACTAGGTCTCCTGGAATGATCCAGGGGGGCGCAAAACTAGATAAAACCCACCGCCACGGAGGCAATTCTGACCCCTTGCGACCCTACAGGTCAGGGTAGAACTACCCCTGTGAGTTTCTGAGACTGTAACTCTTTAAAAGCTTCATCTTTCTCCCATGAAGTGGCAGGTGGATTTGAAGTACTGATTTTACGGTTGGCAGCCCAGCCTAACCACTCTGCCACTAGGGAAGTGATGTATCCTACACTTCATCCTGGACTATGGGGTACAACACAAAGCTTTTAAGTGCTCGGAATTTTTTACCTGGAAATGGAGCAGGAGGTCAAATAAGATTGGGAACCTAAGTGTTCGATCATCTCTGTCTGAGCATCAGGGCAGTGCGTGCACAGGGCAGTCACACAGGTCAATTTCTGTTTAAAGGTTGGACTCATCGACAGATAGGTTTGCTTATCTGTGAAATTCTAGTCTCTACAAGGGGGCTTCAAAAAATCGGGAGAAAATGGAATGACAAGACACTGGAATTTTCCCCTGGACTTTTTGAAGCCCCTTCATATTAAAGCTCCTTCTTGATGAATAAGGTGGTTGTTACTGTAGCAACCAAAGCGTTACATTAGGGTCCTGTGCTATTATGTTCTTTTCCCTGCCTAAAAAGAAAAACGTTCTTCCAAGTTATTATTACAATACTTGACATGCTTTAAATAAAACTATGAAGGCAGATGACTGAACTTTTAAAAGTCCCCCGACTTCCTAATTCGATGAAACATTCCAGTTTATTTGCATAATGTGGGATGGTAGTACGAGAAAACACAATCACTAGTCTTTCTCTCCCCGAGAAAGACCTAATTGGAAATCCAGCCGGCACACCAATAGCCCACGATGGCCCCAAGAAGCCCATAAAAATCTATTTCCTCTCCTGTCGCCCTGCAAGGAAACTCGATAATAGCCACTCTCATATGCGATAGCCATAATCCAATTTTAATTGGTTTGATTGGAGGAGAATAAACATTAACACGGAGGGCACGGGGCTGTCATGACAACGTTCACGCCGTGCCCTCGTGACGGAGCACAGCACGTTAACAGACGAGGAGATACGCTATCAGACACGGGCGCATCGATCAGAATCTGACGGCCCTTGCATTGCACGCAGCCTCGGCCAAACATAAAGCAGCTTTCACCACAGAGGCTACTCAGAGTCACCTGGATCGCAGATTACATCCTTAAGGACCCTTCTCATCCCACTGGATCATCACACAGGATATCAAAGCGATCTGGTTCTCAAATGAAAACATGCACAGGTGCTGGCCGCGAGCCAGTCGACTCACACGCATGGCGGCTCCATTAGACACAGCAGGAGCGCCCCATTCCACGCAAAGCTTCCTGAGCCGGGGGGGCTCCACTCCATATGGGGTGGCGTAACCCAGTGCAGCGAGTCACGAAAAGTTTGGCAACAGTGAAAGTTTTCTGCCCATGTGCAGTCAAAAAGGAATTCAAAATCCAATGTGCAGTGAACATGTGGCAGTTACACACTCTCCTGTCAACTTCAGTGAAGGGGTGGAGCCCAGCCTGTCAATCAGGTCATAACCAATGAGGCCTCTGTGTGGGCATGGCCTTCTCCCGAGGATTCTGGGAACTCCTGTCTTCACTGGAGGTGGGACACATACTCTCCCTGTGAGACATTCCTGTTGACAAGCCACATGGAGCTACACAGATGGAGACAGAGCCCTGTAGCTGGAGGAGCCACATGGAGACCCACGCCAGCTCAGAGATGCTTCCACCACCACTGGATCCATGAGACCTTCCACCCACTGGTCTGTCATCTTCCTGCATTCAGTGCCATTGCATGTGTTGTGTAAGTCTGAAGAGGAGTTTATACGCTGGTATTGGACATATGGGTTAATATCAGACTTATGGACTTGATCTGGACTGGGTTGGGCTGTTTTCTCAATAGATAATTACTCTTTATATAAAGCTCTTTCTCAAACACATGTGAGTGTCTATGAATTTGTTTCTCTAGTCAACCCAGACTAACATAGAATATGAGGTGTTTCTAGCAGCGCTTGCTAGTGCTCCAAGTTTTTCGTGCATAAAGGGTCGCCCAGGGGATAAGTGTAAGAAGCCCTGCCCTGCATGGTTTCCAAGTCTGTTCATCTTTCCAGAAACAAATCACCACCTCTTTCTCTTGCAGAGTGACTGATGTGTTTGAACTGCCAACCATTCAGTCAGTAGCTGAGTGTTCAACGACACCACCAGGGTTCCTTAGAGCATGCATAAATCAAGAAAACACACACACACACCTCTTATTGCTATCAGTTGATGCCAACTCACAGCGACCCTATAGGGCAGATAGAACTTCCCCTGTGAGTTTCTGAGACAGGACTTCACAGGATAGAAAGTTCCGTCTTTATCACAACGAGTGGCTGGTGGTTTTGAACTGCTGACCTTGCAGATTTCAGCCCAACTCGTAACCACCATGCCACCAGGGCTAGCATGCACAATGACCCTTCAAGTACAGGTGCCCCAGGCCCACGAGCATGGTTCTGCAGGTCTGGAGCGGCCTCCCTGCTGCGTTCACACAGGCAGCTCTGGCTGATGATCTGGCTGCACGCACGCAGCAGGATTGCACAACCAGAAACCAACTGGATGTGGGTTGAAGAAAATCAAGGGGCACAGAGAAGGGCAGGGCGGTGGGGTGCTGCTGCTCTTCCTGTCTCGATGCTCAGCTGCTTGAGGGCAGCAACCCCGCTTTAGTCCTTTTGGGACCTTTAGTGCTGCGCCCCGCACTGAGCATTCATAAATTAAGTTCATTCACCTAACTCACTGCAACTGAGTCGATTCCGACCCACCGTGGCCCCAGGACACTTTATGGGAGTAGAGAGCCTTGGCTTTCTCCCTCAGAGCAGCAGGTGGTTTCAAACTGCAGACCTTGTGTTGGCTGCCCCACGTGTAACCCACGAGGCCAGCACATCAGAGTGGCATGCACCCCGATAGCAAGATCGCTCGTGGGGGTTAGGGACTGAAATGGACGGTATTATGGCTGCCCTGCCAACCTCCCAGAGTGTGGAGTTCTAACCTCCAAACAGACGTGTTGGGTAAAAATTATCTTCTTTGCTATTTTATTTAGATCATCCCCAAGTAGGGTGGCACCTAAATCTAATCACTCCTTTGTGATGAAACACAAAAACAACAGATTACAAGCTCAGGGCAGACGGGCAAAGAACCAAGAGACACCTCGGCTACGGAAGACGGCATGAACAGGGCGGAGATGCAGATTAGGACGTTCACCTGCCAGAGCTGTAAGAACATTAATGTCTGTTCCTTAGAGAACCCCGCCCCCCCCCCCACAAGTGTTTCTCTGAGTTCTCACTGCTATAGAGTCGATGCCAACTCAGAGTGACCCTGCAGGACTGCGTAGAACTGCCCCTGTGGGTTTTCCCAGACCGCAACTCTTTACGGAAGTGAACATTGCCTCGTCTTTCTCCTGAGGAGTGGCTGGGGAGATCGAACTGCCAACCTTGTGGTTTGCAGACAAACGTGTAACCTACTACACACCACCACGTCACCGGTAACTAAGATACCCGGGATACGTGTAAGATTCACATATGATCCTAACAAGGTCCCTAAGAGCCCAGGATGTTGGAGCAGGACCTTGGTCTGGGCTGTGCCTTCCGCATTCCAGGGTGCAAATGCTTCAACTGAGCGTCTGTGGCAATTCAGATTCAGGTTCTGACGTCATTTCTAACAAGTTGCCCACTGACCCAAGTGTGTGTGTGTCCCAGGGACCTAGATATACATCACCCTAGATATAAACAGTGGTCGCAAGGACAGACACCACAAAAGAGAACTCAAGCTCACCCCGTATGACCTGGACAATGGAGGTCCGTGAGTCAGGAACCACACCAAACCCTCGGCCAGCGAGCCCAGTCTGCTCCACAGCAACCCTATCTCGACTTTCGGAGGCTGTCCATCTTTCTGGGAGCAGACAGCCTCATCTTTCTCACTCAGAGTGACGGGTGAGTTTGAACCACCGACTTTGTGGTTGGCAGTCCAACGCTTCCCTGACAGCACCACCAGGGCTCATTGAGGTATGGACCCAGGGGAAATAATCCCCAAGTCATCCGAATGACTGTACTCCATGGCTGCTCTTGCAACCCCTATAATTTTGTAACAGAAAGCCCCACCCACACGTCAAGCTTGATGGATCCCCCCTTGCACTCAAGACAAGATGGGACCTATATTCTCAAGACCTCCAGTCTTTGCTATAAAATCTATCTCAGCTGGATGCCTTGGGCTGCTAGCCATAAGGTCAATAGTTTGAAACCACCAGCTGCCCAAAAGGACAAAGAGGAGGTCTTGTACTCATGTTAAGAGCTAGTCTCAGAAGTTCACGTGGGCAATTCTATCCTGTCCTATAGGGTCACTATGAGCTGGTATCAACTCAATGGCAGCGAGTTTTGCATTTTTATTTTTGGTTTAATAATAATGACAACAAAATTCAAGGATAAAAAAATCCCATGTCCACTGGCTTGGATACTTTTGTTCTGCCCTGTAAAACGTAAGGGCTATTTATAATACATGTCTACGCTGAAACTCTTTGTAAGTGGGAGAGGTGGTGAAGCCCGGGGCAGGCAGCATAGCTCATTCCCTCTTTGCCATTTTCAGCAGTCACCCCCTCCAGACCAAAGACCTTGGGCAGCTCCCCAGTATTCAATGCACTATAAAAAGTTTTGACTTACATGCCCCCCTCCTTCGTTCCCAGGTTCCCAGCTGCTGGATGCGGGCTGGAGGTGGGCATGCATTTATTCTCCCCCCTGATTCAGAAGCCTCCTGGAGCCAGCAGGTACTCCACTCTCAAAACGCTGCCAGCCACCCCACCAACCACCTCCTGACCTCCTGGTGTGATCTCCCTGGAAAAACAGGCTGCAGAGGTGCCCAGGGCAGACAGGACTACGCTGTCTTCACAGTGGATCGGAGGTGAAAACCAGAGAGAGGGCTGAGGGAAATGCCCACTGTCTGCCAGTGTCTGTGCTTAAAATGACAGCTAAGCCATGCCCCCTCTCAGCTTCAGAAACTCAGGCCTAAATAAGTGTTACACCCATGGGTGGGAAGACAGGGGTGGGGGTAGGTGAAGAATCGGGCAGGGCTGATGGAGTGAGGAAAGGAAGCCAAGTTAGCTTGTTGGGGAAAAACAAGGTCCTTCCTCCCCCTTCCAGCGCACCATGGGTTTGGCATCTGCCCCAGTTTTCCTGGAGGTCAAATGAAGGGATCCCTGAGTCTGCAGCATACGGAGACATCGCTGGTCTCTCCGTAGTTCAGCGGGGTTCTGTTGTGTGCCCACACTTACTCACTAGTTTCTCAGCTGAGGGACATTTGCCTCATTTCCCGGTTTGGGGCAATTATGGATAAAGCCAGTAATAAGTAACCAAACAAACCCCATGTTTACAACGGGCAAAACATGAACAGAAGCTTGACCAAAGAAGAGAGAGGGTAGGAACATCGGAGAAATACCAGCGCATGACAAGATGCTCAATATCACCGATGCTGTTTGTGGCTATTGAGGCGGCCCCTGGTGTATGGTCAACTGGGGCACTGTGTTGAGGGCCCAGGGCTGCGCTCCTCATGGTCACTCTCAGGTCAAGCCCTGGGGATCCACAGGGTTTTCACGGGTTGATTTGTGGGGAAGCAGATCGCTAGGCCTTTCTTCCTAGCCCATCTTAATCTGGAACCTCAGCGGAAACCTCGTTAGCATCATTGTAACAGACAGACAGTGGTGGCCAGGATAGTGATCTTTCGACCAGGAACCAAGGAGGGGAGTTATCAGTGAGTCGGACTCATGCTGACCCCTGTGAACGGAGTAGAACCCTCCAGGGGGTTTCATGGCCCTGACCTTGCAGAAGGACAGCACCAGGCCTGTCTCCCAATGTGCCTCTGGGTGGGCTCTGACTGCCAACCCTGCCAGCCACCTCATCCGGGGCTGCATCACGTGCACTGCCCAGTATCAATGGTCAGTGTGTACAGGTAGACTAAAACTACAATAAAGTACCGCTTCAACATTCAAAATGCCAAACCACCACCACCGACTTGGCAAAACCAAGTGCTGAGCACCTGGAACTTGTGTTTTTGTTTCTGGGGGGTGGGGGTATTGGAGGAGGGGGTCAAATGATGACAAGTGGTTTTGCACTTGGAATTCTTAGACACTGCTGGTGGCTCTGCAAATGACCCAGCTGCCTCCCCAAGCTGTTTGGCAGTTTGTTGTCAAGCTAAATATTCCCTTCGCATATAACCCGGCAATCCCACTCCTAGGGATTTTCCCAAGAGACATGAAAACTTATGTTCACACAGAACCCAGGACATGAATATTTATAGCAGCTTTATTCATGGTACATAATTAGCTCCCCCTTTGAGAAGGCTGGGCAGTCGTCTCTGAATGGATTTTCTAAAACCCTTTCGGTTTTATCTCAAATTTTCCATGTTCAGAGACCCGATCGCCTTAAAAAATAATTAGGCGATTACAAAATAGAACTATTTAAAATTTCTTGGAGGGAGGTCACAAAGGCCCATTCTTGGGAGCTCGTTGCTAAGCTGGAGCCCCAGAGGAGGATTTCAGCAGGAACTTACTGTTATTGCCACGTCCAGTGCCAGGAAGGTGACCCGGGACGAACCGTGTGGTCTGACCCCTGGCTGAACAGGCTCGTCTCCCTCCTTCCTCCCCAACTTGACCCTTCCTCTTCCTTCCACAAGCCCTCCTCCCCCAAAGACATCAGCTGTAAGACCGACTATTGGAACTCAAGCTGGCCAGGGTGACCACGGGCAGACCCCTCGGTGTTGATTTTAAGTACGAACATTATGACACTGCCCCTGTGGCTCAATTAGGGGCTCGTCAGCGAGCAGAGCCACACCTGTGTTTGTCAGTCAGGAGTTACTGGCATACAGCTACACTCGTTCATGCCGTTCTCGCCCTGTGGGCGGCCTCGGTCCAACAATGACAAAGTTGGGTAGTTAAGACGGACAGCGTGACACGCAGAGCCTGAAATAGTTACTGTCTGGTTCTTTGCACAACAAGCTTTATCTAGTTACACAGGTCCCCTAACTTATTTGGCCTACTGCCTCCTTTTCACGGGGGAACAATATATATATAAATATGCACACACAAACATATACCGGTACACACACACACACACACACACACACACACATATAGTGTACCCCCACCCCCACCCCGCTGTTGTACTATCACCCACTTTGGGAAGCACTCGGCTAGCAGAATGGCCTCTTAGTCATTCTATTAACCACCGGGTGGGAGAACGATGAGGCTGTCTGCTCCTATGGCATCACCGTCTAAAGAACCCACAGGACCAGATCTACGCTGCCCTGTGGAGCTGCTATGAGTTGGAATCGACTCAGTGGTGGTGAGTGTGCTTTGCTTACTAACCAACGGTGGAGTAGTTGCACAGCATTGCATCCATACGAACCACCAACATCTGAGGCTAAGTATTTAGAGAATTTATCTCTACATACTTCAGGGAATTCATCTCATCCAACACTTCATCATACCCCCCCCCCTGCCCCCACATGCCCAATGAAGTCCACCAAGATTACTGCGAGCCCCTCTTGTGAGCTCCGAGAGAACACGCACATTTCCCGACGAGAGCGGAGGCCAGAGGTGGAGCCTGCCTCATTCTCCAGACGTGTTCTTGTCACAAATCAGTGGATGCATCCCACACAGCAAGCGCGTCGTTCTGTAGGGAGCTGCGATCAACGTGTATTTTCATCTGCTTCTATGCCCCTCTGGCACACTCAATCACAGTGAGTGCCTCCAGGCTCACACACGGCCCGTGCCCTCTGAAAGGACGTCTCCTTCCCCTCTCCTGACACCCAGGCACTGCTTCAGCTTCACAAACGTCTCTTGGTCAGACACGCTCTTCCTTCACCAGGGACCTGGACGAGGCTTAAGGCACCCTAGTGGCGTGGTTCATGGCATGTTGGGCTGCTAACCCTCAGGTCAGCAGTTTGAACCCACCAGCTACTCCCTGGGAGAAAGGAGGCTTTCAGCGCCCTTAAAGATATACAGCCCCAGACACCCACAGGAGCAGTTCTACTCTGTTCTGTCGGGTCGCTAGGAATTAGGATCGACTTGATGGCAGTGGCTTTGGTTTTTCGATCCAGGTTTAGTGGGACTTCAAAGCTTGGGCAATTTGGGGGGAGGGTAAGGTGAAAGATACAACATGAGCTACCCTTTGTGGATTTCAGAACAGCAGAGTATCTGAGGGCTCTTCCCAGGGCCTGGAGAGGGGTTCTAACATGTTAAGAAGCTTCCTACCAAAAATCATTTTGACCACCATGGTTAAAGAGAGTGGCTGCTATCCAATCGGTCAGCTGGTCTGCAAATCAAAGACGTAGCAGCGGTTTCTACAAGGATTTCCGCCTTGGAAAACTCTTGAGGGCAGTTCTACTCTGTCCTGTAGGATGGTTATGAAGTGGAATCGACTAGAAGGCAATGGGTTTGGATTTTGGTATCGTCGAGGTAAATCCTCCTCCGTGTATTATCTTTCCCCATAAACAAGCCAAATAAAAGGCTATATATTCCAGAGGATTTCAGAGGGCAGTAGGAGAAGGCAAAGTCAATGTAATGAAGCGTGCAAAGAGTTGGAGTTAGAAAACCAGAAGGAAGAACTTGCTCAGCATTTCTCAAGCTGAAAGAGCTAAAGAAAAAGTTCAAGCCTCCATCTGCAGTGCTGAAGGATCCCATGGAGAGAATACTGAACGAAGGGCACAGGAAGCACCCAAAGAAGATGGAAGGAATGCGTAGAGCCACTGTACCAGAAAGAAGCTAGGAGAGGGGCACACACCAGGTGGTCTCTCAGACAGAATCAACACGGAATGCTGACAGGGGGGACACAGACTTCTGGCCTTCACAGGTAAGACAATACATTTGCATTTTAAAAGCCCCTACCTTGGGGGTATTTTGTTAGAGGAGTGCTAGGAACTTAAAACACAAGTATTTTCAGCAAAGTTTGTCTTCAACCTTGAGTAGGTTTCCAGTGAGGTCCACAGACCAGCAGAATCAACATCAGGGTTTTAGGAACTTGTTAGAAAGGCAAATTCCCAGGCCCACTTAGATCTATTGAATTAGAAACAGGATGTGCATGTTTTTAAAGGGTCCTGAAAGGGATCCTATGTGCACTCAGGTTGAGAACCATTGGTTGACCAGATCACCTTGTTATGCTGTGTGCTGGGAGGTCAATTCTGACCCATCTCTCGGCCACCGAGTTGTTTCCGACTCCTGGCGACCTTACAGGATGGAGTAGCACTGCCCCTGTGGGCATCCACAGCTGTAGATCTTTACCGGAGCCGAAAACCTCCCCTTTCTTCTAGGGATGGACGGAGTGGCTGGTAGGTTTCAGTGGCTGACTCTGCATCACATAACCCACTCACGCCACCAGGGCTCCTTCTACCAGACCACGTTGTTGTGACGTGCCATCGAGTCCCTTCTGTCTCGTAGTGACCCGTGCACAACAGACAGAAACCCCACCCGGCCTGCCCCATCCTCGCCACGGTTCATGTCGGAGCCCTCTGTGGTGGGCACCGTGCCAGTCCATCTGGTCGAGGGTCTTCCTCTTTTTTGCTGCCCCTCTACTTTACCAAGCACGGTGTCCTTCTCCAGGGACCGGTCTCTCCTGACCTTACGTCTCCAAGCCAGATTCGCTTTTCTTTTGGGAGTCCATGGCACCGCACGCACCGTCATTCCGATGCATTAACTCTACTGTGGTCTTCTCTGCTCCGTGTCCAACTTCCACATCCATCTGAGGCAACTGAGAATACCATGGCGTGGGGCAGGAGCACCGTAGACCCCAAAGTTAACACCCTTGCTTTTCAACCCGGTAAAGAGGGCTTGTGCAGCAGATGTAACTAATGTAACGGGTTGGTGGATCCTTGACTGCTGCTCCCGTGAGCATCGACTGTGGACCCAAGCGAGACAAAATCCTGGACAACTTCAATCTCTTCATTCATCACAGCAGTACCTATTGGTACAGTTGTGAGATTTTGGTCTTCCTTACATTGAGTCCCAATCCAGAGTGAAGGTGAGTGGTGGTACCAGAGCATGGATTCCACTAGGTTCACTCCTGGGAAGGAGAGGGGCCAGTTTAACAGCCAGCCAGCCTCTCTCAGCACGTTAGCATAATGTGCCCCGTGAGATGTGACGGGGTTTACCAAACAAGACAAGCTGATGCTCATCGCTCAAGGTCTACTCTGATGAGTCTCGGGAGCCCTGATAAGGAGCAAAATGAACGAATTCGTGACTTATTTGTGGAATGGGAAATACATATTTAAAGAGTCCTGATAGAGCTCAGAAGACTAAATTAGTCATTTCCAACCATGAATCATCTTAAAAGCTGAAGAAACTTCCCACAAAGGAAGTTACTAACTGACTTTCCTCAACTAAACCGGTCCTCTAAATAACAGAGGGTGGCGCAGAGGGTTCAGCTCTCAGCTCCCACCCGCCCCGAAAGGCTGGTGCTGTAAACTCACCAGCGGTTGCTAGGTGGGTTACCTTGGGAGGCAGCCCAGGTGACCTGCTTCTGAAAGGTCACAGCCTTGCACGCTCTGCAAAGCAGCTCTACTGCTTACAGAGGGTTGCCCTGAGTTGGAACTGAGCAGATGGTGGAAGCTTTGGTTTCTTTTCGTTAGGAGCCCTGGTGGCACAGTGGTTAAGCACACTTGGTTACTAACCAGAAGGTGGTTGGTTTCAATTCATCAGCTGCTCCACGGGAGGAAAATGAGGCCCTTTGCTTCCGTAAGGACTTACATTGTCTTGCTAACTCTAGAGGCAATTCTACTCTGTCCAACAGGGTCAGAACAGGGCGATGTGTCTGACTCAACTTGATAGCCATGTCAAACAAACCAGACAAGCATTCTAGACCTTGAAGCAGGCAATGAATGTATGAGATCAGAACAACCTGAGAGACAAGTGGCTTTGATATCCCTTAATTTGTACCCTTTAGTGACGGAGCCCCGGTGATACGACTGTTGAGTGTGCGGCTGCTCACTGAATGGCTGGCTGGCTGGAGGCTCAAGCTTACCCAAGGGCTCAGCAGAAGAAAGCCCGGTGATCTGCCTCTGCAGAGGTTACAAAACCAACCCCCCAATCTGTGGTTGTCGAGTTAAGTAGCTTCTGACTCCCGGTGGCCCCGGAGGACAGAGGAGAATACCAGGAAGAACCCCAGCTGTCATCTTTACGGGAGCAGACTGCCACATCTTTCTCCCATGGGGCAGCTGGTGGGTTCGAACCACCAACTGCATGGTTCATAGGCGAGCACCGCATCCCAGTGCAACCCCCAACTCCAAGGGACAGTTGGGCTCTGTCACCTGGGTTGCTATGAGTCACCACCCACTTGATGGAACACAGGAAGAATAACTCTACACCACTTTCCTTGCCATATACACCATGGTTTATTCCCTTCCCAGCCTTACGGACCAGGGTCCGTTTATGACCTCAGAAATGGAAAAATACAAGGGCCACGAGTGTCCCACCTACCCGATTAGGCACTTGGATACCTCTCGAAATGAACAAAGGGTACAGGAATATAGCAGAGAGAGAAGAAGAAGAAACAAACAACATCCTAGTGTCTAAAAACTTAGACACCAAATCATGTTCTACATCATTTTGGGGGAAGACACAGCTCTCTGGCAAGAAACTGCTCACCCTTGAAATGAAGTAACCTTGCTGGGAGGGAAGATTCATTCTTTTAATAAACACCGGATGTTTGCGACACTACAGGGAAACAACGGGGCGTGGGGTGGGTATGTGATAGAGGGCACACCCCAGGGCGCTCCGAGAGCAGGCAGGGGCCAAGCCCTCCCCACAGAAAGGGGCGCCACACTAACTGCTGAAACAAACAGAAAAGCACGAGCCCCGGACTCAGATTTTACGGCCTGAACACAGCTCAGCCATGTTTTTGTGCACCAAGTGGAGCGAGTTATGTAGATGTTCTTAAAAACAACCCCCCCCAACTCGGAGCCATGAAGTCGGTGCCCAGTCACAGCGCCCTGTAGGACAGGGCAGAGCTGCCCCTCTACGTTTCTGAGACTGACTGTTACGGGAGTAAAAAACCATCTTTCTGTCAAGGAGCAGCTGGTGGTTTCGAACTGAGGACTTGGGGAATCGCGGCCCAACTTGTACAGGATCTCAGTTTTCTCAGCTGCAAGAGGGGCAAGATCTGTTGACCTTTCTTCCCTGAAAGGACAAGGTAAGATTGTGCCATTCGCCATTCACTGCCCTGGAGTTGATTGGGTAGAATTGCCCCTGTGAGTTCCCAAGACTGTAACTCTTTATAGGGGTGGAAAGCCCCATCTGTCTCCCTCTGAGCCGCTGGTAGTTTTGAACTGCTGATCTTTTGTTTAGCAGCTCAATGTGTAACCACTACGCCACCAGGGCTCCCACAGGCATTTAGCAAACTCTAGACCATAATGTTCACACATGTGGAGTTTTACTTCTGCTCTCTCCATATAGCCAGAAGTCTTTTTAAACTTCTAACATAAAGAGCCCAGGAGGCTCAAGGGTAGCTGGAACCCACCGGTCACTACTTGGAAGAGGAGCCCTGGTCACCTGCCCCATACGGATGACTGTCCTCGTTTGCCTGGGAGGTCCGGATGAGTGAGACTTGGTTCACAGGCACACAGCAATGGTTGGATGGGGCAGCGGGGGCCCTCTGTGCCTAAGACCCGGGTTTGGTTCCCCGGTCAGCACCTGCCAGGGGAGGCTTGTGTGTGACAATCATGCTCAGCTGTTGCGGTGGAGCTTCCAGACTAGGACAGACTAGGAAAAAAGGCGATCTACTTCTGAAAACCCAGCAAGGAGAACCTAACGGATCAGAACCGTTAACAGTCCCATTGTGTGTGGCATCGTCAGGAGGAGGGGGCTGACATGACAGCAACAATCGTGTTGCATCCCGTAGACGGAAGTATAGGACGAGGTGCTGGCTATCAAGGACCTGAGCATCTAACCGGGAGCCACACAGCATTAAGGAGCTAAACAAGGTGGTGAGAGATGCGCCGGGCCCTGAGCCATTAGGACGGCAGTGCCCAGGCTTCATCCAGTTTGTGTCCAGGGCCGGGTCACTCTATTACCCAGTGCTTCCATTTTTTGCTTATTCCACTTAGGACACCAGATCCCACAAGGGCAGGAACCTTGACTCCCTTATTCATGGCCGTGTCCTTGACCAAGCACAGTGGCTGACGTCGCTGCTGTTATTTGCTGCCATCAGGTCTCTCCTGACTCCGGCCACCCTCCGTGTGCAGAGTGAAACTCTGCCCGGGCTTCTCCTGGATGTGCCCTTTCCAAAGCGGATGGCCGGGCTAACTTTCAAGGCACTTCTGAATGGGCTTAACCCCTCAATCCCTTGGCCAGGCGCTGAGAACGGAGCAGCCCCTTTGGGACTCACCAAAGTGAAACATAGTAAGTGAGAGTCTAGTCAATCTTCCAAGGAGGCCCAGTGGTTTAGTGGTTTATGTGTTAGAGCTGCGGATCACAAGGTCGGTGGTTCAAGCCTGCCAGGCGCTTTGTGGCAGAAAGATGCGGCTTTCTGTTCCCACACAGACGTCCAGTCTTGGAATCCCACAGGGTCAGGTCTACCCTGTCCTGTAGGAGCGCTATGAGCTGGAACTGACTAGGGGACAGTGAGTAAATTCTCCAGAGGGGTAGGTGGGACAAGACAGACAGGTAATAGGGGGGAATGGAGAGAAAAGAAATTCCAGGTAGAGTGTGGGAGTCTGCACGTCCCTCAGCCCACGGCCTGCGCCGTCCGCTGTCTTTAAGCTTCCCATTCCCGGATGTTCCCTGGCCTATTGTCTTGCCTGAGTTTTTTTAATTGCTTGACCTTTGTGATGATTGGTGCTCGGTGGCAGGCAGCCGCCATGCTCATTGGACACCTCCGCCAGGCATCCAAGTGCACCTCATTTGCATGCGGACCTGTTTGAGGACTGATGCCTGCCATTTCTTCCATATTTGGTAGCTGCGTGATTATTGGATACTACCTGTTACACTTTATTAGCATATGACGTAATGTTACCCGCCCACCATTGGGTATTTAGGCCTCTGCCTTCTGCTCAATAAACGAGGCTTGGTCAGACTCCTGTCTTGCCTCCATTTCTCGCGGCTCTTGCCCCTCTTCATTCCCAGTCCCTTTTTCAGGTATCCACGTTGTTTGCTGACCTGCGGGACGGGTAAGTAGAGGGCACAGCTTGAAGCCTCTTTGGATGCTGCCTTCGTTACCTAGCTTGTGTCAGCGACACAAACACAAAGGACAGGGATGAGTGCCTCCCGGTGTCAGCAACCTGCATGCACGCTGTGCCTCCCACGGGAAGTCATGCTGGGTCTCTTGCCGCTTCTGGTAGTAGCCTCGGGTGTTTCTTGGTGTGCCTGGCTGTAGAGGGTCTCCACCTGGCATCCCCTGCTGACCCCCACAGGTGTGTCTCAATTTCATCTTTTTAAAAGACGCCACTGCTCTTGCCTGACCTTGTCACCTGGCGAAAGAAGACCTCTCTTTCCAAAGAGGGCCACAGGCACAGGTTCAGGGGCTGGGGCTTCAGACCAGTTTTGGGGAGGGCACAGAAGTCAGTGCATGGTAGACACAGAGAAAGCCACTCTGCAGACCACCCTCGAGACGATTCCAGCCACGGCCACCCTCAGACAGATGGGCTCTGGGGGGACGAGCCTTCATGGGCGCAGAGAGACTCAACTGTCCCCAAGGAACTGGCTGGTGGTGTCAAATCACCGACCTTGTGATGCTTAAGAAGTGGTCCATGCTGTGAAGCTCTCAGTTAGGCATTGTCTTTTCCCCCTTCCTTTGTTTTGAGCAGCAATTCTGAGGTGTACAGCCCTGGCGTACTGAAACCTTCCCTTTCCTCCTCAGCCCTTTTCCTGCGTGGGGTTTAATGAATAGGATTAGGTTTTATCTTTCTTAATAAATAACTTCTACAGCTTCTCTGATGTCCATAAAGAAGACAAAGCAACTCTTAAGCTATGGGGCATGTAGACATAAATCAGGACACTTCCTCCAGGCAAGAGAGGGCCACTGGCAATTTTCCTAGGCCACCGAATTTGTGGGGGCAATATATTAAGAAACTCCGTACCATCCATTAGGTGTATGCTTTTAGTAAGCGCTTATTATCTCTCGTGTGTGATCCTGGGGGTGGGAAGGGGGAGACCAGTTGGGCCAAGGACCTTGAGGGCCGAGGTGACACCAGTTTCCTCCAGTTCACGGAGAAAGCCACACGCGTCATTGGGATTGGCCAACATTATTAATTGGTTGTAAAGACGTGTTTTTTTAACTTGGTTGTTTTGGGGCCGCTTCAGGGTTCAACAGGAATATACTGAAAACCCACTTCACAATAATCCTGGTGCCCAATGCACAGTGCCTCGCTATGACTGAGTAACTGGTTAAGGGGGAATTGTAATTGCATGAGCTTTATTAATGAATACATATTTTAAAGAGCAAATTCACGCCTCATTTGCTTCCAAAAGAATCAGCCACCCCTTGCTGTTGAGCCAATTTCCACTCACATAGACCCTGCGGGACTGTCACGCTGCTCCCTCAGGTCGCAAGGATGACCCTTCAGGGGAGCAGACCACCTCGTCTGTTTCCGGAGGAGCAGCTGGTACGTTTGAACTGCTGATCCTGTGGCTAGCAGGCCAGTGCTTAACCCACAGGGCCACCAGGGCACCTTAAACAGAACTCGGTGGTTTACAATAAAAAGAAGCACCTTTTGTTGGAGCAAATAACTGCATTTGAGAACAAAGTAAGGAGACATAATTCTATAAACTCATTAGGCTAGATTTTGTTTCAACCACATCTCTGATCCATGATGACTTCATTTTGGTTCACTCTAGTAAAATGATTGCTTTTGAGCCTTTAATTGAACAAGCCATCTGATTTTCACTGTGCAGCGGAGAGATGCACACGATCTCCGTCAGAGAGACAGCAGCAGGATCTGAAGACGATTCCTTAGCAATCTGCAACACGCAGATGACACGACCCGCTTGCTGAAGGACCTGAAGCATACGCAGAGGATCGAAGACGGCAGTGCTCGGCCTGGATCCCATCTCGATGCAAAGAAAAGCCAAATCCTCACAGCTGGATCAAAAAGCAACCTCGCAATAAATGGGGCAAAACATCAAAGTTGTTGAGGACTTTGGATGTGCCTGGATCCGCAATCGACACTCACGGAAGCAGCAGTCAGGAAGCCAAGCCATCTAATGCCCGGTGCAAATCTGCTACACATGACGGGTACTGAAGGGCAAAGGGGTGACTCTGAGGATGGAGGGTCACCTGATTCCGGCCATGGTGTTTTTAATCACCTC
>NW_022111369.1:54333025-54341311 GCF_000313985.2 Echinops telfairi
ATTAGGGTGTTGGCAAACCATATTGACAGCTCTCTCTGTAGACGTCACTCCCGGAGGCCAGACAGCACACGTCAGCTGGATTAAACTCTCATCAGCAGATCCTGGGGTCCCATCAATCTTTCACGACGTGTCTGCCTTGGAGAAGGCCGATTCGAGGCCATGAAGCTGTGCGTCCCCTCCACACCAAGGCCCCCACCATGTGATGCCCAGGAGACACAATGGCCAGGCAAAGAATGGAGACAGCGTTCAGATGAGTTAAAAAAAACAAAAGTATACCACAAAGCAAATGCGTTCTAAAGCCGTCTTCTCAAACAGAAATACCTTTTATTACTGACAACTTCTAGCACTTTAGAAAAGAAGTCTCAGACCAAGTAGGTGGGTGAGTTGACCAGGAAGACCTGAGGAATCTGCCCAGTCACATGACCTGAAGCTCTGAGAATGTCCCGAGTGGAAGACACGCCCTCTCAGCACTGGGCCGCCTTTAACCGGGAGGTGTTCACTTAGCCCTGGGTGGTGGTAGCGGTCACTGGGTCACCTCAGCTTACGGTGAGATGCCAGAGCCATCTGCTGAACCACTGCGACCCTCAGGGTTCTCACTAGCTGGGTGCTGGATGTAAGAAGCCCTGATGGTGTTGTGGCTATGCGTTTGACTGCCAACTGCAAGGTCAGCAGTTTGAAACCCCTACCCACTCCACATGGAAAGGTCGAGGCTTTATGCTCTTATAAAGAGTGACTGTGTTAGAAACCCACAGGGGTGGTTCTACCCTGTCTAAAGGGGTTGCTATGAATTGTAATTGACTTCATGGAAGTGGGTTTGTTTTGGGGGGAGTTGGAAGTAGGTTGCTGGGTTTTCCTTTAGTCTGAAAGCTCTGCTGAAACCTGCCTGGCTATGCCCTGGAATCAACTCAACAACAAGTCATTAGCTTTTTTCCGATCCAGACTGGTGAAAACTGCCAGGTCTGTTCACTCCGCGGTGCCGGCTAGCTGCGCCATTTAAGGCTCAAGGCGAAGGAAACGTCTGCCCTTGGCTTCCTAACCCTGTAAAGAAGAGGCTGCAAAACACTGATTAACTGATTACTAAAACAGCAATCTATACACAACTACTTCAGGTTCATGCACCAACCACGAAAGCGAGTGATGAAGACATTGAAGAATTCTACCGACGTCCTCAGTAGCACACGTGCAATCAGGGTGCACAGGTGACTGCTGGTGATTGGAACGCAAACACTGGGAAGGAAGAGGCGCTAGAAATATGGCCTTGGTGATAGTAACGAAGCCCAGAGCTCACAACCGAATTTTGCGAGACCAGCAACGTCTTCATCGCAAACACCTTTTCTTCAACAGCACGAGGGCTTCTCCAGATGGAACGCACAGAAAGCAAACTGAGGACGGGGAAGCGCAGTATCAGCAGCTAAAACACGAGGCCAGAGGCTGCCTGTGGAACAACCACCCTCGCTCGGCGGCAACATTCAGGTTGACTCAGAGGAAAACTACGCTATGGCCACAAGAACCAACCATGACCTCGAGTCTCGCCCACCCATCTTTGGAGAACAGCCCAAGAACAGATTGGGCGCACTGAACACTCGGCCAGAAGACCCGACCCGTCCAGAATTCTCTATGTGAAGAAAGCAGAGGCTCATTCAGAGGACCAGAAAGAAAGACAAAGCCCACGTGGGCGTGTGGATGAGACCCTGGAAGTAAGCGAAGAGGCAGCCTCCACGCCGACAGCCAGTGGAGGCGTGCTCACTGTGAAAAGCTCTGCAACTTGTAGGTAGAGGTGCTCTGGTTCATTTGCATCTAATGTCCTCATTCTGTACTCGGGTTTAAGTACTGCTGCTGCCGCCGCCAGGTGCCATCACGTTGATTTCGATTCACAGAATGCTCCACAGGGCTTTTTAGGGGCTATCTGTCTGGGAACCCATCAGCGGTCTTTCTCCCCTGGATTCAGATGGAAATGCCATAATTAAGACACGCGTGATTCTTAACATGAAGACCAGAGCTCCCACCTGGCTCTGCAGCCACCCAAACTCCCCCGAGGACCTGCATTTGCAGGGAATGCCGCTCCTTACGCTGGTCTTGGGAAGAGGTTGATTCAGAGAAATCAACCTTAAGGATGGGGCCTGGGGTGGTCACAAACGATCACTCCCTACGGAACCGTGCCCCACAAATTTCTTCCAAATCACAACCACTTGAAAATGTTACTGCTACAACTTTAAGAAAATATTACTGCCCTCCCCCCATAAAACACCCCAAGCAAACAAACCCTTAATAGATGCTGAAATTACATGGCTCAGTGAAGCACACAGAATTTCAAGAAAGATTCTGGGCCCTCCAAGCCCCTGGTATACATACTTATTCACTTTCACCACATCAAGAAATTTCCTAAGAGATTCCGTTTTCTTAGCAAGGAAAGTTACGAAAGAGAATGTGAAATGGGCTAGTTTTACAAGCAAAATGAAACACTTTTATGTTTTATTCATACAAAGTGAAAACCCCCTTCCTTCCCAGCATTACAAATTGGATTTGCTGTTATAAATTGCTGTTAAATAAAAGAAGAATCCAACGCAAAGGAAAGAAGAAGCAAGGATCCAACAAAGGCTCCTGATCCAAGGACGAGAAAACTCAGGGGGCCGAGGGGAGAAACATGACCTTTTGCCGACAGACAGACTTTTTCTTTACTGCTTCCTGGAGCAATCCAAGCTCAAGGGCCCCCAACAAGCATCCAAGCCGCCGGGATCCTCCGGGCCAGAAGGAAACCCAAGCGGATTTCTAAATCACACTTTGCTGCTAACATTAAGAGTAAGAAGTGGTGACCTGGCTTATGCTTCAAAAGCAATGCAAGTTTTCACTATCATGGGGGCTCATAGCGACCCTCTAGGACAGGGCAGAACTGCCCCTGTGAGTTTCTGAGACTGTAAATCTTTATGAGCCAGAAGGGGCGCGATGGCAGGGAGTCGATCATGGGGGCAGGCAGCTCCCTTTACTTTGTAAGACAACAGCACTCGTTCATGTGGGGCACAGCTAGCCCTGCCCGCACTGTATGAAATGACCATTTGTCCCTGAAGCCTCTCTCAGGTCAGACCCCTCCGACGCCTCAGCCATCTTTGACAGGGAGTCCCGAAATCAGTGGCATCTCTTTGGACACCCAGTCAGCCTCCACTCTGCCTGCATCACTGAGGAATCACTACATTGTGTGGGGGTGCCGTTTTGGTGGTCCTTAATATTGCCTCCAATCCACAGATGGGAGAACTGAGGCTCAGAGACCTTGCATAATGCTGTCTGTTGTGTTTGAATCATCATGTCTCCCTTGCAGTGGTTCTCAACCTTTCATACAGTTCCTCATGTGGTGGTGATTCCCTCAACCATAAAGTCATTTCATTGTGATTTTTCCTTTTCTTTTTATTTCATTGCTATTTCATCACTGTTGTGTTGCCACTGTTATGAATTGGGCGGCCCCTGTGAAAGGGTTGTTCGACCCCCTCCCCCCAAAGGGGTCACGACCCATAGGTTGAGAACCACTGCTTTAGAGCATAGGTTCTCCAACTTACTGGGTCTCTACCACCTTTCCAGAAAAAAAAGGTTCGTGAGGGAGGAGGGTGGGAAGGGAGGGGAAAAATGAGGAGCTGATACCAAGGACTCAAGTAGAAAGCAGATGTTTTGAGAATGATGATGGCAACAAATGTACAAATGTGCTTGACACAATGCATGTATGTATGGATTGTGATAAGAGTTGTAGGAGCCCCCAATAAAATGATTTATAAAAAAAGAAATGCAAACCAAAAAACCCCCAACAATAATAATAATTTAAAAAGTAAACAAACTGATATAAACAGGGGAGTTATTCAGCACTCCCTTGGTGATGAAAAATGTTTGCATTACAGCCCATAATCCACGATAAACTATAGGTGTCCACTTTTACAGCTGCCTGGTGGTGGTGTGCTTACACACTAGGCTGCTAAGAGTGAGCTCAGCGCTTCAAAATCATCAGCCGCTCAGTGGAAGAAAGAGGCGGCTTTCTACTCCCATAGAGAGTTCCAGTCTCCGAGACCCCCAGAGGCAGTTCTACCCTCTGTGTTTAAGATCACTAGGATTAGGAATGGGCTCAATGGTATTGGAGTTTGGTTTTCCGGAGTTTGGGATCACTTCAGCGCCCTCTAGAGGCACTGCTCGGAAGGTTTGAATGGGGCTGAAACATTGGATGGAATCAAATAGACCCTGAACCTATCCTTCTTAAGAGAACATAACCCTACCTAGGTACACACGTCCGTAATGCTCTTCACTTGTCTTCTGCCTTTGAGCAAGCTGAGGACAAGAATAAGGAGTGTACCGGGCACGCTGCACCCGTCAGGGCTGGCCGCCAACGCTAAAGGTTCTTAACGGTGACTGTACATAATCAGACGCCTTCCTTGCAAAATCAATCAAGCCATGTCCACACCATCACCTCCAGGGCAACACCTCTGCCACATAAGCGGATGATGGCTTTGCATCATCTGTCCACACGGTCCCCGGGCACCTGGCCCAGCGGTCACGCCTCATCATTCTGCTACAAACAGTTCCAAGGCACCCTGTACTCCTGGCTAGTTTATCCAGTCCTGTGTCCTCAGCTCCCAAATGGGCAGACTCCTTCTCACGTCTGGTTTCAACAATGATGCATGCTCTCCGGACGATGAATACTGACCCATCGTCCTTCCTTTATGGGTCAGGGCTTGGGACCAAATCACAAGGCCATGGGATCCACTGATGCCCAGTCTGGGTGGACAGAGGCAGGTGAAAAGCGCACGCAGATGTCCCAGGAGACCACCACAGGACCCAGTCAACCAGAATGCCTGGCAATGGACCCACGGGCCTGGAGAGCCATCCCACCGCTGCTCGGACGGTGACTCATTTCTCAAGTGCTTTTGTCCCTTTTCAGCAGAGAGGGAGCTAATCATCCTATACATCATCTCCAAATGCCAGGAGAGCTCCTGGAGTCTTGAGGAGGGCAAAGATTGTCTCTACTGTTAGAGTACCAGTATTTCAGGTCTCCCGGTGAGCCAGTAACGGCATGCAAGGGAGATGCCTGCGGCTTCATTTGCTAGGATAAAGCTAGGACACATGCCTGAAAACCAGAACGTCCTTGTTTCTGATTGTCCCAAAGAATAGACAAGTCCAGGCCTCTGAACTGGTTCCAATGGCTCAGCCATGGCCGGTGAAGTGAAATCCAAACCTGTATTCTACAAATGTGGGTGCCTTAGGACGATAGCTGGACAGGAGACATCATGGCTGAAGGCCCAGGAAGAGGAGACGACCAGGCAAAGGCCTGCTGAGCCCCTTCTGGAGTCCGATGCATGGGACTGGATTATTGCCGGGCCTGTGCAGAGAGACGTGTGTGCACAGAGGCATGGCTGGTCGCCATCTCTGAGCGGGCACCACTGTTTCCCACTCTGCCACTCAAGAGATTCGGCTGCTCTACCGTGAGCACGCAGTCCTCATTTTCTTAAAGATTACATTTCTATCAGGGCCTCGCCTCCCAAATCCCTCCTTCTGGTTTCCGTTCAGGTTCGCCGACATTTCCCAAACTTGGGTCTGTTCCGGTTTTGCTCTCTTGGCTATGACTGAACTGGGAAAAGCCAGTTCTTAGCCCTGGAAAACCCACAACACCTCCAAGCAAGCAGTGGCTCCTACCCATACCGACACGTTGGGGCCGAGTGGAACACAGACGGCTGATGCTCCACGTTACCGACCGCATTAAACATACCCAAGGTCATCTATTGGAAGCTGTAAGTCTGGCCAGTCCCAGACGCCCAAAGTCCCCAAAGTCATACTTTAATGACCTCAGGCTTGTCACTGAAGACTCTTAACGTCTCCCTTCTAGCAAGCCCTCTGTGATGAAAACACCGGTGTTGTGTGCGGAGGGACCCCATGGAAAGAAATGGGTGCTTGAAACAGACTTTGGAAACGACTAAAAATGGGGGATCAGAGAGCCTGGGCGGGTTGGGTCTTGGGTGGACAGTAAGGATGACCCGATGGGAAACAGGCAGCACCTGCAGGCGCAAGTTGCCACAGGTGTGAGGGGCAGACACGAGGACGGCGAGCAGCTTGGAGGGCAGAGGAGAGGCAGGAGAAGACCGGCATCGGCTCCTTAACCAGCGCAAGCTGGGCCGAGACAGAAGCGGGCACTCACCGGCCGTTGTCGCGCCCCACGCCCCACACGCGGATGCTCACGATGGGCTGGGCGTGCAGCACGGAGCGGTCCATGGGGTCCACCAGGCTGAGCACGTCGTTCTCCAGGACCAGGTACATGTCTTTCCCCTGGGATGCAATGAGAGAGGACGCACATGTCTTCCTAGTGCCCACAGCACGGCCGGGGATGCTGGTGGGGACCTCCGCCGACGCTCCCACGGTCAGAAGACACCACCCACCCTTTGGGTACGGACTGGGTTTTCCTGAGAGGAACGTTCTCTCCTGACTGACACATGCCCCTGACATGCTAATTTCTTTCTCCTCTTCCACATGCTCGGTGTCCCCGCCTGCTTCCTAAGTCACCTCTTGCTTTTAATGATTTACATTTCTGAATATTTACTTTAAGGGAAAACAAAAAAAACCCAAACCGATGGCAGGCGCCCTGATGGCGCAGTGGGTTAAGCGATGGGTCGTGACCCTCAAGGTCAGCAGTTCAAACCCAGCAGCCCCTCAAGAGGAGAAAGACGAGGGACAAGGTACCTGACTATATCTCCAGAAACTTCAGAGTCATGGCCCCAGTGCCTCGGGAGCTGGTGACCATGACCCCCCAAACCCCCAAAGCCCTAACTCACTGCCATCAGGTCAATGCTGACTGACAGTGACCCCGTAGGATAGGGTAGACTTGCCCCCGTGGGTTTCCAAGGCTGTAACTCTTAAAAAAAGGCTTACTGGCATATGGTTCATATATCATATGAACCACAGTTGAGTCACATTTCAGAGTTGTACAAATGCTACAATCAGTTCCAGATCATTCTCTTCCCTCTTGTATTTATCATGAGCTTCCCATTTCCCTCCAACCCTCCATCCCACTCCCCTAGTAAGCCCCTTCACCCATCCCGAGACTGCAAGGCTTCATGGGAGTAGAAAGCCTCATCTTTCTCCCAATGCATAACCCACACCGCCACCAGGGCACCTTCTGTGAGCCCCGCTTAGCAGGAGGGAAAGGCGGTGGCCCCGTCCAGCCACATTATCACTTACCTCCCCCCAGATGCCAACCGTATCTCGGATGTCATTTTTGCAGTAGGACAGCTGCCGGATGCAGTTGTTGACAGCAACGCTGCTCTTCCCGGGAGCGAGGTCCTCCTCCGCCATCTCCACCCAGCCCAGTGAGCGCACGGCAAAACACTGCAAGACAACGTGGGGACAGGTGACTCACCTACGCCAACGATGCTGGAACCTTCTGGCTGGCGCAGGAGTGCTCCCTGCAGAATGGGGCAGCGCAGGATTCGGCCAGCATGGCCTCTGAGCTGCAAACTTGTTATGGTTATTTTTACTATTAAAAATAACAACCACGTTGTTATCTTCTTGGATGGCTTTCCTCCCCCTTAGGAAGATGACCGGATTTTGAATCATAGGACTAACGGGTCTCGACATTTCGGTCCCTGCCCTTTTCCAACAGTCAAACACAGCCCCATGAGCTCTGACTCGATAATTAGGCACCGAGAACAAGGATGGAGGAAGGAGAAGAGGTTACACTCGTCGCTTGTGTCTAGACAGCAATGGAGCGAAATGCGTTGTGTGAGTGTGGGGCACGTGTGACATAAAACAGAACTACACCATGAAAGGACACAACTGCGCCTACTCGCGGCCACGAAGAGTCTCCTCCGCCATGCGCTGTGATTGGCGCCACATTGTGAAAAGCCGCGGAGCACACTCGAGAGGTGCCTGCAGCACTCAAACAAACAGAACGCCGGCCTCACTGCCATCGAGTCAGGAGTCATCCTGACTCACAGCGACGACCGGACGGGGTAGAACTGCCCCTGTGGGTTTCCCAGACTGGAACTCTCTACAGGAGTCGAAAGCCTTGTCTTTCTCCCACAGATCAGCTGTTGGTTTTGAACTTCGGATCTTTCAGATCACAGTCCAACACTTAACCATGAAGGCACCAGGGCTCCTACCTAGAGCACAAACACCAATGACCTTTTTATGGATTTAGAAAGGTGTTGAGACCATGCCCCTTCTCTTCCCTCTACAAAGTGCTGTTGTTTCCCATCCATTAGTTAAAACAGCGGTTCTCCACTTGTTCTAACAATCTGGCATTCTGTGATGCTCACCTTCCCCACA
>NW_022111369.1:54341786-54360536 GCF_000313985.2 Echinops telfairi
GGATTAGACCAGAGCATGCACACTGATACAGATAAGAGCCCACAACACAGGGAATCCAGGGTAGATAAGCCCCTCAGGGCCAACAAAGAGAGTAGAGATACCAGGAGGATTAGGGTAGGGTGGGAGGAGAAGGGGGGAACCAATCACAAGTATCCAGAACTCCTTCCCAGGGGGACGAATAATGGAAAAGTGGGTGAGGGGTGACAGAGGACGCTATGTAAGCTATGGAAAAAGTAATCTATAACTTATCAAGGGTTCATGAGGGACGGCGGACAGGGGAGGGAAGGGGAAGATATGGGGAGTGGCTATCGGGGGCTCAAGTGGGAAGAGAATGCTTTGAAAATGATGATGGCGGCATATGTGTAAATGTGCTTGACACACTGGATGAATGTATGGATTGTGATAAGAGATGTAAGAGCCGCCAATAAAAGTATTTGGAAAACTAAACAAAAAACAGCAGTTCTCAACCTGTGGGTGGTGACCCCTTTGGGGGGTCGAACGACCCTTACACAGGGGTCACCCGATTCACAATAGTAGCAAAATTACAGTTATGAATGAATGAAAATCATCTTCCTGTATGAAAGGTTCATGGCATGAGGAAGGTCGAGAACCACTGAGTTCGAAGGAATTGTTGTCGGGTCCCTGCGAACAAGAGTGAAACGCCACCTGTCCACCATCCTCCCGGTTCTTCTGACGTTTGCGGCAGCTTGCACATTGTCACGTGCTTACTCTCATAAGGAGGAAGCGCATTGGGCGCATCTGCTGCAACAGTAGCTCAGCATCGCTGAAGAACGCAAAGAGGCTACCTTGGAGATGAAGGTGCGCCTGGCCCCACCCATGGCATCTCCCATCGCCTCGACCGCGTGGGAAAGCGACAAGGGACCCCTGGGGCATTTGAATGGGAGGAGAATACTGGAAGCACCGTGGACTGCCGGAAGAAAGGACAAATCACGGAAGGGAGGATGGGGAGGCTTCATCTCTCCTGCTTTGGACATGTTGCCAGGAGAGACCAGTCTCTGGAGAAGCACACCAGGCTTGGTAAAGTAGAAGGGCAGCAAAAAACAAAGTAATAATCATCATCAAAACGACCCTGCATGAGATATGGGCATGGAGGCTCCAACAGAACACCCGCTGTGAGGAAGGTGGGGGCGGGTGGGGGTTCGCTTGGCCGTGCACGGGGCCACCACGAAGGAGAGCTCACTGGGCAAACCACCACGATGGCACACGGTCCCGCTTGTGTGCCAGACGCGCCACCCCCTCTCCCAGGGAGTGTTTCTGTGGGTGCACTATGCCTTTTTGTTTTTTTTAAACAGGAACCACCTTCTGTGGCCACCTGATGCCTGACGGCAGGAAGCGCTCCTGGCTCATTCGCCATGGCCACAGTCCTCGGTGTGCCTGAGCCCACTCTCATTTCCAGGGATTTCCCACTTTACCCAGCATTGGTCCCCCTCACGAGGCGCCCCAGGGAGCAAGAGAAGGGCTTACCCTCCTGCTTTAGAAAGCACCAGGCTGCCCTTCCTCCCACACGCGCCTGTGTGTTCTTTTGGCTGTCCATGGCCTAGGCCCGGAGAACTAGCAGCCAGAAGCACCTTACCTTACTGTCTCAACTGACTCAACACAAGAGCCGGCTCACCGCATCCAGTTGATTCCGACTCGCAGCCACTCGACAGGACAGAGTAGAACTGCCCCGTGCGTTTGCAAGACTGCGGATCTTTAGGGCAATAGAAAGCCCTATCTCTCTCCCCACAGCCTACCCCAGAGTCCTATAATCGGTCAACACTCAGACAGACCATCAGGAATGTGAAAAGGTTACTATGTCTGTTTCGGTTCCTCTGAGGCCGAGCACTGTGGATTCAATTCCATCTCACCAGAAAGCAGAGTAAACACAAACCAGGCGGCCCTCCTACCCCACATCAAACACAGCTACAGCACGCCAAAGGAAAACACACGCCTTGCTTACAGCCTGACAACACTTCCATCCTAAAATTAAGTTCCGCTGGCAACCCTGCTGTTGATTTAATTTCAGTTCCGATCTGGAAGGCTTCAGCATCCCCCACCCCACGCAGGACGAAGGAAAAAGGAACCCGGTGGATGGGGAATGAATGGCTGGAATAAAGGAGCCACTGGGAGCCAGTGCCCTGCAGGGTTTGGTGCTGCCCCCGGTGGCCACGAAGGGTCGCGATCTCCGTCCTCACCCCTTTCCCACGGTTCACGCTGGCACACAGGCGTGTAACCAGCTCTGGGAAGAAGCACTCATTTTCAGAGTCTGGGACAAGATCAGAATATTTAACCAGTTGATAACTGTCGTGCAGCGTGGAAAGTATGATCAATGGTACTGAATTGTGCATGCAGAAGCTGCAGAATTGGAGAATGATTTGTGGTGTATATTTTTGCCACAATAAGAAAAAACACTCACACGGTCCACGATGAATACAGAGAAAATGTGGTCTAGAGTTGACCATGGTGATAACTGTACGACGCCTTGGGAAACGACGGGATTGCTGAATTGTACGTTATGGGGATGAAGTGCTTAGTAAGACTGTTAAAAATGGTTTAATCCAAATCACCCTTTAAAGACTGCTTCCAAATTTTGAAAAGTGGGGGGAAAAAAATCAACACTGACATTTCCCTGTTTCCTTTTGAATAGGTCTCTACCCAAAGAGCCAACAGAGCGGCAGTTCAGGGCGTGGATTGTGTCCTCAGGTGCATCAGGGTCTAAGCCACCACATCGCTGCCAGCCAGCTGGTGACCGTGGGCGAGCCACTGCCGCTCAGCCTCATTCCTCCCTGTGTTCCCAGGATGGCAGTGCCTGCCTGGACCGCCCAGGGCTGCCTGACCCAGTGCCCATGGCCTAGAACTCCCTGCCATCGCGCCCACACCAGCCAACTCCTGGGACAGAAGAACACTGCTCCTTGGGGTTTCTGAGACACTACTTTTGTTTTTCAATCTTTGGCAACTCTTATTACAATCCATCCATCCATCCCTCCATCCATCCATTGTGTCAAGCACATTTGTACATAGGTTGCCATCATCATTTCAGAATATTGTCTTTCTACTTAAGCCCTTGGTGTCAGCTCATTCCCGCCCCCCACCCCACCATGGACCCTTGATCATTTATAAATATTTTTTTCATCTGAGATGCTACATTTTTATGAGAGCAGGCAGACTTCATCTTTGTCTGACTGGTGGAGTTCAACTGCGGATCTTGAAGTTAAGGGACCCAATGCTTAGCCCCTAATGCAGCCAGGCTCCTTGTCTCACACAGAAAACCCAAATCTACACTCGTTAGCACATCAATTTCAGTTCAGAGTGATGCTGCAGGGCAGGGTAGCACTGCCTTCCGTTTCCGAGGCTGTGAATCTAATGGGAGCAGAAAGCCGCATCTTTCTCCTGAGGAACAGCTGGTGGGTTCAAACAGCTAACCTTGCAGGTAGCAGTCTAAAAGGTAACCCAGGGCTTCTTTGCCTAGTATGTAACTGCAAACTCCGTGGCCTTGGCTCAACTCCAGTTCATAGCATCCCTCAGGACAGGGTACAGCTGCCTCCTTACGTGTTTCTGAAACTGTAACTCTTTGCAGGAGTAGAACGTCTTATCTTGTTCTCACAGTGCAGTTAGTGTTTTTGAACGGCTGACTTTGGGGGTAGCAACCTAACTTGTATCCAACTTGTATCCCACTACGCCCGCCTCCAGGGCTCCCTGTGCCCAGCACCCTGCTGGGATAGAAGCGACCCTCACTCCCTTCTCTTCTCTCTGGCTCCGAAGGAAGCCAAGCAAACTCACTGCCTTCGGGTCAGTCCCCAGACACGGCCGCCCGACAGCACAGGACAGCACTGTCCCTGTTGGTTTTCCAGATGGCAAATCTTGGCGGGAGTAGAAACCCTCATCTTTCTCCTGTGGCGTGGTGGGTGGTCTTGAAGTTCTGACCTTGAGGATGGCAATCCAACTCCTAACCACCACACCACCGGGGCTCCTTACCCCTGAAGACTCAGTCAGTTCACTCTTGGCTTCCCTTTTCCTCCCTCACTGGAGTGCCAGGTCTCCGTCCTGTCCTTTCTCTGGCCTGTAACAGGTCAAGCAAATGGGGGGATCCCCCCGACTATGTGGTAGGGATGATGGGAGGGAGAGACCAGGGGGATCAGCCTCTGTGCCCATGCATGCTCCCCCACCACCCGGTGGTGCCTAATGAGTTAATGCTGTCAAACAGCAGGCCCCATAGCCAGCCCATGCTCAGTGCCTGGTCCCTGGGAGGGAGGATGGTGTAAAGGTCAGCAATATGAGAATTGACATCAGCGTTTGATCCTAAAGCTTAGATCCTAAAAGGCTACACGAGTGTACAGAGAGGAGCGTTGGAGACAATGAGCTGGTGGAGGGGGAGGTGTCCTCTGGAGCAGTGACGGGCGATGGCTGACCGGGAGGATGACCATAGATGTCCTTGTACAGACCCGGACACCCTGAATGCTTCGTTCTACCGTGAACTCTACGGCAGGCCGAACTCACGTTGGCAGAAACCTGGCAGAGAAGGGACGTGCAAATACTTCCCACAACAGCGAGGGCCGGACAAGTGGTAAGACAGCACCCGGGCAGAGATGGGGGAATCTCAGGAAAAACGGAAGACAAAAAAGCGGGGCAGTCTTGTTGAGTCCCGGCTCTCACAGGTGCTGCAAGCTCACTGCAACACAAAACAAAATACACCGACAAAAAATTGGCCCAGCTCTTCAAATGCAATCCTAATTAGCCTCATTTAATCCTAATTAACACTCACAATCCTAATTACCCTGCAGCATGAGAACAACTTTGGATTGAAGTCAATAAACACTTGTGTATTGAGTGCCCATTACTGGCTTGGAGGCAGACAGACAGGTGCCAGACACAGGCCCTACACACACGCACTTTGGCATGAAAGAGACGCTAGGGAAATCTAGAACATGGCAATGTGAGGCCCCCATGGGTGCTGGGAGTTCCTAGAGAGAGGAGGCCTTCAGTTCTGAGAGGGAGTGGCAGACTGCTTCCCAGAGGAGGTGGCCTCTGAGCTGAGACGGGTTTGGAAGGGAAACAGGGAGAGAGGGGAAGGGCTTAGCGTACGTGGAGAAGCCCGAGCCTGGTGCGCACGCAAAGGAGAGGGAGGGCAGTCCTCGGCTTCTAGAATACTTACAAAAAAAGCAATACCATTTCCCTTTCTGTTACAGACTCTGTAACCGAGAGATGGCTGGTGTTTTCAGTGGTGGCGATTATAGGAGAAAAGATGTCCCTGTCCCCCGGGCTGATGCGTGGCAGAGAAAAGGAGATGAGTGTGAGCGAGGAACACGAGTTAGCACCAGGGAGCTGACACAGCTGTGGGAGGGCAACCTCTGCGGATGCAGCGAGTTCAGCATTGTGGGAGTCTGCACATGTGGGAGTCTGCACATGTGGGAGTCCGCATGTCCCTCAGCCCACGGCCTGCGCCGTCGGCTGTCTTTAAGCTTCCCATTCCCGGATGTTCCCTGGCCTATTGTCCTGCCTGAGTTTGGCCTTTGTGATGATTGGTGCTCGGTGGCAGGCAGCCACCATGCTCGTTGGACACCTCCGCCAGGCATCCAAGTGCACCTCATTTACATGTGGACCGTCCAAGTGCACCTCATTTACATGCGGACCTGTTTGAGGACGGATACCTGCCATTTCTTCCATATTGTAGCTGCATGATTATTGGATACTATTCGTTACACTTTATTAGCATATGATGTAATGTTACCCGCCCACCATTGAGTATTTAAGCCTCTGCCTTCTGCTCAATAAATTGAGGCTTGATCAGACTCCTGTCTTGCCTCCATTTCTCCCGTCTCTTGCCCCTCTTCATTCCCAGTGCCTTTTTCAGGTATCCACGTTGTTTAATGACCCGCGGGACAGGTCAAAACATTGGGCTGCGATTCAAAGGTTGGTGGTTCCAATCCACCCGCTAACTGATCTATGGGTGAAAGACGAGGCAGTCTGCTTCTGAAAGATCGACAGCCTCAGAACCCTATGGAAACAGCTCTGCCCTGTCCTATTGGGCCGCCGGGAGTCATCATTGACTTCATGACAATGGGTTTCGTTTTGGGTTTTGTGAGCAGGCCATGTGGACTTCAATAGTGTATGAGAGACTTCAAGTCCACTTCCCAGATCCAGGTACCACCTGCTGCCTGGGTTACCTGGAGGGCTGGCCTCGGGAGACTGCACGTGTGCATTTGGAGGGAGAAGAAAGAAGTGTGGATTCTTGCAATAGGGGTTCCTGAATGGTGCAAAGAATTAAGCACTTGACTACTAACTAAAAGACGAGAAGTCCAAATCCAGCCAGAGGCTCCCTGAAGAAAGGCGCGGTGTGATTGTTAAGTTTGTATCAGTGTGGCTGGGCCAGGATCCTCAGTAGTGGAGCAGTAAGGCCGCCTCCCTTCACAGCCTGAAGATGTCCCACTGGGGGTGTGGGCTAGTTGATATCTTTAGGTAGATGCCGTGGGGGACTGGCTCTCTCTCCTTCCTCCTGCTGGCTTGGACCCTGCGGCTGGTTCTGTGGGACCTGAGTTGATGGCCCGCCACTGGCCCTGCTAGCCCCGGGAGCAGTCAGAGGCTGCCATGTTGCCTATATTGGATCCACTAGACTCTGCCTCCACCAGCCTGGGGTCTTCCGGCCGGCTGCGTACTCTTCCTGCTTCCTTCTTCGTCAGCCTGGACGCTGCATGTGTCAGGGCGGGCTTCACCTCTGGCCTCCCGACTGGAGGTGGATTGGGTCTTGCGTGTTCTGCACACACAGGGTCATGGCGAGCCAGAATTGACTCAAGGGCTACGGGTTGGGTGTTCCTGCTTTAAGCGTTGACGTCAACACCATGGCAGTGGGCTGTGACGCACAGCCACCACGTCAACCCCCACTCAGAGCAGCCCTAGAGGACAGAGGAGGGTTTCCGAGATGGCAGTGGGTTATGGGAGCAGAAACCCTCACCTTCCTCCCTCAGAATCGTTAGTGGGTTTGAACCACCAACCTTGTGGTTAGCAGCGGCCCCACAGCCAGGGCTCCTCAAAACATATATTTACAAAAACCCAAACCCACTGGCATCCAGCCGATGCCGACTCAGAGCAACCCTACAAGGCAAGGTAGAGCCGCCCCTGTGCGTTTCTGAGACTGTTAACTCTTTACGGGAATAGACAGCCCTCTTTCTTCCAAGGAGCAGGCGGGGAGGGGAGGGGTTTCCAACCGCGGACCTCACGGATCACAGTCCAGTGCGCCATCACTATGGCGCCAGAACACCCCTCAAACGTACGCAGCCCACCATGTGACTAAATGGTATGTCCTTCTTGATTTCATGTGGTGGCCGGGCAATGTTACGCAGTGTGGGATGCAGTCATGTTATTGCCGTCTATGTCCCTCAGGCCCTTCGGCACCAGCCCCGCCACCAGGGGCACCAGACACAGAGGGACAGACGGCTCTGTGTCTACCCAGGGGCGAGTCCTTCCACCCGCCAGCTTTCCTGACAGGCAGCAGCCAGCTAGCAACGGGCTGTGACCCGAAACAACTTCTCAGGAGTCCTACTTGCACGCGGAGATCCGGCCTCAGACACCGGAGGGACAGGTCTGTCCTGCCCACAGGCTCACTAAGCATGAGAATGCACTCGGCGGCCGTGGTCGAGCTTCCCCCCCATCACAATCTCTTCCTTGGATGCTGCCTGCAGCACAGGCCAGACCTGCCCCTGAGGGGTTCCAAGGGAGTAGAAAGCCTTGTCTTTCTCCCACGGGGTGGCTGGTGGTTTCGAACTGCAATACTTTAGTTAGTAGCCCAACACGGAACCCACTGTGCCACCAGGGCATGTGCAGAAGTGTAAACATGGTGTGTCATTTCAAATCAAATCCGGTTTTTCAGCTATCACTTCACTCTGAAAAACTGGAATGCTTTCTGAATCCGTCTCACGGTGGTTTTGCCCCAGAGGCGCCTCGGGACTCTGCAGCAGCGCCTGACCCACTTCTCTGGCAGGCTGAGTTAAGAAGCGAGCCTGCTGGCCAGGGAGGAGACCGGGGAGCTCTCCTCCCCCTACACTGTTTGCAACAGGGGTTCAAGTGATTGGCTGCCAACCAAAGGGTTGGCGGTTCAAAGCTACCAGCTGTTCCCAGGGTGGACAAGGTGGCTGTTGGCATCTGCAGATTCGGCACCCCTCTGGGGGTGCTTCTCCGTCATGTAGGGCTGCCACGCATCAGAACAGACCTGACGGCAATGGGCTTTGGTTTCTGGGTCTGCAAAGGGTCAGTGTTCAGGACAAAGCCAAGATGCCTGGCCCATCGGGGCCCTGAACCCAGGGTGGGCCAGCACCCACTGCTCACAGTCCAGGCCCTGGAGAGGGACATCGTGCGTACGGAGGCAGAGGGCAGCCTCCAAAAGAGAGGAAGGCTGTCTACTTTACAGACAGGATGTCCTTCTCCAGGGACTGGTCTCTCCTGCGGACATGGCCGAAGTACACGAGGCAGTCTCACCACCTGGCATGAAGGGGCACCCTGGTTAAATTCTTTCAACACAGAGTTGTTGGTTCTGTTGGCAGTCCACGGTACTTTCAGTGTTCTTCACCAGCACGGTCCAAGGGCATCCTTTCTTCTTTGGTCTCCTTCCTTCAACGGCCAGCTTTCACACGAATAGGAGGCAATTGAGAAATACCACGGCTTGGGGCAGGCCCAGCCCAGTCCTCAAGAGAACATCCTCGCTGTTCGATATTCTGCAGCGCTCTAGTGCGGGAAAGGGACCGGATCCAATACCTCGCTGGATCCCTTGACAGCTCTTTCAGGAGCACTGACTGCGCACCTCCACTTGTCACGTTCCCTCTGGGCCGCTGGGGAGGATTTGGGTCTTTACATTGAGTCATCATTCCTACTGGTGGCTGCCATCCTTGATCTTCACCAGCAAGGACTTCAACGTTGCCCAGAAGGATGCCAACTTCCCGATTTGCAGCGAGGGAAGCAGGGTCATTCTGACCGGGCACGGTGGGGGTTCTCGTGCGGCAGGCTAACTGTCCCAGCCTGCACCCACCAGCACAGGGAGCCTGCTGAGCCACGTCGCAGGCAGACGCGCCTTCCACCGCTTCTCGGCCGGGAGCCCAGCTCGTTTTCCAAGAAGGAGGCTCTTCACTCAGGCGGAGCCAGGCCTCCAGCTACGCTTCAGTCCATGGATGGTTAACTGCAGTGCCCATTTCCTGCCAGGCAGGAGGCTGGCTGGTATCCACGGGCAAAGGTGAACTGCGGCCGATGTATTAGCCCAGCGTTCCCAGGATGTCACTAAGCGATAAACACAAAGCTTCAAAAAGTTCATGGAAAACCCCCACGGTTTTCTAATTGCATTCCTCCACGCACCTTCCGAAGCCGCCCTCACACGCAGACCCTGTCCTGAGTCCGAGGGGACTCGGTGGTAGTGGCTTCTTAGTGGTGTGGACAAAGGGAGAGAGAGTGGGCAGCAGCCAGCGATGGGCTCTGTTGTGCATTTCGGTGGAGAAAACTCCGCCAAGGAGAGGGTGGGGGGTAGAAGGGAGGTGGAGGGTTCTCTGCAGTGTCCTGGGAAGGTGACAGTTGAGTAGGAGGTGAGGGAGAAGTCAGGCAGATACAGGAACCAAACCAGATTCCCTGCCATTGAGTGGATGCTGACTCCCAGCGACCCTATAGTCAAATTGGCCCTGTGAGATTCCGAGAGGAACGCTTCATGGGAGTGGAAAGCCTCATCTCTCTCCCACAGCGCCACTGGTGGTATCAAACTGCTGACCTTGCTGAGCGAGCAGCCCGCTGGCAGACACGACCGAGAACGGGAAGGGCATTGCGAGAGGAGGTGAGGGTGGGCCTGGTGGCTGAGGCATCTGCCCGGGGGCCGAGCAGCTGGAGCCGAGCGAGTGACTAGTGGGGACAGACCAAGAGCCTGACCTGACTCACAGCGACCCCTGTGACCCAGCAGAACACCGAGCTCTCCTCTGTATGGCAGGGGCCCTGGCGGTGGTGCAGTGGTTAAGGGCTCAGCTGCTAACTGAAAGGTTGGTAGTTCAAACCCACCACCACTCCATGGGAGACAGATGAGGCAGTCTGCTTCTGGAAGACTTCCCCCGCCCACCCCAAGAAAATAATAGAAAACCCCACTAAACTCACTGCCAGACAGTCCATTCCGACTTCGAGCAACCCCTTCAGGCCCCTGTAGGTTTCCAAGACTGGAACCCTTTATGAGAGTAGAAAGCCTCATCTTTCTCCTCTGGAGCAGTTGGTGGTTTTGAACCGCTAACCTTGCCTTTAGCAGCCCCACACGTTATCCACTACACCACCAGGGCCTTGGGAAGCCCCAGAGGCAGCTGGATGCCAATTGCTGACCTTTGCTGACCTTGTGGTTAGCAGCTCGATGTCTAACCCACTGCGCCACCGGGCTCCTCCTGGCCACACAGGCATGTAAACATACCAAGGCAGGGAGTTCATCTATCAATTTTTCTTTATTTTTTTGGGGGGGTGTTCCACTGCAGTTTCTTCACTTCTTAGGAACAGAGTCCGCTAGCTGTAGGGTTTCAACAGGCCAACAAGCCATCAAAAACCCAGCGTGGAACAGTTGCTCCTATTGGGTAGAAGTTAGTTCGGGAAGAAGTTTTTTAATTGGTGGTTTCTAAGGAAGATTTCATTGCCCTACTCGCCAGGACATGAAAAACCCACAATTTCTTACCCAGCGTCTAAACCAAATGCAAGGAGCTCCTTAAGTGCGAAGACCCACGGAGCCTTCCATTGCACGCACTGCTGTTAGCAACCCCAGAGAGAGCACTTAGGCTGCCGGAGTTCTAGAAGCCGGCTCCCCGCATCTGCTCCCCGGGGAAAAGCATTTAGCTATGGCCCAGAGACCCAGCACAGCTGGGCTCCAGGAACCCCCGAACCTGACCCCCTCATTTCATAAGCGAGTAAACTCAAGTCCCAGGGGCCCCAGCCAGAGCGGCTGCTAGCCAGGATACGGAGTACCTGCCTTGCGTGTGCTGGTGCAGGCTCCATGGGGCCTGGGCTCAGGGAAGGGTGGTCTTGGGAACATTCCTTTTGTAATTACCCAAACTGTCCTGAAATCGCCCGACCGACCATTCTTGCATCTGATAACACGAGAACGAGGTGCGCAAGCGTCCACGCTCTTACGTTATACGTCGGAAGAAAATGTAAGCCACTGGTTTTTTAAAAGAGAAGGAACCAAACCCGAACCGGATGGACGGCCACACGAGGACATCTTCAGGGTGTCGTCACTGCCTTTCCCAGGCTAGGAGCCCTGGGGGCCCAGTGGACACGAGTTACCTGCTAACCGCAAGGTCCGCAGTTTGAAACCACCAGCCACTCCTGGGGGACGGCAGGGCCTTTCTCAGCACGTACCGAGTTACAGTCTCGGAACCCCATGGGCACTCGACTCTGTCCCACAAGGGGCTGCAATCCGTCGCAGGGCTGTGTTTTGCTGTGGGCTTGCCACCTCATCTGGAGTCCATACCGCTCCCTCTCTCGGCCGGCACGGGAAACTCGGCGGCTGGTGTAGTTCCGGGGTGCGGGCCCCCCTCAGTGCTGCAGACTTAACACTGCCCATACACTCAGGCCCCTGGGAAGGTCTGAAGCGTGTGAATAAAGCGCCTTGCCTGTCATGCTAGGCCAAACTAGACTGTGTGTTACAGGGGGATTTCTCAGTTTCCCAGCTCAACTTCCCCTCCCTGCACCCCACCATATGAACTTTTTTTTTGGGGGTGGGGGTTTAGCATTTCTTAATTAAAATTTTTTTCTTTTTAAAAATGGTTAATGGGTGTGATGTTATTTATTTATTTATTTAAAAAATCATTTTATTAGGGGCTCATACAACTCTCATCACAATCCACACATACATCAATTGAGTAAAGCACATTTGTACATTCATTGCCCTCATCATTCTCAAAACACCTGCTCTCCACTTAAGACCCTGGCATCAGCTCCTCATTTTGTCCCCTCCCTCATGAACCCTTGATAATTTATAAGTTGTTATTTTGTCATATCTTGCACCATTCGACGTCTCCCTTCACCCAGGGAGGAGGTTATATGTAGATCCTTGTAATCGGTTCCCCCTTTCTACCCCACTTTCCCTCTACCTTCCCGGTATCACCACTTTCACCATTGATCCTGAGGGGATCATCTGTCCTGGATTCCCTGTTTCCATTTCCTGTCTGTACCAGTGTACATCCTCCAGTCCTGCCGGATGTATAAGGTAGAATTGGGATCATGATAGTGGGGGAGGAGGAGTAACTAGAGGAAAGTTGCATGTTTCATCGTTGCTACATCGCACCCTGATTGGCTCGTCTCCTCCCCAAGACCCTTCTGCAAGGGGATGTCCAGTGGCCTGCAAATGGGCTTTGGGTCTCCACCCCGCACTCACTCCCTCATTCACAATGATATGATTTTTTGTTCTGATGATGCCTGATAGGGTGTGATATTATTTATTATATATTATTCTTCCCCCTGACAGTGCTTCAATGCTGCTGCTGGAGGCAGGCCTGCCTCAGCTGGGACCAGTGAGAGGAGGCGGGAGACCATCTCCTCCTGCAAAACTGAGCAACTGGGCCTGGGTGCATGATCACAGAGGCCCACGCCACCCCCACCCTGCCCTCCGGCTTTGCCAGGGACTTCTGGCTGTCCCCAGCCATGACAGGTGGGTAGACCAGCGCCGAGAGGGGCCTTAATCATTTTCCTTGCCGCCACTTGGGAGGCTGACCAGGAGTCCCATTCGGTTCCGGCAACCAGTGGGAGATGCTCTGATGTGCGTATGTCTGTTGGTGTGTGCTGGTCCAGCATCAGCCCAAGCTGGCTTTAACCAGGGGCACCAAGACAGGAAGCCTCCCTCCCATTCCGGATGACGCACCGGGGCGTTCTGAACTGACGGCGGTGCCATCAGGTGGGCTGTGGCAGTGAGATGTTATGTCACCTTGCACGTGTGTACGGGCCCTGTTCACTGCAAGGTCACAAGTTCCAACCAGCAATCCCTCCTCAGAAGAAAGATGACTTGTAAAGGGTTATGCAGCGGCTCTCAACCTGTGGGTCACCACCCTTTGGGAGTGAATGACCCTTTCCCAGGGGTCACCTCATTCATCACAGTAGCAAAATGACAGTGATGGAGTAGCAACGAAAGTAATGTTATGGTTGGGGGTCCCCACCGCCTGAGGAACTGTGTGGAAGGGTCTTGGCATGAGGAAGGTGGAGAACCGCTGAGTTGGTCTCGGGAACACACAGGGGCAGTGCTACCTGGTCTGGTGGGGTCGCTGAGCCGGCGTCAACTCGATGGCAGTGTGAGCGAGTTCTACACCGTGCAGCGGTGGAGTCCGGCTGGTCAGTCAGGTCACAGCCTGCTGATGCCTCCGGGACGGTGTGGCCTTTCCCTGGGAGACTCTGGGGACTTCTCCTGGTGTGGCCCTTCGCCTTCCTGCTTGCTGGGACTCTCTCTGCCTGCCTCCAAGGGAGGGTCCAGGTGGGCTGCCCTGTAGGCACCCTGCTCTGTGCCCTTCTGGCTTCTCACTTCACCTTTCTGTGTCACCAACCTGCGGCTATGTCAGTCTGAAGGCCCGGCTGGTATCGGACTCATGGACTTACGTTGGACTGGGCTGGGATGCCTTCTTGCTAGATACCGACTTCTTGATATAAAGCTCTTTCTTACACATATGGTTTTGTTCATCTAGACGGCCCAGCCGAACACTGACTGCTACGCATAGGTAGGCAGTTCGAACCCACCGTGCTCCTCGGGAGAAAGACGAGGCCTCTGGATGCCTCGGAGGCCGTCGTAGGGTGGCCATGAGTAGTCTCTCGACACATGTGCCCGAGGGTGAAGGATGGACACAGAGTGAGCTGCGCTCTACAAAGTGAAAAACCACAGGGATGTGCCACCAGGCTTCAAAAAGCATGTGGAAGTAATCCCATTACCTTTTAATTCTATTTTCCCACAAACTTTTTGAAGCCCCTCATATTTTTTTTTTCTTTTAAAAAATCATTTTATTTGGGGCTCATACAACTGTTATCCCAATCCATACACACATCAATTGTGTAAAGCGCATTTGTACATCGTTTCTCAAAACATTTTCTCTCCATTTAAACCCCCGACATTAGGTCCTCATTTTACCCCTCCCTCCCCGCTCCCCCCTCCCGCATGAGCCCTTGATAGTTTATAAATGGGTATTTTGTCATATCTTGCCCTGTCCGACGTCTCCCTTCATCCACTTTTTGGTTGTCTGTCCCCCAGGGAGGAGGTCACACACAGTTCCATGTAATCGGTTCCCTCTTTCCTACCCATTCTCCCTTTACCCACCCTGTTTTGCCACTCATACCACTGGTCCTATAGGGCTCATCCGTCCTGGATTCCCTGTATTTTCAGTTCCTATCTGTACCAGTGTACCTCCTCTGGTCTAGCCAGTCTTGCAAGATAGAATTCGAGTCATGGTAGTGGGAGCGGGGAGGAAACCTTTAGGAACTAGAGGAAGGTTGTATTTCTCATCATTGTTACATCGCACCCTGACTGGCTCATCTCCTCCCCGAGACCCCTCTGCAAGGGGATCTCCAGTGGCCTACTAATGGGCTTTGGATCTCCACTCTGCACTCCCCCCATCATTCACTATGGTAAGATTTTTTGTTCTGATGATGCCTTACACCTGATCCCTTCGACAACTCGTGGTTTCATAGGCTGATGTGCTTCTTCCATGTGGGCTTTGTTGCTTCTGAGCTACATGGCCGCTTGATTACCTTCAAGCCTTTAAGACGCTATACTTTTTGATAGCCGTAGCCCCTCATATTGATGGAGGGCCTGCTGCACTAGTGCTAGGTGTGCCCTGGGTCTTTGCTTCCTGGGCCCGCTGATGTGCACGCACATGTATGTGTACACACACACACACACACACACACACACACACACACACCCACCAATTAATTTAATAACAGTTCCGAGGCTTATTCAGTCTGTAAGAGGAGGCATCAAAAGTGCGCTACCCCATCGCTGTCTCCTTTCTGGAACCAAGAACTGCCCTCATAACTGACACCGGCGGGGACCATCCGTGCTGCCGGGAATGGCCCGGAAACTGCCAGACGGTGCTCCTTTGGGTTTTTTCAAAAGACATTTAAGCTGTTTTGTTAACCTAGGGCACATTTTAAAATCCCAATGGCTGAAAGCATAATTCAGCCCTAGAGAAGGAGGGCTGGTGGGCTCTGAGATGGCCCTCCTGGGGTCCACATCCCCGCCCCCACAAACCTCCAGCTTCAGTTATTACCCAGAAGCCAGTCCCGATAACCCCTGGTTTAAAAGGATTCTTGGGACCAGAGTCTCAGGATTCGTACAATCGGAACAAAAGCAGACTTTGGGGGAGAGACCCGAGCTGTCTGTTCGGACGGGGCTGTGTGGCCGTGTCAGAGGGTGTCCCACCCACCACAGTCCAGGGAGACTCCTGGACAAAGGATGACCCTCGAGTCACAGGCTAGAAAAAAGCAAAGCCCAGAGAGGTCACCCTAAGGTGACCAGACGTCCAGCTTTTGGTGGGACAGTCCCGATTTTCGGTGTTTTAAAAAAGTCCCGAGTTTTGGAAAGAATGCACGACAAGCTAGGGAACGGTCTATTTGGTCCATATAGACCAAATTTTTAATTCAGAACCCCCACCCCCTGACAATGGTGTCCCACTTTAAATCTCATCACCTTACGGCCGACTCAGAGTCACACAGCTCAGCCCCCAAAGAATGGGGGCTGGGACCCAGGTATTCCAGCTCCTGCTCCATTCTCTCTCCACTGGGAACGCCACCTCCTGCCTCAGGAAACAAAGGCCCAGCCCGGTTTGCCTCTTTTGTGTAATCAGCAGAAGTCAGCCGCTTGGGTTCTGGGCTAAAAATAAGACACAGGTAAGTACCTGTTTGTTTCTGGCCTCAGTCTTGGACACAGTTGTGCGTCCTTCTGGAAGAAGAGTCCCCCCTCCCCCAACCTCCCCACAAGCGCCCAGAGACTCACGGCACCAACCTCACTGCCAGCTTCTTCCTGGGCTAGGCTGACCGGGGCCGAGGGAGAGGCAGGAGAGCCTGGTGCTTAGGGCTCCGGCTCTGGAACCTGACTTTTTGGGTTCACATCTCAGCTTGGCCTTTTACAAACCTTGGACAAATTAGCTGAGACTCCGACTCACGTTTCCCAATGAAAGACAGCAAGAATCAGGGGTTTGTGTGACAAGGGGACCGTGGAACAGTACAAGGCATGTGTCCAGGGGTGCTACCTGAACTCGCCACAGAAAGCTGGCCCACAACCAGACCCGCATGCGTGCATCCAGTATATTGACACTCTCGCAAGAGCCAGCTACCCTCACTACCATTTAACCACTGGCGAGAACAAGGCTTTGGCGTCTGCCTGGTGGCGAGGTGCCATTGAGTCGGTTCTGACCCACAGCGACCCTGTGCAAACCCAACGAAGCGCTGCCCGGTCCTGCGGCGTCATCCTCACAATGGTTCCGGTGCCTGAGCCCATTCTTGCAGCCACTGTGTCTCCACCTCCTTGAGGGTCTGCCTCTCTTTTGCTGCCCCTCCACTTGACCAAATGATGTCCATCTCCAGGGACTGGTTCTTCCTGACAAGGTGTCCAAAGTACGTGAGACAAAATCTCACCTTCCTTGCCTCGAAGGACACTCTGGCCATCCTTCTTCCAAGACAGACCAGTCTGTCCTTAAAGGAGCCCCTTCTCCAGCACCACAATTCAAGTGCGTCCATTCTTCTATCGTCTTCCTTATTCAGTGTCCAGCATTCACATGCATCCAAGGCAATGCAGAACACCATGGCTGCGTCAAGTGCCCCTGGGTCCTCAGTCACGTCTGCCTCACTGCAGTTCAAAGTCAACCTTGGTGATCTTGGGAAAGCTGGTTAGGGTCTTTGCTCTTGGAATCGCAATTTCCCCACCTCTAAAGTGGGAATGACCAGGCGCCCTGGTGGCACGGGGAGCTGCTAATGGCCACAAGGTCTCACCCGCTTTAGCCTCACTGTCCCGAAAGCGGCTACCCCGCACGAAGTGAGTCTGAAGACAAGGAGTCAGCCCGGTGAGAAGCCAGGCCCCAATGCTCGAGTGCAGGTGCCTCCTTGGAAATGGATCCATTAACCCCGCTGCCCCCTGTGGACTCGAGGGACCATGCCTCCCAACTGTCCCCTGAGTTCAGAACCCACACCATTGTGAGCAAAACAAAGAGTGTGGGGTCATCTGCTACTCGGGAATAGGTCAGTGAGCAGCAAGATCTGTAGGGTTGGAGAGATACAGACGGGCGTCCTCTTAGACAAATTGTTCCCACAAGGGTCGGCGGAGACACGCATTTCCATAGAGACTCATTCCTAATGGTTTGGTGCTTGAATTTACTTAAAGAAGTGGTGGCAACACAAGGACCCTTGGTGGCTTCAGCCTCATCTCCTTCCAAGAAGCAGGCCAGCCAAGGCAGAGGGAGGCCCCACAAATGCACCCAATCTGCCGGCTGTGCTCTGCCCTCACCTTCTCCTTCGCTGTGGTGGGACCCGTCACCACGGCTGAGCTACAGGAGGTGAGCATGGGACTGTTGCAAGCACTTGACAGGCATCCCACTTCTCTCCATGTCCCGGATGTTGGCAAATAGCCGTGTGAAACATGTGCCATGGGGCTGTGGTCCCCTCTCTTTCCAGATGAGGCTGCGGAGGCACAGAGAGGCCAGCGACCTTGCCTCCAGCCACCTCTCGAATAAGGAGCAGGGCCTGGCTTTGAACCCAGGCAGCCTGACTCCGGAGTCCCTGCGCTTCAACCATCATACCATCCAGCAGCGCCTCCGGCATGGAACACTCTGCTTTGGCTTCAATGAAGGAACCAACAGCGCCGATGCCATCTTGTCGCCAGAGACAGGCAGCCAAGGAAAGCCCATCAAATGCTAAGCAATGATCCTGAATGGGTGACACCGAATGACAAAAGACACAGCCCCCACCATTTCCTGTTTATCTATGAAGGCCAACCAATCAGGGACCGCTAATCTAATTATTGCGTGGAACCCCATGCTGATGGGAACCTGTGGCAGGTGAAGAAGCACAGCTCAGGGAGAAGGCAAGAACCTCCCGGTCTGTCACCTTGCCTGTTGGGCAGCCCCTCGGTCCCACCTGCCCATGTACTGACCCCTTCCTGTCCACCGGGGTGGGGGCAGGGCAGGTCCTAACCCAGGGGCAAGGAGGCAAGCAGGGGCCTCAGACTCTCCCAGCGGCCAAGAGCAAAGAGAACTGCAAGTGCTGGGTCAGAAGGTGGCATCTAGCTCCCGCAAGAGACCCAGAGGAACCCTGACATGTGTATCAGGTCGCAAACTTTCCAGCTTGCCTCCAAGTGCCTGGGACCGGGTGGGGGCACCGGTGGCCCGTGTGCTCAGAAAGGGACGCCTATAGGGCCCTACAGGATGGAGGAGAAGAGTCCCTGTGCATTCCTGAGATGGTCATTCTTTACAGGGGTAGGCAGCCTCATTTTCTTCCCACAGAGCAGCTGATGGGTTCGAACTGCTGACCTTGCAGCTCAAAGTGTAACCCACCAGATCGGCTCTCATGTGCCCTCAGGTTGAGTCAGCTCTGTGATTCCAAATGAAACAGAGTAACCAATTGCTGTTGAATTGACGACTCCTCATGGCAACGCCTGCGTGCTGGTGTAGAACTGTGATCTTGACCCCCTGAATCGCCAACCTCAAGTCTGCAAAGCACGGCTCACAGCACCACCAGGGCTCCTTAAATCAGCGGTTCTCAACCTGTGCGCCGCGACCCCTTTGGTGTGTG
>NW_022111369.1:54360636-54365464 GCF_000313985.2 Echinops telfairi
AAGGGGACCCTGCAAATGAATTTTAGGCATTCACTGTTATGCATAGCTTCTGCAAACCATTGCTCAGAATTTAAGCTCCAATACAATTCCTTCCTCAGATCTTAAAGTTTATTCTTTACAATCCTTGGATCATGCAAACTGGAATGCTTCCTCCAATGTGAACTTAGTTGGCATCTCACGTAGATGGCTGCTTGATTTAAAATACACTTTCAAGATCCAAGATGCTATTTTTTTCTGAAAGCCAGACACCATTTGATTTCTTCTTCACACTTTACTAGAGCACCATATCTTTAGTGATCCTTTCATGCGGGTAATATCAACCTTTGCTCTTTCCCTTGATGATCCTCTCATCAGCAATAGTCAAGGAATGTGTCTTCAAGCTCACTGATTTGGACTTCCATTTCTTCAATTCTCTTACTCTGCTCTTTTAAAGTGTTGTCTAATTCTGTTATCTTAGGGACCATCTACTGGATTTCTATTTGTTTTGTTGTTTTAAGGTTTCCAGTTTTCTTATTTTTCTGTAATTCTCTCAATTTCTTTCTCCATCCATTGGAAGTAGTTGAACTGTTTCCTGGTAATTCTAGAGCCTTTTCTTCTTCAGGTAATTCCACTGTGGTTGGGTATTTTTTACATTTTTATCCCTTTGTGTGTGTGTGTGTGTGTGTGTGTGTGTGTGTGTGTGAAATGACCCTTTCATACAGGTCGCCGTGTGTGTGTGTGTGTGTGTGTTTGTGTGTGTGTGTGTGAAATGACCCTTTCATATGGGTCGCCCGATTCATCACAGTAGCAAAATGACAGTGATGAAGTAGCAACGAAAATAATCTTATGGTTGGGGAGTCACTACCACACGAGGGACTGTATGAAAGGCTCGCAGCATTAGGAAGGTTGAGAACAATTGCGGCTTAAACAGAAACAGAAACCACCAAGAAACCGGACCTCTTCCTCCCAGGGGATTCCAGCTCTTGCACATTTCTTTATAGGGTGTCATTTTCAACAATGCCCACAAGGTGGCAGAACATCTCCTCTCTAGACTTCTGAGCAGAGTTACACAAAGAGAAGGGAAAAAACCTCAAGAACTGGTACTTATTTAACAAAGCCTAAGTTTTCAACGATTTGATTGCAACAGATTCTTGTTTTAATGCTATTTTTTAAAATCAAGCCTCGGCCAGGTTTGTGCCAAATACTAATGGAAAAGGAAAAATTTTCTGGGCTAAATTTGGTTTATTGAGTATTAAAGGACTCTGAGAACAGGGCGGGCCTGCAGAATACAGAATTGAGAAGTGGAAGCTCTTCATTCCTACCCCAAATATGGCAAGAAGTCACCCACCGGCTGTTCCAACATACAGAAAGTGTCTGAACACTTCCACGTGAAAAGAACTGCCACAAGAGATGGGGAGAAAAGGAATTACAGGGAAATATCTTAAGGTCACAATAATGAATAAAGCGTTGAAAACATGCACAGGGACCAAATGCGGCAGGCACCCTGGACTAGTTCTTGGAGGAGAAAAGAAGCCTTAAGGCAGCGGTCCTCAACCTGTGGGTCACGAGACCTTTGGGGGTCGAACATCCCTTTCACAGGGGTCGCCTAAGACCATCGGAAAACACATACTTCCGATGGTCTTAGGAACTGAGACACCGCTCCTCTCTCTCCATCTCCAGGTGGGTCCGCCCACATGCAGATACGCCCACGTATGAGTGCCCGTGAAGACTACACTGTTAGCCATGCTGCACCATGCTTCAAGACAAAATTTCATTTATTTGTCATTAGAAGTAAATATTTCTTGGATGGAATTCTTTAAAAAATAAATAAATAAATAAATATTTCAGAATATATACTACATACTGTTTTTGTGACGAATCACTGTTTTAATTATGTTCAATTTGTAACAATGAAAATACATCCTGCATATCAGATATTTACATGACAATTCATAACAGTCGCAAAATTAGAGTGATGAAGTAGCAATGAAGATAATTTTATGTTTGGGGGGTCACCACCACACGAGGAACTGTATTAAAGGGTCACGCCATTAGGAAGGTTGAGAACCACGGCTTTAGAAGAACAATGGGCAGAATCTGAATAGAGTCTTATTGTTTCATGAATAGGTGCCCACCCCACCACCACCACACCCCTACCGTGATATTGGTTTCTTCACTCAACTCCCAGCTTTGCGGTCGACCTCTGTAGGGCAGGGAAGAATGGCCCCTGTGAGTTTCTGAGACTGTAATTCTTTACAGGAGCAGAAAGCCTCGCCCTTCTCCCGTGCCTGGTGGTTTCAAACTTCGGACCTTGTGGATCACAGCCCCATGAATAACCAGGACACCACCAGCGATAGTTTTGATAAATGTGCATGATTATTTAAGATGCCGCTTCCCTTCAAGGAAGCTGGGTGAAAGGCACCCGGAAACTCACGACGATGCTTGTTAATGTTTCGGTTAATATCAAATGATTCCAAGATTGAAAACACAAACAAACGGGACCTAGAGAGGGGAAGCCCCCGCGACAACGGGCAGAAATACGGGGTCATAGTCAGAATGGCTTGCGTGCGGGACCACTGAAGAGGGGAGGCTTAAAAGCAAGCGGCGGCAGCTCACGAGCGGTATGACACTGTTCCTGGGTGCCATCAAGCAGACTTTTCATTCACAGCGACCCCACGTGATGGAGCAGAAGTGCCCCAGCGAGTGGGCTGGGCGGCGCCAGGTGGGGATCTTGGGGGCCCCGGGGTGGGTTCAGGCTCCTAACCTCTCAGACCCATGACTGCCACCAGGACTTCTTGCAATAAGACCAGAACAGACAAACTGACAAAGCCTGGCATAAACCGGGGTAGGGGCTCCCTGCCACGGCCGCAATGCTCACTCATAGCGCCCCCTGTGGGTTTCCAAGATGGTAGCTCTTTATAGGAGTAGAAAGCCTGATTTTCCTTCCAAGGAGTTGTTGGTTTCGAACGGCCAGCTTTGTGGCTCGCAGTCCCATGCGTAGCCACTACACCAGCAGGGGTGTGGACAGAGTGGTATCACCTAGAACTGGTGGAACAAAGCCACGGCAGCCTTTCTGAAACGCACAAAAGCCACAACAGTCAACGGCCCTTGATCAGACACTGTACATTTGGGAACCTGAACTACAGCCAGATTTTATCAGAGAAAACAGTCCTCTCTTCTGAAGAAGCGGCCAGTGTCCCTCAGGACTGGAACCTGCTCTGCGGGTCCCCCCTGCACAGGCGGATTATGGAGTCAGAAGTCAAATGAAACCGCGTCCACCTCTTGCCGTCAACTGGATCTTGGGAGGCCCGGTCTGTTCAGCACGGCCCCAGGACCAGTGCAGGACGCTGCAGCGCCCCGCCACCACCTGCCCAGGCGCAGGCCAAGGCGCGCAGGCTCAGAGTGGGCGCTCCCGCTTCCCACTCACCTACGACTGAGGGCACCCTTTGCTTCCGTTGGTTTGGGAAGGAAGCCTTCCTGCGCTGGGGCACAGGTGGCCGAGAGGCGGGGAGGGGTGGGGAGGAGGTCCATGGAGCAGCATCCCGGGCGGCTGCTGGGTCTCAGGATTGGGGTACACGCAGGCAGGCCCTGCTCAGAAGACTGGAGAAAAGTGCAGGTGGCAGAAAGGAGCCTGAACATTGCTCTCCGTTCTAGCAGCAGCCTCACATCTCCAGCTCTCCGGGTGGCTTTTCACAGGGTGGGGACACCTGCAGGTTGAGTCCAGACCCTGATGGGGGGGCGGTGAGGGGGGCTGCCCATGACCACAAATCTGTGCACATGGTAGACCAGCAACTTCTAGGTCCCGTCCCACCACTGCCGGCTGGCGACCGATGCTCTGTGCCCTGGTGGGGTGAGGGGAAAGGGAACCAGGAGCTCCCCGCCCATGGCCACCACTCCAACCATGGCAGATGAGTGGCTCTGCTCTGGGACACTCTACGTACCTGGACTGGGACCAGCCACCCCATGTCCCACCTGAGGACCATGGGATATGCACCCCTAACCCACACTTGCCCGGCATGCCATGTCCGGGACCCTGCTGTGGCGAAGGGCAGCCTCCCCAGCCACGTCACAACCCTGCGACAACTGCTGCCCTTCAGGTACCCAAGGACTTTCCTTGGGGAGTCAGGGGGTGGCAGGTCATCTGGGAGCAAGGCTCCAGACCCTAGTGAAGGTCTCACCATCCCATGGGGTTCCCCTTACACCTGTTGTCGTCGAGGTATTCTGACTCACCGCCTACTTCACTTATCAAAGACGCCTGCCGAGATCACCTGGGGAAGAGTTTTATGATGGCGCCGGACTGCAGGCAAGCCCAGGCACCAGGCCCCTCTCAGCCAGGTCTCTGCAACTACGCTAGCCACACGCCTCTCCACAGGCCCCGGCCGGTCCCACCAGAGTCCACAAGTAAAGTCCCGCACTGCCTGTCACCAGGAACACCACACACCTTCACTCCGTGTTGTGACTAAGATTTGTGATGGAGGAGTTGCACCCGGCACAGGCGTGAGGCTGCTCTGAACGGGCTGTGTGTGAGGGGTTGGTGTGAGTGCGAGAGGGACCTCGTACGAGAGGGACCTCGTACGAGAGGGACCTCGTACGTCCCCTTGTGTGTGGTCGGTAGGAGGCGTCTGGAGTGCGAGGGATTTTGTACAGCACCTGGCAAAGGTGCAAGTCTGCAAGAGAGAGAGACAGAGAGAGAGAGACAGAAGGAAAGACAGAGAAGTATTGTATCATCTAGCACAGAGGTGATGCTGCTCTGGAAGAGGTGGTGTGTGTGTTTGTGTGTGTGTGTGTGTGTGGCATTGTATCACCTGGCACAGGGGTGAGGCTGCTCTGGCAGAGGAGGTGTGTGTGT
>NW_022111369.1:54367120-54370185 GCF_000313985.2 Echinops telfairi
AAAAAAAAAAAAAAAAAAAGATGGACAGGAAATCAGACGCAGAGTAGGGGTCCGGGTTCCAGCAGCACAGAGCCCCGGGGAAGGCTGGATCTCTGGGGTCCTCCTACCTGAGCTTCAGGGAGGCGTAGCGCAGAGTGGCTCCTTCGAACTCTTTCAGGCTGGGGTCTGGATTAACAGTGGCTGCGTGTAAATCCTGGGGGAGAAACAGGTGCCCTGCAGTCAGCCGGGGGACCCCCACTGCCAGCAGTTCCCTCCAAGCTTCAAGGCCCTGAGGCACGTGAGTCAGAGGCGGGCAGAGGCATGCAAGGCTGGGGCTTCCAGCAGGTGACCTTGAGCAGCCACAGCGGGAACGCTGGGAAAAACAAGGCAGCATGGACGCGAGCTGACCAGCCTGGTGAGAAGCCCCCTCGCTCCATCCCTGCAGAACGCGCCGGGTTCACCAGGGAGCGGACACAGCCACAGCCATGCAAGGAGCCAGCACACGCACCAACGGAACAAGGGCACACCCGACGAGATACTTGCCTTCCAAATGTCACTATTAATCTTCCCCCCATTCAGAACAGCAAAATCACTCCACGGCTGTTTCTGGACAGATAAGTGTGCACATACAATAAAGAAAACAAATAAACCAAGCACATTGATTTAAAAAAAAGAAGGAGGAAAAGGGGATAAAAACAAGCAAAACAGAAAATGAAACACAAGACACAGTTGTTAGCATTGATATTCACAAGATGGGTTAGGGAACAAATTAGCTCTAAAAGAGCTCTCGGCCATCGAGTTGATTTTGACGCACAGCGACCCTATAGGACAGGGCAGAACTGCCCCCTGTGGGCTTCCGAAACGAATGCTTTACATGAGTAGAGAGCCTCATCTTTCTCCCAAAGAATGACTGGTGATTTCGAACTGCTGACTTTGTGGTTTGGCAGCCCAAAGCAGAACCACTAGGCCACCAGGACTCCTCTAACTAAAATACCTGGGGTGTTCATTCTGGTGCAGACCTGGATTGTCACCCGCAGGCTGTGCTGTGGGGAATGCCCACGGCCCAGAGCAATGCCTAAAGAAGGGAGCACCTGCATGCATTGCAACAGACCGTAACGTTATTTTCTACACATGGGTTTACAGGCAAACAAAATGTTTCCATGTACTGAAGGTCTGGCTTGATTCCATGTGAACTCCCTCCTCAAGCCCCACGAACCAAATCACTGTGCTGCAAGTAGGGGTGAAATTAGAGCTGGCACTTCCCGGGGTGCTGGTTTGGACAATGGGCATGCACAAGAAAGGGGATTCAGAGCTGGAGCCTGATTGTCTTCACACCACAGGAAAAGGGGCTCAAAAGGCACACCTGCAGGCATCCATCCATGCCTCGGTGCCATCCCACCCAGGGAAAACTAGCTCTAAGCAACCTCACGGGAATCTCCACCCCCACCCCGCCCCATCCCCTGTCTATGACACACATGGCTCTTCACAAACTAATATTTGGCCATGGAGTGGTTTTGAAAGCCAACTCGAGCGCCAGGCACTAAACATTGGCTCGCTGGAGGAGGCTGACAACGGTTGTCTGAATTTCCACAGCCCCTCCTTCCTTCCTGCCGTTCACCTCAGACGCACAAGCGGCCTTCTTTTCTGGGCGGAGTGCACCGTCCCACACTTTACACCTGGAACTGGGCCCGCATGGCGCCGATGCACTCCAAGGGCCCCCTCGCTGGGCGTCATTACCAGCCATGGGAATGCCTCAGCTCATGTTCCTTGAACGGGGGCACGGAGCGCCGACCCCTCGCTGGTGCTCAGGGCACTGACACCGTTTTCAAAGCCGGGAAAAGTAGAAAGCACCAAGTTCAAGGGCCCCTACGCTGGAAGATGCATCCACCCCCTAAGGACAGCGTGGGAGCGGTCGTTGCAGGTGTGAGACCCTTCAGCCCTCCCGCTCAGTTGGTGTCACTGTTGCTTTCTTTTGGGGGTGAGGCACGTGACGTGTGGCTTTTCAAAAGGACTTGGCCCGCTGCATTTATTTATAAAGATCTTTTCGCTTATAAAAGAAAGGAGCAGGAATGTTGCCCACTGCCCAACCCTTTCTCTCGCTCTCCCACTCCACCCCCCCAGGGCATGACAACGGTCACCGAGGAGAGCATTCTTCACAGAGCCCACCCGTCAGCAGAGCGGAACTGTGAACACCGAGAAATGCCCTCGTCACACACCGTCACAGGGGCAAGTGGCCCGAACCAGGTGCTTAGATGGACAGACAGTGCCCTCCCGGAGTCAGGTGGCTGCTGGGGACAGCCACAGAGCCACAGAGGCCTCCCCAATGAGGTCTGGGCCCCCAAGCCACCTTTCCTAGCCCCAGGCCCACCTTTTCCTCCGAGCTCTCAATTCACGGACTCCAGGAAACATCTTCCATCAGAACGAGATGCGAAGACTCGGCTGCGGGCCAAGAGCCATTCATCCAAATCTTTTACGCGCTCTTTCTGCTTTCTAAACCCTGACACCCAAGTCATTTGGGAGATCTTCTGGAACAAAGCCATGGCCGGAGGAAGAGCACCACGTGCCAGATTCCAGCAGCAAACGCTGCCCCTCCGTTTGCAGGCGCTCAAATCCCCCCCTGGCCAGCGCATGCCGTGGCCGCGTCTTTACACGCTGCCGGTGAACTTCAGAGCGTGAGAGGCACAGCTTTCAGACGGCGAGGAGGCCTTCAGGCCTCACTTCTGTGAAGTTGAGTCAATGGATTTGGCACTTACTCGTGGTTAGCCACTTGGGCACGGTGGTGGTAGTAGTGGTGGGGGTGCTGGGGTGGGGTGGGGGTGTAGTTGAATACATTTCTAACGACACCTATTAGAGATGACGTCTCCCTAATATTTTGCTCTCTGTGTACTTACAAATTCGCAGAAATAGATTCTGATGGCGATCCAAGAAATGGTGTGAAATAACCAATCCCTTTGCTTCAATGTCATGATCAACTGAGGCAACGTTACCCAGAGAAGTCACTTTCCTGGAAAGCTCCGTGAGTCCTACAGTCAATCCTCTGCTTCAGATCTGCCGTGGGGTGGCTCCTGCCATCCCTAGCTCTCCCA
>NW_022111369.1:54370297-54377036 GCF_000313985.2 Echinops telfairi
GCCTGGCCTCAGGCAAAACATACTGTCGTCAAGTGGATACCAACTTACGGTGACCCTACAGGACGGGAGAACTGCCCCTGCGGATTTCCCAGACGGCAACTCTTCAAGGGCGTAGAGAGCCTCATCTTTCTGCTGAAGAGGAGCTGGTGGTTTTGAACTGCCGTCCTTGCCGTTAGCAGCCCCCTCATAACCACTAGACCACACAGGAGGAACATGTGGTAGGGCATGAACCACCTAACGGCAGCTCTGAAGCAGGGAAGCCTGTTGGTCTATGAAGATGAGCCTGGGTATCAAATCCACAGTGATCGGATACTGCCCTAGCAGTCATAACGCTGCACGTGGAGGGCTTTCACAAACAGAGCTGTCTCCCTCGCAGTTCAGGAGCCCAGATGCCCGATCTGGGGGCCACAGCCCCAGGGGAGGGCTTTCTTTCTCTGCCGCTTCTGGAGGCAGGTCGGCAGCTCCTTTCAGCAGCTGTGGCCTGGTGGTCCTGGGAGAGCTCCAGCCAGCTTCTCGGCACCCAGCTTCCTCCGGGTCAAGATGGTTCTTTGCTCAGGGGCTCTGGATCCAAAGGCTGTGCTGCCCTCCCAGGTGGTGGTTCTGAAGTCCCTCTTTCCGGCTCCTTTTACCTCTCAGAACACACAAGGCGATGGGGGTCACGGCCCAGGGAATTTCCCTCCCATCCATCAGGATGGTGACCTCGGTAAGGAAGTCTAAGCCCCTCACAACGGATTGGCTGATCACATCAGATCACATCATCAGAAAGGACTGCATCTTTACACACCTGTCAAGTGACATCGTGACACGGCTGCCTCATTTCTGAGAATCAACGGCCAGCCAAGTGGACACACATTTTTGTGAAACTCAAGCAAAGCGATCACAGTCAGCATCCAGTCAGCGATCCTATTAATGTAGCCTTGCCAGGTAATGCGATGGCACTTTAACCCTGTCGTCACCCTCCCTTGAACCCATAGCCCATCTAATCACGAGCACAGCACAGCATCCCAAGAGGGGTGCCTCTTACACAAGACCTGAGCACAACTCCTCAAAGCGGTCTCACTTCTCGGCCTCTCGGTCTCCCCGTCTCTGAGGGATGGATGTTGGCACCAGACCAACCTTCTTTCCCTAGCCGTCTCTGGCTGTCGGGCACCCCTGACTGGTGAAGATGCTGAAGGAGAATACAGCACTGGGACAGAGAGAGAGCGATCCTAACCGAGAAGCCAAGAGGAAGGAAGAAACAAGCCCACAAAGCCTTAGAGCAGAGGGTGCAATGGTTGGCTTGGCTTCTAAGAGGCCACTTTGTGTACAAAGGGGAATCCAAGCACCCACCTGGGCAGGAATAGGAAGAAGGCCCCACATTTCCTACTAAGTCCTTAGAGACTGGGGCTGCTTGGTTCGTCTTTGTCCTCAGGATGCCGTGTACAGGACAGACTCATGTGGAATAGGAACTTCTCAGGGGGTGTGAATATTGTATAAACACATCTCAGTGACAGTCAGTACAATCCTACGTGGTTCCATGATACTGAGTAAGATGTGTTCCTGCTAACCAGGGCAAGCTAAGCCCAGGTCCTGGTCTACCAAAGAAGACACAGCTCACCGCCACGGACCATTTTTAAGCTGAGGGATCGGAGGCCTAGCCTGGGTCCGGGAGATTCCCAAGCCTCGTGCTGTCAGGAGGCAGAAAAGAGTTTCGAAGGAAGGAATCACTGCTTCCCAGGGGAGCAAAGTGAGTTACGTAGCGGGCTGGGAAGCACAAGGCCAGCAGTTTGAAACCACACGTGGCTCTGAGTGAGAAAGCTGAGGCTCTCCACGCTGTCCGAGAAGGTGGCTAGGAGGCAGAACTGGCAGTGAGCTTGGGTTTGTCTGTTTTTTGAGGGAAAAGCAAGTGAAATCATCAAAGATGTCAGAAATACGACTGTCATTGCTTTTAACTAGACAACAGTTGCAAACGTATTGAGAAGTGCTGCAGGCAGGATGTCTAGCCCACAGACTCCGTCCTCCAAGGGGAGGGCTTGCCAAAGGACAAACGACAGAGTAAATGGCCACGGTCAGAAATAGGTCCGTCATAGCCCCCCATGTCAGGGAGCAAACGACTTCTCTAACCAAAAAGAAGGGGAAAAAACCCCAACCCCAAAGTCATTACTTAATTGTGACCTTTTCCAACTGTAATCCTCTCAATCCACCAAGGTTCCTAGTGGCAAGGCTCTTGATCTGAGAGAGAACCACACTGGGACCCTTGAATGGCGCCACTCTTTGTTTAAGCACCCAGAGCAGAAATTCAAGCAGTTAATGATTTCTCAAATCATGTCACCTGTGCTAAACAGACACATCCCTTTTATTATTATTTAAAAAAGAAAAAGAAATGAAGGCCTTTCAAGGATTACACACACCCTCTCCACAGGACCAAAGGACCCCTCCCATGGCGTGAGGCTCACCTCACACACCTGGCCCAGAGAGGTCTGCCGGTAAACACTGCAGGGAGCCATCCCCGGGCCAGGCTGGGCGCCTGCAGAGGAGAGTCCCGTCTCCAAGAGCCCCATGGTCTTAGCCACCCCTCACTCATCAGCCCCTCTTGCTTTGTGCAGCTGGGACACCACTGACGGTAAGGAAAGTCTCCAAGGGGCGTCACCTGGATGACCATACAGGACAGCCGCTACTGGTCTACGGAGAAACTACAAGAGCACCCACTCTCAGAAGCCGTGAAGGCTGCACGGGGTCTTACCTCGTTCTCCGGGGTGGGAGAGGGTGTGACAGAACTCAGGGACCCTTTCCTGGAGCCCTGGAGGTCTGCCGGCATGGAGACCGGGCGCTCCCACTGCGTCGTGCCCGTGGGGATGTGCCAGTAGTAGGTCCCAGCGATGTCATTGACTCTTTTCCAGCCGGGCGGCAAATCCGGATCGGTCTGAAATGAATGGTCACTCCAAATATCTGCTGGGAAACCGAGAAGGACAAACAAAAGAAAGCAGGGTTTTGTTAACAGATTTACGGACCTTTATTATATACCTAATCTCTAGGGACATGCGACAAATTGACGCGAGAACGGAACTGCACACTGTCTTTGAAAAACACTGTCTTTAAACACTACATCGCCATACACTATTAACTTATGAATGAAACCACGTGATGCCATGTTCTTGCTGTAAAATGTGTAATATTTAACAAGACACAACATTTGAGACGTTGGACTTGACGCATCCTACGGGTAACTTGGGTAGGTTGACACGACACTCTCCGCTGCACCCTTTGTCTTTACCTCTGACGTCTGCCTTCTAAGACGGTTTGGACTAGGCTCATTACCGAAGTAATGCTTTCATGAATGAAACCGGCTTGCTGGGATTAATACTCAATTTACGTTCGCGTCAAATTGACGTGTATCTGTAGATAGGTACACCACACAGAATTATGAGACCAGACGGCTGAGAAGGAAGTGGATTTGTATATTTATTTGTCTCATTAAATGGATAAGTCAGCATGAATGACAGGAGGTAAATAAATGCACACCGTTTCTGTGATTTTTCACTGAGGAAATAAAAAAGTGTCAAAATGACGCGTCCTGTAAACCTGGTGCTAAAACTAGCAACACCTTCCTCCAGTATGGAGACTAACAGGCAGATGGGACCCCATAGGCCTCGCTGCCACTAAGCCGATTGCTAATCATAGTGACCCCATTGGATAGGGGAGAGCTACCCTTGTAGGTTTCTGAGACTGGAAATCTTTATGCAGGTAGAAAGCCTAATCTTGCTACCATGGAGCAGATGGTGGCTTTGAACTGCTGACCTTTCGGTTAGTAGCTTGACTCGTAACCACTACACTACCAGGGCTCCCAGCCCAGGGCACAGTGAGGCAAAAACGCTGCCCAATCCTGCACCAAGCCCTGGACAGGCTACAGATTGTGCTCAATAGGGTTTTCGCTGGCAGAATTTTAGGAATAGACTTGCCAGGCCTTCATCCTAGTCTGTCTGAGTGGGGAAGCTCTGCCCAAATCTGTTATGCATCCAGCAATACATGAGCCTCTGCTGACAGAGGGTACACTCGCCAGGAATCGAACCTGGGTCTTCTGCAGGGTAGGTGAGGATTCTACTGCACTTACAGCTCTCCGGTGCTTCTAACTACCCTGCCTGTGTGATACTACGGAGTAGCAAGCGGTCTGCGTGTCCTCCTCTAGGCTTTTAGATCGCACAGCGAAGATCCCCAAGGAAGACGGACCGAAAAAGACTTGGGATTCACCAAGGACTCGGCTGACGCTAGAAACAGGACGGTAACGTAACCCCAGGAAGCAGGCTGGCTGTGAGACAATACAGAAGGGCAGGGAGGACGGCAAACTGGGAAGTGTTTGCTGGGCCCAAAGCCTTCCAATTAAAAATAGGATCTTTAAAAAAAAAAAAAATACGATCTTTTAAAAAACAATGTGGGAACCAAATGAAATTCATTCAACTGGGCTATTGCAGCCAACCTTAGCCTACATCGGCAGTCCATCTGTTTGAAGCCAAACTGTGTATTCAAAAAAACCCCAAACAAAAACCAAACACTTGGTCATCTTTGAGTTGAATATGAAATGGGTAAAAATGCTAGAAGGGAGAGGGAGTGGAAGAAGGCATTGGGGGAGGGGCAGGCATAATGGGGGTGCAGGCAGGCAGGCAAACTTAAATGGGAGCTCAGAACGTGGGGTGGCTGTGTTGCAAGGGCTAGGCGGCGGCAGGGCGCTCGCTCGAGCAATTCCAATGGGAACACGTGCCACACGGCCTGGTCCTGTGTAAATGTCACGGCGTCCAATGGCCGGCAGCACGGAGGCTGTCACGATGCAGAGGATCAGAAGGAACCAAACAAAGAGGCTGATTACGCCTGCGGCCCGATGTGCACTCCCTTCCCGGGTCCCCGCCGTCCGCATCCACTGTTCTCACTTAATTGGCCTGAGGCAGAACTGCCCCTTGTCTGTAATCATCGTGGAAATCCCCTCCTTCTGTCCGAAGGGAAATTAGGCACGGTTAAATAATTTCGTCACCCAAACGTGCAGAGACAACTAGAAGCAGACATGTTTGTGCGCCTCTGTCTGATCTCCGGAGAACAGGGACGGGGAGGCCATTATCAGCTGGTTATCGGTGGTCTTACACAAGGACAGAGGGCTGGGGAGGAGGCTGGAGAGTGTTTTAGTGGCCCTCCGGCAAACTGCTCTGGGTTAGAAACGGACCAGGCTCAAAGAGGCGGTGAGGGTCCCATTCTGTGGCTTATGAGATCTGAGGGTCTGAATTCACACGTTCATCCCAGTGGCCTCTACAGCTGGGCCAGTGCCTTATATGAAGAACGAAACACCGCGGTCAGACGTGAAATCGTATTAGATGGAGAACAGAGACCCAGGTCAGTGGCTTGAGGGGGTACCTCAAGGGTAGCCTGCAAGAGGCTTTGGGCTGCTCGACCTTTCCCAGAGCGCTCCTTAGAGCAGCAGATGGCAAGACTCTCATGCTCTTGGGACATGCTGTCAGGAGAGACCAGTCCCTGGAGAAGGACGTGGTGGTGAACTATCAGGGCAGCCAAACAGAGGCAGGCCCTTGGCCAGATGGATCAACATGGTGACCGCACCAATGGGCTCAAGCACGGGAACCACTGTGAGGATTGTGCAGGGCCCGGCACGTTCTGCTGGACACAGGGGCGCCACGGGTTGGCACTAACTTGCCGGCATCTAACACCAACACCTGTCACCATATACATTGGACAGGTTATCAAGAAAGCCCGGAAAGGGCGCCGTCCTTGATAAAGAGTCAGGGACCAAGTGAAAAAGAGGAAGACCTTCAACGAGAAGAGTTGACCTACTGGCTGCGGTAATGGGTCCAGTGCAGGAGCGGGCCGTGTTTTCTCCTGTCGTGCACGGGGTCACCGTGAGTCACAAGCGACTGGATGGCACCTGGCAGCATTCTCCTCAACAAGATGCTGTAGCTGTCACGAGGTGCCAGGGCATCAGCTCTGACTCACAGCGACCCGTGCGTGCACCACAGAACGAAACACTGGCCCGCCCTGCGCCATCCCTCACCGGCCCTTCCACCAGGGTCCGTGAACAAGGAAGACCCCTGAAGAGATGGACTGGCTGCACCAATGGCTCAGACATAAGAACATGGCCCGGGCCATGTTTCACTCCGTCCTGTCTGAGGTCCTTCTGAGTCCGAGCTGACTCGACAGTTAGTTCTAACATCACCGCCTTCAACCATCGTGGGTGTAAAAAGTTAAGTGCTGGGCAGTCTCTGTACCCAGCAGTCTCTCAAAGGAACCACAGTCCCTGAAAACCCCTCGGCGCACAGGTCTGCTCTGCCACACCCGGTGGTGGTCTTCGCGAGTCAAGACCCACAGCAACTAGTGTGGTTTGAGGTACATTCGACTGAACCCACTCTACGTTTATTTGGCTGATAGCATTTTCTTTTTGCTGAGATTATAATAAAAAATAAAAACAAACAAACAATAATGGGTCTACTTTGTTGCCCAAAACAAATAGTGATGAAGGAAGAGGATGTGAGGGGGGCATATCTATAATATTATTAGATCTATAACATTATTAGTAGTTTTAGAATCACTCATAGGATCTTTTTTATACGTTTCCACACTGTGAGGGCATGCCAGCAGAGTACCTATCACATTCACCGTCATACCCTCAACATCTAACATGATAGGTGTTCAGATGATGGACAGACAGAATGGATGGATGGATGGATGGGTGGGTGGAAGGATGGATGGATGGGTGGGTGGATGGATG
>NW_022111369.1:54378570-54394898 GCF_000313985.2 Echinops telfairi
TGAATGGGCGGGTGGGTGGATGGGTGGGTGGATGGAGAGAAGGAAGAAAGGAAAGGAAGCAAATCTAATCAGAGGAGCGAGGAACGAATGACTAAATCCCATCATCGAGGGATGGACACTGGGACTGAGATCAGCAGAAAAGGCACTCTGTAGAAATCAATGCTGTGCAATTTCACAAAACAGCAACTTCTCGACCCCCAGAATAGTTCATGGTCAAAGCCACGCCTACTACTTTCTTTGATGATGTCTATGAAGTTCTCCTGGATAAAAAGGAAACATCACACAATAAATTGGAAAGTCCTGGGATGGGGGTCTGGATACTTTGAGTTGAGATTTTGTTCTTTTCCTTTATTTTAATAAATAAGTTCTAAGAGGAAGAGTAGAAAATAGGTCTCTGACTTCCTCCGGCCATGCCACATTTCACTGCGCTTAGTCCTCATTCCACAGGCTTCCCACACTTGTTCTCAAACTGGGGAGAAAGGCACCTGAACACCATGAACCTGTCTACCTGAGACTGTCCAGCAGAGCTTCACGCCTCAGAGGATGGCTGTCCTCAGATGGGTACCACCGTAGAGATGCTGTGAGGGAGGGGATGAAGACCTAACAGAAATGGGACAACCTGTAGAGATCAGTTGATCAGAGGAGAAAGCGCCAACCCCTTCACATCCAATGAAAGCTGTATTTACTGCTCACTCACTGCCATTGGGCCAATTCTGACTCATGGCGACCCTACAGGGTAGGACAGAACTGCCCCTGTGGGTTTCCAAGAATGTAAATCCTTATAGGAGTAGAAAGCCTCGCCTTTCTCCCTTGGAGTGGCTGGTGGTTTCTAACTGCTGACCTTAAGGTTAGCAGCCCAAAGCATAACTACTACACTGCCTTCTATACTTCTAGTTTGAGGATACTTTGATACACTCACTTGACAGAAAAAAAGTAGTAACTAGGAGAGCTGAACGCATCTCTATGACCCAGCAATCTCCCCCAGAGGAACTCACTTACGTCACGCCTACCAGGAACCTAGTCATTCATAATGCCACTCCCAAACCCACCACCATCAAGCTGCTTCTGATGCAGACCGGCCTACATAGGGATTCGGAGCCTGTGACTCTTTACAGTAGCAAACAGTCTCAACTTTCAAGCCATTCGACCCGAACACCAGTCATTGCCATCCCGCCATTCAGACTCACAGTGACCCTAGGTGGCCCTATGGGACTGCCCCTGCGGGCTTCCAAGACTGCAAGTCGTCCGAGGGGTGGACAGCGTCATCTTTCTCCCTCAAAGCCACCGGGCTTTTGAATCACCAACTTCGTGGTCGGCAGAACCAACTTGTACCCCGCCTCGACAAGGGCTCCTCCTTTTCGTAAGAGCATCGCTGAAATGGACCAGCCACACAAGCACACTGGCCGCAGAACGGATGGCGGATGGTCTGTTCCTATCACGCGCACTGCACAGCAGCGAGGGCTCACGGCCACTCTGGGTCGGACTCCACTCAGTGGCAGTGGGTGGGACCAGGCAGTGAGAACGACTCCCCACAACGTGGGGCACGCATTTCACCAACCTCACCTACACGCCCAGAAGGAAGATACACACCCCACTCCCACCCAGTTTCACAGAGAAACCACCTTCTGCAGGAATGGACGGTAACACCACAAGAAGGGCAGGACCACGGTGACAGCAACATTTAGAATAATGCCACGGAATCCAGGTCAGATAAAGCCCTCGGGAACAGAAATGGGAGTAGTGATGCCAGGAGGGTAGGGCGAAGGTGGGTGTAGAAGGGGAGGAAGGGGGAACCGATCACAATGATCGACACACAACTATCCCTGCCCGCTAAGGGGAGGAACAACAGAAACCATGGGGGAAGGGAGACAGCGGTTGGTGTAAGATGTGAAAATAATGATAATTTATAATTTATCAATGGGTCACAAGGGTGGGATGGGGGTGGAGGTGGAAGAGGAGCTGATATCAAGGGCTCAAATAGAAAGTAAATATTTAGAAAATAATGATGACAACATATGTACAAATACGCTTGATACAATGGATGATGGATTGTCATACAAGCTGTAAGAGACCCTGATAAAATGATCTTTAAAAAATTTTAGAATAATAAGGGGAGAATTAGGATCAGGGAACGGTATATTATATGATATGTTTATTTTTTGACCTGGATGGTAATGAATGATCGCTTTATAATTAATTCTTAAACCATATACTTAATCTGATGCATATTTCTGTTACACATGTTTTTTTCATAACATACTTCATGGGAGTCCTGAAATTCAACACTTCGGGTGTTGTTTTGTTGTTGTCGTTGTTGTTTTTTAAGAGGACTCCAAAAGAGATGATCAAGTCAGAGCATCTTTCAATGTCAAGAAAGAGGATCCAAGAAGAGAAGGGAAGCACTCAAGAGCTTGGTTGCCCCAGAGAAACTCACAAAAGGGGCCGTCAGCCAAGCCCTAGGTGTGGCACCACACAGCAGGGACGGCCACGCTGGACACTCAACCTGCAGACACTCGTCTGGACACGCAGGTCCGTCATCGCACCAACCACACAGGTAGCACAAGAAACATAAGACAGCTAGGTAGCTAGAGCTCTCGACAGATGGAGGCAGACAGACACAATAAATTCCCAAAGCCAAGAATGCTATAAGACCTTAAGATCTCCAAGCCACAAAAAAAAATACACCTCTGTCTGTCGGAAGGAAAATCCTTACTACAGAATCAATAGGATACAGTGATGAGCATGCGTCACAGAATCAGGATAACATAGGCCATTACAGATGTGGCGACTTTCACTGGAGAGGGCAGGTCAAAGGAGGGAGGGCATTGAGGACTTCAGCGGTCGGAGGACATCACACCACTGTCCGCTTGTGTTTCTGGGCCTCTTTCCATCGTGCACCCTGGCCTTGGGGGGCTTACCCCTAACCAACCCATCCATCTTCCCACTCTCCTTTCTCTCCGATGACCACCTCACCGTCTCCGCCAACAAGAAACGATGACTTCATTTCATTCTTAAAACACAAGTAAAGCCCCCTGTTCCCTATTTTCATGCTGACTCGTTAAACGTCTCCAGGGTGTCTCTCAAAGGCCAGCTGAAGGACGTCGTCCTCATTTGGATGGCCCTTGTGTCTTCCCCCAATGTCAGCCTGGGACCTTCCTTGGGAATGCAAGTGTCCCCTGCCATGAAATCATCGCTCACCTTCACAGACATCACCACACTGAATGCTCGCCTGCCAATCCCAGCTCGCAGGCAAGGGGGGGCAAGCTAGCAAGCCAGGAGGTTCCAGATCTTCTGAGGTTGAAACTCAAGAGTTGTCACATGGCTACAAGGCTCTGAAAGCTAGCAACAACATGGGGGTGGGGTGGGCACCAGCCTGCCAAGGGAGGGGCCTGACCACATGCCTGGGTGGCGTCTGCAGGACTCTGTGAAGGGCCCACTTGTTCTCCTGTTTCCTACGGCGTCTTGAAGCCAGCTGCTTGGAGCAGAGCCAATTCAGTCAAGAACGTTCTACTCAGAAACAGATTTTACTGCTTCAAAAAATCTGTGCAAAATACGCACGGCAGTTTTGGGATCTCGGAGACCAGGCAGCCAACCGGCTCAAAGTCAAACAGTGGTGACACGGTGACACCCAGATTCGCTCCTGGCAAGTGATGTGGCCCCGTCTGGGTCCATCAACACAGTGTAGGCTGGCACACAGGGCCCTGCCCTTTGAGACTTCTCTTCCCTATTGGGCTGCCTGGAAGGCCAGTGGGCCACTGCCCCCAGAGCTGCCTGCTCCACAGACCTACTATCCTATTAGGCGAGTAGGGTCAAATCCCACTTTCAGGCAGATTGCAGAGAACGAGAGGATCCCGTATGCATTTTCTCCCTCCTGCCCCGGCGACGTAGGCTCCCCCTTGCTCTTGACAACCAGCGTGGTGGTCCTTCCACACAGTAGGCGTGGCATTCCCCTGGGTCTTAGCTAGCTCGGGCAGAAGAGCTGGCGAACACAGAAACACCACAGCACAGCTTTAACGAGCACAAAGTGAGTCTCTCACAGTTTAGGAAACTAGACGTCCTACTTTCCCATCAAATCACACACCAAACTGACTGCCATTGAGTCCCTGCTGACCCACAGCCCCTGTACAGGCCAAGGAAGAGCTGCCCCATGGGGTTCCCAGACCGCCCCTCTTTACAGGCCTACGAAGCCTCATCTTTCTCCCATGGAGGGGCTGGGGTTTCAAAATGCTGACCTTGCGGTTAGCAGCCCAGTGCAGAACTCCTGAAGTCAGGCAAGAAGCCGTCTGGGGCAGTGCTACTCTGCAACACACGGGGCGTGAGGAGCTGAAAGTGACCCAGGGCCGCTGCCAGCCCCCACATCTCTCTAGAGGGATCTTCCAGCTGCGACGCCCCTGGCGTCTCCAGTGTGCGGTCATCAGAGGGGGCGCGGCCCTGTGCTGAAGAAGGCTGCTTACAGCTAGAGAGCTGGAAGCGAGAAGCATCCTTTCAAAAGCGTCCTGCTTTGTTTGTGCTTTTGTTGTCTTTTATCTTATTTTGTTTCTCTGAGGGAACAGGAAGCAGGGCCTAGAAGTCAGAGTATAAAAATAGCAAGGCTGGGAGCTTCACAAAGTGTCTCTTGTGCTCCGGGCTCTGAAGCCCAAAGTAGTACTTGGCGGGAGAACAAGGGGCCCGGCTGTGAGCAGCAGTGGCCGGCGCCTTTCTGCCTATCGGGCACCTGTGCCCCTGGCTGGGCTCCACAGGGCTGCAGGGACCCACTCCCACGGTGCCCCGGTGGCAGGCAGCTCGCCTCAAATCACGCTCTCCCCAGGGTTCGCTCACAGGAACCGGAGGGTCATGGGAAGAGAGATCAGCATGTCCCAGAGATTGGAAGTCCCCTCCTGCTGTGGGGCCACAGGGAGGAGAGCTGAATGGGCCAGTTGGGAATGAAGCTGACATGGCTCATGACACAGTGTGAAGGGGCTTTGCTGACGCAGGAGTGACATATATGGTGGCTAACTGAGAGGTCAGCTGTTCAAACCCACCAGTCCCTCTGAGGGGGAAAGATGAGGCAGTCCATACAGCTTCCATAAAGATGTACAGCCTCAGAACCCTAAGGAGTTTGGGGTAGTTACCTAATCTGTTGTCAATTTGAGACTTAAAAGTGAAGGGGTGGAGTTTAGCCTGTCAATGAGTCCCAGCTTGATGACCTCATTTGGAAGTGCTAAGGAGATAAATAGCTCACTTGGGGGCAGGACTATCACTCACTCCCTGCAAGACATTCCTGTGGACAAGACACATGGAGCTACGCTAGAGCCCAGGCGCTGAAGGATGCACGCGGAGACCCCTGCCAGCCCCAAGATGCTTACAACGCCACTGAATCCACAAGACTTTCCACCCACTGGCCTGTGATCTTCCTGCATTCTAAGTCATTGCATGTGTTGTGTGAGTGTGAAGAGGGCTTTGTAGATTGGTATTGGACCTATGGGCTCACAATGGACTTATGGACTTGGTCTGGACTGGGCTGGGATGTGTTCTCAGTGTTCAATTGTTCTTGTCTATCAAGCTCTTCCTTATGCACATATGAGTGTCTCTCTGAATTTGTCTGTCTAGTCCACCCAGACTAACACACAGTGCTACTGTGTCCTATGGGCGCCTAGGAGTTGGAAGAGCTTCAACGACAGTGGAGGCGCACGAGGGAGCACAGAGGGGGCGTGATCCAGGGGCTCTGGTCTGCTCTGTGCCGGGGCACGGCTGCAGGGCTAGAATGCCCCGTGAGACAACAGACCAGAGTCCCGCCGTACAGGCCCACAGCAGTGGCTCCCAAGCATCACCTTCACCGGGATAACCCCTAAACACGAAGTACCGGTGCCACCCCTAGAGTTAACAAGGTGTCCCAGTGGTGAAGCAGGTCACAAGGTTGGGCTGCTAACCACAGGTTGGTAGTTCGAATCCACCAGCCACTCCAAGGGACAAAGATGAGGCTGCCTGTTCCCCAAAGACAGAGCTTCTGAAGGCCTAAAGAGGAGCCTGACTCTGTTATGGATTGGACTTGACCTTGGGTGGGGCCATGATTTTGTCTTACAAACAGTCCTCAGATGATGCCGGGGCTGCTGGTTTTGGGATCAGCTCCTTTTTAATTTTAATTTTTAAAATCATTTTATTGGGACCTCGTACAATGCTTATCACAATTCATACATTCATCCATTGTGTCAAGAACATTTGTACATTTGTTGCCATCATCATTCTCAAAACATTCACTTTCTACTTCAGCCATTGGTATCAGCTCATTTCCCCCCTCCCTCCCTCATGAACCCTTGATAATTTAGAAATTATTATTATTTTTTAATGTCTTACACTGTCCGATGTCTCCCTTCACCCACTTTTTCTGTTGTCCGTCCCCCAGGGAGGGGGTTACATGTAGATCATTGTGATTGGTTCTCCCTTTCTCCCCCATCTTCCCCTTCCCTTCCTGGTATCACTACTCTCATTATTGGTCCTGAGGGGTTTATCTGTCCCTGTGTTTCCACCTCTTATCTGTACCAGTGTACATCCTCTGATCTAGCCAGATGTGTAAGGTAGAATTGGGATCATTATGGTGGTGGGGAGAAAGCATTAAAGAACTAGACGAAAGTTGTATGTTTCATCGGTACTATACTGCACCCTGACTGGCTCATCTCCTCCCCGCGACCCTTCTGTAAGGGGATGTCCACTTGCCTACAGATGGGCTTTGGGTCTTCACTCTGCACTCCCCCTCATTCACAATGATATGATTTTTTTTTTTGTTCTTTGATGCCTGATCCCAATCAGCTTCTTCTCTTTTTAAAATTACTTAATTTCATATTTTACATTTTGGAACAAGACCGGGTTACTTGCATCATGTAAGAGAGGAGCCTGCTCTTACAATACAGATCCAGGGGCTTCCCCCATCGTCCAGGCGTGGCTCGTGTCTACTACAGCCCACTGACAAGCAGCCCAAGCAATTGTCTCAAGCGGTCTTCCTGAATCAATGAGTTCAGTAAGTCTGTGTTCTTTGGCATTTTAAGTCTGGCACCCGATTTTTCCCCTTCAGCTGCTAATCATAAGGTCAGTGGTTTGAACCCACAAGTTGTTCCATGGCAGAAAGGTGAGGCTGTCTACTCCCAAAAAGATGTACAGTCTCAGAAAGCCACGGGAGCAGAGTAACTCTTTCTTATAGGGTCTCGCTGAGTCAGAATCTACCCAATGGCAGAGTTTCGTTCTGTCAGACACGCCAAGAGCCGTCTATTGTGGCGGGGAACCAACACAGCCTTGTAAAACGGAAGCAGGAGCCATTGTCCGTGTAATGGCATCTAACAGACCTTCCCCACAGAACAAAGCACAGAGTTTATTTATTCATCCATCCACCGTTATTTCTTTTGCACGGAGGTCCTCGTAGAAGCTGGGGATGCAGGAGGGCGCCCAACACCAAGTTTGAGCAGCTGCAGAGCCTCTCATATGTCGGGAGCCTTGCTTGGAAGGCAGCCTGGAGCCTGGGAAACCTCTGTCAGAGTCTGAAACACCACACTGCACATCACCGAGCTCGCCGGGGGCACACTGTTCCAACAGTTGTCACAAAACGCTCAACAGTTTGGGGGATGTTAATTTCCTAACACTTTTTTCCCCTCCATATTTTACTTAAAAAAATAATAATGTTTTTTAAATGTTCTTAAAATAGAGAGCTATTTGTAGCCGAGGATTTTCCCTCCCTTGAGACAGACTCTTCAGTAAATATTCCATGAGTACAGAGCCAGGCGTAGCTTAGCGTCCACGATACGTCAGTGAATTAGGATGGCTTGTGAGTTGTGCACTGTGTGAACCCCGCCTGAGAGTCAGATCCTGGTTTTTGGTCTTCAAGCGTCTTAAACAAGCTTCAGGACTAACCCGTGGGCATCGGTGGGGAGGAGTCGCGTTTGTGATTGGAACTCCACCCAGGCAGTCACCGTTGTTCCCATCCTGGTTGAGTGTGCCTTGTCGTTTTCAGGGGGCCCATCCTGCAGCAGCCTGAGGGGAGTCTCCTTTGTCTTTGAGGGTCAGCATTACCCCCTGCCGCATGACACGCAATCGCACCGCCTGACTTGCGTCTCTTCAGAGTCATGGTGACCCTAAGTGCAACAGAACGAAACGTCCCCCCGCCCCGCACCATCCTTACAAGTGTTCTTCTGTTCAAGCCCATTGTGTCCATCCCCCTCAATGACGGACTTCCTCCCCAGGCCTTCTACTTGACCACGCATGAAGTCCTTCTCCACCGCTGGTCTCTCCTGACAATCGGCCCCAAGTCTGTGAGAGGAAGTCTCGCCACTCTTCCTCTAAGGAGCCTCGGGCTGCCCTTCCGAGAGAGGTTTGTTGGTTCTTTTGACAGTCCATGGCACGTTCAATGTTCTTCTCCAGCACCAGTAGTCAAAGACATCTTCTTCAGCCTTCCTTATTCAGTGTCCAACTTCCACATGCATACGAGGAAAAGGAAAATTCCATGGCTGGGTCAGGTGCCCCTGAGTCCTCGAGTGACACCCTTGCTTTGCAGCACCTTCAAGAGGTCTGGGCAGCGGATTTGCCCAACGTATCATTTCATCTCCTTTTCACCTTGATGCTGCTGTGGCATTTTGCTTCGCCTCCGAGCCAACACTGCACATCTTTGCTGCGGCAGCCCCTGGCACTGGTTTTATTTCGTCTGGGAGCTATCAGGCACTTCAAGAATTTTTTTTTGGCGGGGGGGATTAAGCAGGGAGTAAAAAAAACAAACACACACACACACTACAACATGCAAGCAACATGCAAAACATGAGACTGGAGGCTGCTGCCTAAGAGTCTAAGCATGTACTAGTATATGGTTAATGTTTTAGATAAAATGACATATGTAGCGAGGTACGTGTTGGGCTGCTAACTGCACGGTAAGCAATTCAAACCCACTAGCTGTTCCTCCAAAGAAAGAAGGCTTTTGTACAGGGGTAATACTGTAAAGACCTACCCAGGGGGTCACTCTACCCTGTGTGACAGGGTCATTATGAGTTGGAATCAACGTGATTTTAGTCTGGGACCAAGACATATGGATTATAGGTTATGCATACACAAGGGGGCCTTGCTAAAGTTCATGGGAAATGGAATGAAAAGATACAAAGTTAACGATATGTAAACTATTTAACATAATCTCCGTCAAATTCAAGGCACTTCTCTAAGTGACGAAAGCAGCCACTGAGCTCATCCCTAGAGAATAAGGGTTCTGGGTCTTTAACCTGTCAATGCAGTCTTTTTTACTCTGTTAATTAAAGAAACCGGAAAGCCTTTTCCACTTTATTAACTAAAGAAACTGGAATCCCTTCGAAAGATTGTCTTTTCTTTTTTGAAGAGGAGGAAACAACCAGCAGGAAACAGGAAGGATGCCTGAGGTGGCCAGTCAAAGGGCTCGGACACTTGTCCTTGTGTGGGGGCGGGCAGAGCAGGAGTGCCGCCCAGGTGGAGAAGGTCCCGGCGGAGCTCTCCCAGGTGTTCACCGGCGGAAGCCCTGGTGAGCCTCCGGAGAACACGTGCACAATACGCCGCTGTCAACTGTTAGGCTTCCTCTACTAGCAAGTCAACAAGCAAAAGGCCGCAAGCATCCCAATACATTGTCCCCAGGCCCCTTGCTCTGGATCGTCTGCTTTTGCTTTGACTAGACCACTTCCACCTCTCGGAGGCCATCGCCACTTGGTCGTGCCGGTAAAGCCAAGTCTCATCCTTCTATGACAGGCTTCAGGGTCTTCCTGCCGCTTGCTGGAATTTCCACAGGTAGCTCTGCTCCCATCTGTCATTGATGTCTAATGGATCCTGACTGGAGGCAGAGACTACCCCAAAGTTCCTCGCACTATCACTGATGGGATGCAGACTCAGGTGAACCTACAGGACAGGGTGGAACTGCCCCGTGAGTTTCTGAGACTGTAACTCTGTACAAGAGAAGAAAGTTTAGTCTCTCGTGCATGGAGCGGCTGGTGGTCTGGAACTTCTGACCCTGGGGTTCAGCAGCCCGACAAGTAACCACTGGGCCACCAGGGCTCCTTTCACTCAACCACAAGCTAATGGCATCATGTAACGAGGACCTTGGGGGAAAATGTTCTGTAAAACAAAACGCCGCCGAAATGGCATCAACCACTGTGCATATCTTTATAAAAGAACCTCAGTTTGCCACAAGCGAATGTTTGCTTATGAAAAAGGCAAATTTTAAGTCAAGAAAACTAGGTGGTATCTTAGTCAACTTAGAGCACATTCTGGTTTGAAGACATCTGAAAAACCAAACTACTTACCATCGGTCGCATAGTGGTTACACATTGGGCTGCTAGCCTTAAGGGCAGCAGTTCGAAACCACCAGCTGCTCCCAGGGAGGAAAATGAGGCTTTGTACCAACTCTGTGTACACAGAGTGACAGTGTTGAAAACTCACAAGGGTAGCTCCACCCTCTCTTATCGGGTCGCGATGAGCCAGCATCAACTAGATGGCAGTGAGTGAGCGAGTGAAAGGTCAAAAGATCTCTGGTAGTGTAGTGGATTATGTGTTAAGCTGGTAACTACACGTTCAGTAGTTCAAACTCGCTAGCCACTCCTCGGGCGAAAGATGAGGCTTTCTGCCTCCGTAAACAGCGACAGCTTTGGAAAGGCATAGGGGGCAGTTCCAACCCGTCCTATAGGGTGTCTATGGCCTGGCATTGACTCGATGGCAGTGAGGGTTTGTTTGTTTGTTTGTTTTTAGTTTGATTGATAAGCCACGTGCGTATGGGTTTTCCAAGCAAAGCTTCCTGAAGTGGCATGCAAACCGCTGTGCAGTATAAGCTGGGGAATGGAGTTTCGGTGTTTAAATGGTGAGTGGGCAAGACCGACACTTCACAGATTTGTATCCTTAGACTCTGTCACATGCTTTGGGGATGCTCAGTTGTACACTGTAGCTGCTCAATAAACCTAAAAGAGTGAATGAATGAGCAACTGATGGGTGTACACACTCCTTTGAGATAGGTGCTCAGACGCATCTGAGCCAACTCTGACCTCTGGTTGAGTACACACGTGTGTGTGTTGGAGGGGTGGGGAGCCAGGAGGAAGCTTCTTTCTCCGAGCGTTCAGTACACAAAGACGGGGGCTGGGGAGATGGAGAGGTCCTGGACAGACAGGAGTTGCATTTGAGCCACTTATACAATTTGTGGGGCACAGGGCAAAATGAAAATGCCGGGACTCTGGTTAAATGATGTTGGGGGTGGAGGGTGGGGAGAGAATCTCTTTCCCTTTCCTTGCCCATCTCTCTTGCCCTGCCAGGTGCTCTGAACTGCTGTGAACTGTTGTTTCTTCCAGCCCAGGAGGACCTGCAGGCTGGGTGAAGCACCGCAGAGGCATGAGGGAGGTGGGCATGGTCACCATGTCCTTCTTGCCCTCCGGCCACTGCTCGGCATGGAGGACACTGGGGGCTCCTGAATAGAAGGGGGACGTGAATGGCTGAGACACAGGAGAAGGAAGTGGGACTGCCCATGAACCAAAGCTCCCAGCCCCTGACAGACACCCCACTTAGAAAACACATTCAAAGACAGGATGATGAAGAATTTCAGGACAATCACGGGCCTTACACCTTCTGAGTGCTGCGTCCAGTCAGATGCTAGTCCACAGCCGTCCAGGAAGCAGCCCTGAGATCACCAATAGAATTCGGGGCAGGCGTTATGGTTGTGTGTGGTGTGGTATTGCAGGGTGGTGGTGGGCATTTTGGCAGAAGTAACCATAAATCTGGAAGCTATCAGCGTGGTCTCACTTCAACTGGCGGCAACAAAACATCTTAACAGCCCCTTTGAAGTTAAGGACTAGACAATTGTTCTATAACCTGAATTCTCACATAGGGAATTCATTACAACTGGGATAAGGTCCCTCCACAGAGATTACCAGAAGAGGTTTACAATAAGGCTTTGAGACATTCTGGAGGAATAAAGTAATGTTATCAAGATATCTCGCTGAACTGAGAGCAGTTAAAAAGCACAGGATAACCATGAAAGACATGGAATTATCGATTGTAATGCAGGTGTGAAGAATTGCCTCTGAATGTACTTCCAAATAGTCACGCGGTCAACTGGAAACCAGAAGGACAAACAGATTTGTCTTGGAAGAAGCACAGTGAGAAAGCGCTGTAGCAGCAAGGATAGTAAGACTTCGTCTCACAAACTGGTCAGGAGAGACCATTCCCTGGAACAGGACATGGTGCTTGGTAGAGAAGGGGGCAGGGGACAAAGAAGACCTTTGCAGGTTGGATGGGCACCGTGGCTACAACAGGGAGCTCAAACTCAGCAACAATGCAAGGGTGGTACCCTCGTGGCAAAGTGAGTTACACATTAGGCTGCAATCCACAATATCGTCAGTTCAATACCACCCAGGGAGAAAGACGGGGCTTTCTACTCCCATAAAGAGTTACAGTCTCGGAAGCTCACAGGGGGCAGCTCTATCCGGTCCCACAGCGTCCTAAGGAGTCAATTTGATTCGATGGCATTACTTTGATAGAAGTGACTTGTTGTATATGCAAACCCAAATGGACAGGCATCTAAACACCGGAGTTGAGATAAGAAACCCAATTCCCACCTTGCCCAGCACGCTTTCTAAAACATCCTCTTGCTGCCCCTGCCGTCACCAGTCAGGACGCATTTCTTTCCCAGGACTTCCTAAGCCGAGCATCTCAACCTCACCTCCTGAGCTTGTCGGGAAGGCCAAATGGAGCAGCTGTGTTTGCCTGGATTTCCCACGAAGTTCTAGAAGTTCCCACTAAGACCCGGCCACTGGCAAGCAACATCAAATCGCTCATGTTACTGAAGGCCTTTCCCTCTTTGATCGGTACCATCATCCCTGCACCCTCCAATTCCCACTCAGGAGACAAAGGCACAGATCCTCCAGGGGATGCCGACATGACAGAGCCAATCAGCTGCTCTGCCCGCGGAAGACCTTGCCCGTGCTTATCCCGTGATGCCGGAAGGGCATGGACAGCGCTGAGCTTTTCGAAGATGCTGGGGCTCTTGACAGAAGAGAATCAGGGTTTTTGTAGATCCCATCTGCCGGGGATGTACATGGTGAGAGACAGTGAGCGAGAGAAAGAGAGCGGGAAAGTGTTTCAGTGTGTCTCAGAATAGAATGGAGCCAAAGACAGTATTAGGAAATTGAGCCGAAATTCTGCAGCAGGACATACAGGCTCCTGATCCTCAGAACCCTTAGCTGTGCTCAAGTTCGGAAGCCCAAGCTTCCTGATATGCTCGTGAAATAGTGGTGTTTAAAGGCCAGGGCCTCCCCGGGGAAAGGTTCACTGCTTGCTGCCACTGGTGGCTGACAAGTTGGTTTCGACACATGGTGAGCCCCGCGTGTGCAAGGAAGAAGCTTTGACCTTTCAGAAGCGGATCGCCAGTTCCACTGGCAGGTGGGCTGCAAGTGTCAGGCGCTCAGCTAAGAGCCACATGCTTACCATCTGCGCCACTTTGGGACCCCAAAAGTTCACAAACAGATGCTCCTATTACAAATTAAACAGGTTTAAGTTTCTTAAAAGGAATGGCCAGACTTCTTGCCTACCTCTTTTATCTAAATCAACCGCAGGACCACAGACATGCATCACACAGTGGGCATGCCCTGTACGTTTTCTGAACATAAGGGATGTGATTACAGGTTGTAATAATTATGGTTTTGTGCAACTTGCCTGAATTATGGTTCTGTGTCAACTTGCCTGGGCCAGAATCCTCAGCAAATTGACAGTTCAGGCTTCGCCATCTTCCATAAAGAGATCTGCTACCAACAGATGAAAGTAAGGAAGTTTCCTCAGGGGTATAACTTGCATCCAATAAAAATGGACGCTGAGGAAAAGCTTGCTCGCCTTTTGCTGGGTCTAGATCTTGCTTCTGATTCATTTTCTGCCTGCTATGTTGCCTGCCAAATCCTAGGAGTCCCCAGCAGCCTGTCTATCTTGGATTCATTCGCCCCTGCAGCCAGAGCCTGCCAGTTGACCTGACAATATGGGGACCACCAGCCTCTGCAGTTAAGCAAGTCACGAGAAGCCCCCCCCATCTGACCTCTGACCAACAGACGTGGCACTTGCCTGCCTCTACAACTGGGTGAGTTATGTCTTTGCCATAAACCTCTCTGTCTGTACATGTCCATGCGCACATGCTCTGCACAGGTTTGGAGTCTCTACGGAACCTGTGGACATGAAAGAGCACTACGGGAGCGAGCAGGACACAGAGGCGAGGCGGGGACGAAAGAACAAAAGGTGCGTGTGCAGCATCAGCCCCCTAGCGACTGAATCCGAGCGTACTTTGCGATGACACCCAACAAGCAACTAGCAGGACTGCTCGCGATTGTTCATTCAGGCTTCCAACTCCAGCCAGCATGCAGAAATCATTTTTCTACTCAAAAAATGTTAAAGCACTAGAGGTTTCGTATCTGCAGGGTGTCTGGGAAGGATTCCAAATTACAAAGATAGGCGTTTTCAGCCCTTATTTACACAATCTAGGCCTCTCACTGGTGAAAATTATGACCCACAGTGTTACGGGCTTGGGTGAGCTCAATGGCCTTCTTCCTTGAGCGACTGGACTTAGGGATCCCTTGGTAAAGGGATGGCCTATCTGGTCTTGAATTCTGGTGTGTTCTACGCCTATCTTTACTTTCTCTATGAAAGATATCCATAGTCTCAAGGCCTTTGGGAGGGCCATGGCATTGAAACAGTGGACGTGGGCCCAGGGGAACTGTTTCTGGAGGCTGGATCAAGATCTTCTTGTTGCAGACAGAAGGGGTGCCCATCGGTGGAGACCAGTGCACGACTATGTGGAGAGCATTAGTCCAGTCTGTTTGTGCCTCCTTCGTCCGAGAAACATGGTGGGTATGCCTGGGTCACGGGCGTGCTTGGAAGACATTTACTCCACTTTGTAAAAACATCACAGTGAGAGGAACCCAGGCACAGAGCCGGGAGCGGAAAGAGGTTGAGAGAATAAAAAAACGGATTTTGTTTTTAATTCCCCATGGAGAAACAAACATTGTACATTATTTTAAGCCAAAGAGACCTTGTTTTCTTTTACGTATAAAATTTCCATGGGTTTTTGGGTAAATGAGATGCAAAAGAATCTAACGCAGGGATTGTTCAGTTTTGCCGTCCCACTGGGCCTAAGAGTGAGCCACCTCAGAAGACTGTCAAGTCCATGGAGGCCATGCGAGACTCCAGTCTGAAGTGGGGGAAGCAAGAGACACACTAGAAGCGGGATACCGAGACCACGAGGCAGAGCAGAGGAGCCATGCTGAGATCATGAGGCAGCACGTGGGCTTCCTACCCCACAGAACAGGTACAGCTGATTGTCTTCAGACAGGCGTCTGGCTTGCAGAATCAGGTGCCCTCTGGATACCTATCAATGGTAAAGGAGCCTCGAGATGCTTGTCCAAGCAGGGCAGAGGTCAAGGTATGACATGGCTGAGACACTGCCAACCAGAGTGAGACCGAGGACCAGAAAGACGCATCGCTGCCAGCATGGCTAAGAAGTGCTACTGGGGACAAAGTACCGTATGATTAACATTTTCTGACCCTAACTTGTAGTAACCTGTTAACGTCTCTAATAACTTCCCCACAACCCTGAGCATGTCTGCGAGGCTGTGTGGCCGGTGACAACCCATCAGAGACGTAGAGTGTCTGGGAGGAATGGTTGATGTCAGAATGGGTGAAGAAGGATGGGGGTGGTGGCATGTCTACCTCTGCCACACACGATGCAATCATTCTCGGGCAAATGTGAAGGTGGAGGCTCCTTCCTGCTTGTGTGGGTATAGGAGGTCCGATGTGGCCCTCGCGCCATTTCCTCAAACAGCGAGAAGATAAATAAAAACACAAAGCAAGACAGGTGCCTTGGATGTGACGAAAACACAGCGTGAATCGGGGCCGATGATTATCCGAATCCTCTGCACCCACTGAAAACCCTACAGCTGTTCAGACTCACAGTGGCTCTGTAGGACAGAGGACCACAGCTTCGTATGGTAGCCGAGGCTAGAAATCTTGACAGAAGCAGCCAGTCTTAGTGCCCTCGCCAGGAGTGGCTGGTGGGTTTGAACCGCGGACTTTGTGGTTACAGCCCAACGCATAACCCATCAGGATTCCATAGTCCTCTGCTCCCATGAAGCTTGATAATTTTGGAACCTCTTCAGCAGCAGTTCTCTTCTGTCCTGCTTCTCTGCAAACCCAAACCAATCTACTGCCACAGAGCCCACTGGCAGCACAGAGGAGAAGACTCCTGAAGAGTTTCCCAAATGATCAGACTTTACGGGAGCAGAAAGCATCAGAGGAGAAGACTCCTGAGGAGTTTCCCAAATGATCAGACTTTACGGGAGCAG